>NC_136986.1:38854261-39171761 GCF_032717465.1 Coenobita brevimanus
CCCACCGCTGCCACCAAATGTCATAAATGACTTTGTGTCATAAAATACTTTGTGGTTCTTTGTGCTTCAGTTGTAGTTGAGTTATATATATATATATTCTAGACTTGTGGTCGAGTGGCTTTTATATCTTGTAGTAGCTTCCCCATTTGTCATGTAGTGACAGGAGATGTAAAGAATAGTATGGGACTATTTTTATTTGTCTTGGAAATATTAACAAGTCTCTCACACGGAACGAGTATAAGTCCCGGGTAGCTACCTCCCTGTCTCGCCATCTCTCTCTCTCAAATTGCCAAGCCCTTCTCCCGTCACCTGTCTCCTCTGAGGCCTGTTTACTTCTCTCTTGCCTGTTCTGTGGCTAATCTCCGTCTGAGCTCTCTTTCCTAAATTCTGGTGTAGCAGGGATGTGTCACGTGTGTTCCTCGTGGATGGAAAGTTCTCGCAGCCTGTGTGTGAGCATGTGTGTATGTGTGTATATGGCCACTAGACGCTGTCGTGTGCCTATCAAGCATTCCTCGCGTCAGAGTGTGTAAGCATGTTTAGCACTGCTCGATTCTCGCAGACACAACACCTCTCATCATCTGACTCCCTGCTTCTATCTATCTATTTATCTATCTACCTATTATGATTTGTAAATATAATATGTAGTCCTGACAGTCATGGCACGATCCCATTAGGTTGGCTATCCATCTGTCTGTCTATTGCCAAAAGCCTCAATCCCTTAAGGGGTGGCCACAGACAAATCGCCTCCATGTCGCCCTGTCCAAAGCCATTTCACTGTCCTGTTCCCAGTTCACACGCCCCTCTCTCGTATACCTCTCCACTCCAACCCTCCATCTCAAACAAACTTTCAAGAACAGCTTGATTTATTCTATTGGTTAATATATATACGAAATGTCGCAGGCAGCCTATACCACTCCAATTGTTAAAACCTAGAGAGAGAGAAAGGGGGGGAGGGAGGGAGAGATGCATCGTCGTTCTGAAGACATGAAAAAATCAGAATTGCTACCCCTTACGTTCCATAAATTTAAACGTGAGCGATATTTTCTAGTGCATCGGTTTTTCAAGTATGGCCGTGACAAAAAATTAGAGTTGTCAATTTTTATCACATTATTTCGTAATTAGAGTTGAAGTCAAATTATATCACTTCCTTCCGTAATTAAGACTGTTGTCAAATTCTGTTAACTCCCTTACTATTGTGATTATTTACTGTTTTATTAATTATTTTTTATCACCGTACGAGTGAATTACCCAAGGAAAGACTTTTTGCACTGAAGAGGTTATCGAAGGCTTTATTTAACCTTCCTAGTTTGAAAAAAAATCTCCTCTGTGAAAAAAAATAAATAAATAAATAAATCGCTTGCAGATTGGAAACGAGACACATAATCTTCCCCGAAACTGAGAGGGTGTGTAAAATAACAGACTTCAATTCGGTGTTTCTTGAAGGTGTAAATACTGCCAGATCTTCCATACTGCTTGTGGTGACTGAACTGTGGCAATAATAAACCCTACACGGCCCTGGGTAGGCACTGAACCGAGGTATGTGGCTATCTTATATGAAGGAGATAAGATTAAGTGGTCCTTGATGCACGCTACCCCCTTCCCTTCTCTACATTTGGCAAGCAGGGAATACAGAGGCAATATTCTTTTTTCCTTACCACGAAGCTGGATTTTTTTTTAACTTCAGAGCTGTAATAATGATAATTCTGTCTCATCACTCAGCGCAGAGGAAGGTGTATCTATGTATCAAGTAGGTGGTGAGCGCTCCACATCTTGCACAATGATGATAATGAGGAGGAGGAGGATGTTGATGATGATGATGATTTGCACTCACACATCTCTCTTTCCCAGGGCAGCTTAGAGATAAACGGAGAGGGTCCCCAAAGTCTGCCTTCAGAATGCAACCTCAGCATCAACAACCACTGCACACCTGCCGCCCGTCCCTTCCTCAGACAGGTGGGGTCAGAGAGAAAGTACACCCTCACGTCCTTCTGATATCGTATACTTTCGTTCCTGCATCCATACCCTCAAAACATAAGCTTCACTACCATCACGAAAACTATTCTCAGCATTCAGCCGTATTCCATCCAACCATACATACACAGCGCCTTCTATAATTCCCATATCCACTTTGTTTACGCTTCTTCAGATCCGTAAATCCCATATATACCTTACCGTCCTTCTCACCTGCTTGCTCCTCATTGTCCTTCTGTAAATATTTGATCCACACATACCATGCCATCGCTCTCTAACTGTCCTTACTTCTTTCTTTTTACTTCCTTTTTTCTGCTTCCTTCCTTCCTTTTCTCTACTTCCTTTCTTTCCTTTTTCTACTTCCTTCCTTCCTTCTTTATACTTCCATTTTCCGCCTTCTTTTCACTATAAATATTTGATCCACATCCCCTACCACTCATAAAAAATCTCTGTTCGTCCCTCAACACATTCTGATATCTCTCTTATTCTGTTTTCCCTCTTCCTTGTACCATTGAGAGGACAGACAGGATCTCAGGGTAGCGGTAGCATTGGAAGTTGCTGGGGAGAATTCCATAACACCCCTTCCTTAGCGATTTATTCCTTTGGACCTCCGTATCTTCTTGTATGTTATTGGTCCAAACGTTTTCGATATATAAGCGACGTAAATAACCAAAGAGAATGTTTAGGGCGTACTATGCTAAATGAATCGCTATGGAACAGGGACGAGAGGGAAATGGAGCCCTAGTCAGTTTTTCATCATCATCATCATTATTATCCGTCATCATTATCATCGTCCATCGTCATCATCATCATCATCGTCGTCGTCCATCGCCATCATCATCATCATCATCGTCCATCGTCATCATCATCATCGTCCGTCATCATCATCATCATCATCGTCAGCCAACATCATCATCATCATCATCATCATCATCATCATCATCATCATGAGTTTTTCGCACTTAAAGATGGGATGAGAGAGGACTCGGAAAAAAGGGGAAAGAGAAGATGCATAAGTGGACGAATACACAACAAACTCGTTCATTGTAAATGGCCACGTAATCATCCACACACCAATCAAGCAACAGGTATCCTTGCTCTATCACAAGGGCCTGATCGTGTGTGTGTGTGTGTGTGTGTGTGTGTGTGTGTGTGTGTTTTAATGCAAAGAAGAAGGTACCAAAGGCCAGAAATCCGCAAACCGTTCCTCCCAAGAAAAAACATAAACAATACAAAAGAGAGCCAAATTCAAGATACGTTTGTTTCGAGATGCCTGGACACACTGCGTTTCAGAGACTGGAGATCATTGGATGTAGGAAATACAGCCAGGGGGAGACAGTTCCAGAGTTGACTTGTTGCATAATTGAAGGACTGGGAGTAACGGTTAACTCTTGCATTAGAGAGGTTGACAGAAAAGAGTGGAGAGTTTGTTGCTAGACGGGTAGCCTATACATTTGCCTTATTTATTGGTATTATTTTTAGATATACTTACTTACACGCCTGCCAAAGTTAAGAAATCGGATGCCAGGTAAGGGAAAGGGATGCTAGAAAATTTTAAGATGTGTTTCTCCGTGGATACGCTGCCTATAGGTCTCTCACTTCAACTTGGCCCAGATTTTTGTACTTTTGGGGCTTATTTCACGTGGTTCGCTGGCAGGAAGAGACGATACTGCGGCTCTACATCTTCATGACTCTTATCCTATTTCGATGTTAATCTCTTATGACGACTCAGTATGCAAGATGGAGAGATGACAATTTTAGGCCAGTGTTACGTCTCCATATCTTTTCCATAGCACCTCTTCGTGATTAGCATCCTTTTTCATTGTTAATCTCGTGTTGATGGAGAGATTTTAGGCCAATATTACGGCTTCACATCTTTTCCTTACCACTTCTTGGTGACTAGCATCCTTTTCCAATGTTAATCTCTTGTTACAACTCAGTATTCAAGATGGAGAGACGGGAATTTTAGGACAAGCGGCTCAAGTTCAACTGTTACAGATTTTTTTATGAATGGAGGACACCTGTAATCTGGCGTATGGGATTTTTTTAATTGTTTTTCTTTCCTCTGTTCATATTCTGTAAAAAATACATAAAAAAATATATAAAAAAGGAGAGCATAGTAACGAAAGAGAATCACTCCTTCCTTATAACAAGAGCCCACTAAATTTTCTGCAACCACGAGTTAGTAGTTTGTGTGTGCCAGTGACCCAGTCCCCTCAGGTGAAAATAGATAAATAATAGAACACCCCATTAACCCCTTGACACTCATGATCTATTATTTGGGTGTATTGCTGTCTCCATGCGACTCTGCTTAAGATAGAAAAGGCCTGTTGTACTGAAGGGGTTACCGAAAAACACATGTCCATCCCTTTGGCTCGAAGTCTCACCTGCCCTGAATAAAGTCAAGTGGTAACAAAAATAAATAAATGATTGAATGACGTTACGGGATTGAATGGGTAACCTATTCAAGCATATACTTTTTTTTTTTTTTTGCTAATACCAGATAATTTATATAATCTTATGGGTGGTTTTCGAAATGGATGGGTTTGATACGATCCTCTAGCAAAGGTGAAGCCTATTAATTTTTCAATATTCTAGGGTCCTCTTCCCCATCAATTTACTGTTTTGTGGACACCATGCCTAATAACCAGCCTATCTTTTGTTGTGTAATCCTGCACATGCAATAGTCTTGTGGAAAAAACATAACAGATAGGCGTAACTCAAAATGGCGCATATGGGAAAACACAGTGATTTGCTTATTTAACTCTAACCTGGCCTAAAATTGCCACCCTTCCATAATAATTGCTGAGCTTACCAACAAATCAGCACTAAAATGTGGAGCTAGTTACCAAATGTTGCTATGGAGAGTATGTAGAGTCCTAGTACAGTACAGATTTAAATATATTGGCATCGATATGGGAAACTTTGTGACAGTAATGGCGTTGTAAGATGGCGTCTGTCTCTGGTGGTGGTGGGATGTGTAACAAAGACTGGTTTTTAAACGCTCATCACCGCTTGTGAAAGAAATACACTATATTGTCTTTCTTCCTCAATTGCCCTAACCTGAAAATAGCTGACAAAGGACGAAATTCTGGACCAAGTTAGAGTAAAAATAGTATAGGCAGTACCCCCCCCCTATTCCTGTAGTTCATTTATCTTCATTTGGGCTTCATTTTCATCCTTAAATTACTGGTACTTACCCTTAGCTCAGTGGGAAATAAGGCAATACTACGGCTCTACATTCTTTCCATACCACTCCTTCGTGACCAGCATCATACTATAGGGTTAACGTCTTGATATACCTCAGTATTCTTGATAAAGACAAGGTAATATTAGACCAGGTTAGAGTAAAAAGGGTGTACCACCCCACTGTCCCGAGGCAGTATCTATCACTTCCACACGCCAGACCTGAGTGGCGTCATCGCCGTGGGTCTACCCCCCAAAGGCTGTCGAAGCAGAGGAGGAGGACAGCATGGGGGCCAAACCACCGCAACCCCGGCCCCTCACGGGGCCCGAGATCTGGGCTGTTTTCGGCCAGACTACGTAGGAAACAACAACTACTACTACTACTTCCACACAGCAAAACTCATGTGTCTGAACAATTCTAACCCTCCCTGTCCCCATGTTCTCCCAGTGCACCAGTTTGGGAATGATCTCTTTTAGTAACTGGGCCGCCTCTGGTTCTCCTACTTCACACACAAAATAAGTCTATAGTGAAGGTCAAGCCAGTTGATTTTTAAGGTTTTAGGCCTCCTTCATCCCCTCATACCATTACAGTTCGTGGACACCATATCTCGGCAACCACGCCACCTTTTTCTGTACAGTTGTACAGTCAGAATCAAAAGTTCTGTCATCTCTCCTGCCTCTCCCTCCATGGTGAAAATCAGTATGGTGAATCTGCAGCAGATGAGACTGATGACACTGATCTGTAGCCAGGTAAAATGATCAGTATAGGTTACCATGGACAAAGTTTACTGATTCTCAAAGCCCCTGGACAGATAGCAGAAGAGACAACAGAACTTTTGATTTCGGCTGTACACACTCAGCATATGAATTATAAAGGTAAACTCTATTAAACTTTCATGGATCTGGGGCCCCCTCGCCACTCAAACACATCACAGCTTGTAAATGCCATCTTTTGACTAGCAGATCTCAGTAACCAAGCCACCTTTGGTCATCCTACTTTACATAAAATAGACTCTTTATAAATGTGATGCCAGTAGATTTTCAAAGTTCCAGTGTCCTACCATCCTACTGCACTTCCCTCCATGCAGTACAGACCCTACCTCAGGAACTGCATCATCATTAGCTGTGCAATATTACACTCACACAACAAGAGATCGTAAAGTTCCAGCCTTGATTTTCTAGTTTCTATGCCCTTTCACCCTTTCATTCTCCTCCCCATCACTCCTATTTATTTTCTAGGTTCTATGCCCTTTGACCCCTTCATCCCCCTCCCCTCTCCTCACGTCGTTCTCGGTCTGCCTCTCCTTTCAACAATCCATCTCTTACAGCTTCTCCTGTGTGCTCCCATACTTCGTCTAGTCACCTCATTCTAAGCCTATCACTTATTATTTTCTCTGGTTATCTCACTACCATACACCTCCCTATACTCTTTTTACTCTAACCTGGCCTAAAATTGTCATCTCTCTCACCTTGAATGCTGAGTCATAGCAATAGATCAACACTAGAAATGTTGTAAGTCGCAAAGAAGTGCTGGGAGGAAGGTATTGTCTTTTTCTGCCACTGAACTACGTGAAATAAGATGTAAAAGTATGAAAATCTGAGCCAAGTTAAAGTAAAAACATAGGCAACACTATGCTGTTGCAACCCTCCATCTGACCAAGCACATACCCCCACCTCCCTGCACACCTAACCAAGCGCATAACGGCCCTCACCACCACCCAATCTTTTTCTTTAAATGTAGTTTAAGAGGAACACCTTGAGGACACATAACCTGGGCCTTTCAGATTTTTTGCACAGGTCGCATTGAAATTTCTGGAAAAAAATGGTTTTTTTTATTTTTTCATTATTAAAAAAAAAAAATACTTAAGATGCAGCATTTTACGTATCAAAAGGCACCAGTTCACTATAAGACACATAACTATGCAAAATTTCATGAACTATAGTGAATACTTTCTGAGTTCTGGCCCAGAAACGAAATCTCTTCACCCGGCCAGCCGCCCTGCCACCCTCCCGTCCAACTCTACGGATGGACACCTATTGAACCCAGTGATAACAATACCTTCATCTGACTTTGTCAGATGGAGGATAAAAAAAAAAGTACAGTATTTTCAACTTGCTCTCGCTCCACCTGTCCGTCTTCCAAACTGTACAGGCATCAAACACCTTCTCCCACATATGCTAATCACTCACATTATCCTCGGTCCACCTCTGCCTCTCCCCCCAGTGTGTGATGTCCATGGTGGCATCTCTTTCTGGATTATCAAACGGCACCATCTACGCCTACCCCGCCGTGGCCCTGGCACGATGGGAGGACGCTGGTGTGCCACTGACCACCGTGCAGAAGACGTGGTTCGGTGAGCACTTCATTTAAGTTGTTTATGTTCGCCTCTTGGTTTTTCCCATATTCTCGTCACGTAAGGAAGCTCCCTAACATCTCTTCCTTAGCGATTTATTTTTTAATATGGCTGGTTAATAGCCATTTGTGTGTTATTCATGCTGAGTGTCGCGATATTGGAAGGATTTACATAACGCAGAATAGGACAATAGGTTGTAATAAGCAAAATAAATCGCTTAGGAAAAGGTGTCAGGGAGCTTCTTAATGGATGAGAATAAGGCCTTTGTCGTCCTCTGTCTATCTAGTTCTTTAGAGTTAACTATGTTTCTTTGCTTCTTTCTCTTCATTTGTATATCTGCCAAACAACACAAGTAACACACAAAGGAGCATAACCCCCTTCAGCTTTCTGTTGTGTCATTTTCTTTATTGCATTTATCTAACTCGTCACTCATTCCCGTTCTGTGTACTGTTTTTGCACTTTTTTCTTATCCTGGGAAGTCTGGGTTAGGTTAGGCTTGTTTTCTAAGTA
This sequence comes from Coenobita brevimanus, assembly GCF_032717465.1. NCBI lineage: Eukaryota > Metazoa > Arthropoda > Malacostraca > Decapoda > Coenobitidae > Coenobita > Coenobita brevimanus. Next base: position 38,862,283 of record NC_136986.1, read on the forward strand.
TGAGGTTAGGTTAGTTTGTTAGTTAGGTTAATACTGTTACACCGTAAAGTTCTGCTGATACGTCGAGAATGACACGTAGACAGATGAGGTGGTTAATCAGAGGCAGCTGAACACTTCAAGTACAGCTGAGGTACTGTCGCAAAACACTGGCTTATCTCTCGCATGTTAACATTGTCCCTCACTCATTACTCACTCACTGTCTGCTCATTGACTCCTCACTGACTCCTCACTGACTCATTACTATCCCATCCTGCACTGATTACTCTCACTACCAGACTCACTGACTGTTCACTGACGAAAAACTGAATGTCGTGCACTCAACTCACTTCATGTAGTACACTTGGTAAAATGCCGGATACAGGCTCCAGGGGCGATATGACACCCCCAGAAGGAGCCTACAGAGGGGCAGACAGTGCTCGGTCCAGCTCAGAGCGAGAGGGACGTAAGTCCACCTGGGCCACGTGCCCCTATGACCCAGAACTCACCCGCCGCCACCATTGCAGGAAACCGCAACTACCTTGTGGGCGAGCTGACCCTCGACAGGATTGGGGTGGAGCTACTCCTATAGCTCCAGGCAGCACCCCTGCGACAGCCGGTAGCCACGCCCTTTTCAAGATGGCCTGCAGCCGCTCACCCCTTCTTCAGGAGACAGCCAGTAGCCACTCCTGCCTTCGTCAGGAGACGACCGACAGCCACTCTGAAGGTGCCCTTGAGACAGCCAGTAGCCGCTCACCCCTCCTTCAGGAGACAGCCGGTAGCCGCTCCCACCTTCGTCAGGAGACGGCTGGTAGCCGCTCTGAAGGTGCCCCTGAGATGGCCGGTAGCCACTCACCCCTCTCTCAGGAGACAGCCAGTAGCCCCTCCCACCTGTCAGGAGACAGCCAAGGTGCCCCTGAGACGGCCGGTAGCCACTCTGATAGTGCCTCTGAGACGGCTAGTAGCCGCTCACCCCTCCTTCAGGAGACAGCCAGTAGCCTCTCCCCCTCACGGGCCACGGGCAGTAGCCAGGCTTCAGCGATGGCCGGAAGCCGCGCCCCTAAAAGGCCATGGCCAGCAGCCGGGCCCTACAGCAGGAGATGGCCAGAAGCCGCTCCTTCGTCAGGTGCTGCCACACCCCCACAACGTGACAACCTCCAGGAGGAGGGTCCCAGTCCCGAGGACCTGTGGAGAGGCCCTGTGCTATCCCCAGGCTTGTTCTCCACCCAGCCGGCTCCAGAGGGACCCTACCTGACAAACTCTGATGACGGCCGATGTCGCAGCTCACTCCTGACGGCGTCCCAGACAGCAGGAGACCACAGCCACCGGGCCCCTGAGGCTGCCCCCAGGACCCCCGGGTGAGGCCTCTCCCCACCCCGACGCAGACGACCCTCGTCCTCCATCAGGCGCTTAAGCGAGCCTTCAGGAGGCTGTTCAGCCCCAGCCCTAAGGATCGCACACCAACTCCCAGCCCTGACAGTGCAGGGCCCTTCGCCGCCCACAGCCACGGGCGAGAGAGGACGCCCCTGCAAGTGACCCCGTGGCCACCAGATACAGAGGCCACAGGCAGGACTCAGCCCCATCAGGTGTTGGGCTGTGAGTCCTCCCCGCCGCCCGCCCCCCCCACTAACCATGCCACCGCCCCATCGACAGTGAGTGACAGTGACAGTGTAATAGTGACTTGAATATCGGGCAGTGTATTAGCCGAGGGAATCTAAGTCCAAGGCCTAGTAATGTGTGATAGTTACGATTTGGGCAGATAGCGAAATAACAAGAGTAAGAAGAAAGATCTAATAAGAGTGCAGTGATTTCAGTGAACATCAGACTCGGCCTTCATAGTGTAATTCCTCTGCACTGCAAGACCTGTGAATCAGTTGCCCAGCCCAAACACAGTTTATATTTCCCTCCAAGTGACAGTCATCTTTTCCCCTCCCCGAAAGACTGCAAACGCTGTTCGTTGTGCTGTTCACCCGCTATCCTGAACTATTGTCTAAATAGTATCCTACGTGGCACTACTGTCCACGATTTTTTTTTTTTTTTTTTAATAACAGAACGGAGGAAGGAAAAACAAATGGAGAAAAAAAAATAATCCATACACCAGATTACTGGTGTCCTCTGTTCATAAAATATCTGTAACAGTTAGACTTGAAGAGTTGTAGGTTGAAATTTGGAGGAAAACAACTCTGGGGAAGCGAGTTCCAGAGAGATGCAGTTCGGGGAATGAAAGAATTCTGATAGGCAGAAGTTCTGCAATATGGTTGAGTGACATTCCAGTCATGAGCGCTACCAGATGCCCGTGTAGCACGAGGGAAGGCATGGAGAGGTGGCACCATGGACGCAACTTCGTCTGAGCATTTGCCAAAAAAATATCTGTAAAATAATGCAAGGGAGGCAACATTCCTTCTTACTTGCAGGGGAGGTAGTTTATATGTAATGGCAGGGTTGTTAATGATTCTAACAGCTTTATTCTGAATTTTGTCTAGTTGCCTTAATGCAACCTCTCCACAACCATTCCACAAGGGTGAGCAATATTCAAGCTGAGAGCGCACATGACTCTTATAAATTATAGCTAACTGCTCATCGGCGAAGAAGTTACGGACTCTGTACAATAATCCAAGTTTCTTTGAGGCGGTTTTAGCAAGTGATCTGACATGAGAGGTCCAGCTGAGGGCACTGTTAAGTGAGACACCAAGAACTTCAATACTTTTGGAGATGGGAATATTAGTAGCACTGAAGGTAATGTACGAGTCTGGCAATATCTGTCTATTGGTAAACTGTATATATTTAGTTTTACTAGCATTAAAAGAGACAAGGTTGTTTTGTCCCCATTCACTGATTGTAGATAGATCTTCATTTATGGAGATGGCTGTATTGAGTTGAGAGGTAGAGATATTAGACTTTGTAAATGGATGTCTGAGTGTGAATGAACTATGTAGTGTTGAGTCATCTGCATATGAGTGAATGGGATTGTGAGTGACAGATAAGAGATCATTAATATGAACCAGAAATAGGGTTGGCGCCAGAACTGATCCCCGCGGCACGCCGGCGTTAATTGAGTGGAAATTCGAATATACATCATCTACTTTTACTCTTATTTTCCTGTCACTAAGATAAGAAGAAATCAAAGGAACAAAAGACGTTAGTCCATAGCAAGGGAGTTTGGACAGCAGGGAACGGTGCCATACTCTGTCGAAAGCTTTAGAGATATCAAGAGCTACTGCATGAGTTTCTCCAAAAAGATCTATTGATTGATGGATGGTATGAGTTAAGAGATTGAGTATGTCAATGGTGGATCTTTCGTGGCGAAAACCGTATTGTCTATCATTAATTAAGTTGTTGGATTCAAGATGTTTAACAATATGCTTATTAATTAAAGTTTCAAATACCTTACCAAGAGAAGATGTGATAGCTATTGGTCTGTAATTGGAGGGGTCAGACGAACTTCCTTTCTTCGGAACTGGGTGGATATTGGCTTCTTTCCATGAATTTGGGAATAAAGAAGTACGTATGCATAGTCTGAATAATTTAGCTAGGACAGAGGCAAGTTCAGGGGGAACACTTTTTCAAAACAATTGGCGGAATTCCATCTGGACCTGAGCTTTGTTGGTAGGTAAATTGTCTAGGATGGATTTTACAAATCTTGTCTGTATTTTAAGTGGGGCAATTTCGGGAGAATCAAGTTCCAGTACTGAGACATTCTGGCTGGTATCATCTATGGTAGAGTTTCTTGCAAAGGTACTAGCAAAGATATCTGCTTTCCCACGTGGGTCATTTTGTAATATTGCCATCTGAAGATTTTAGTGGGGGAATGGAAGATGACTTGTTAAAGTTATTATTGAAAGAATTAAGAGTTGACCAGAATATTCTATTGTCATTAGGGTTGTTAAGTAGTTTTGATGCTTGCTTTTGAAGAAAGTTTGATTTAGATAGATTTAATACAGCTTTTGCATGATTTCTAGCAATTTTAAATTGGGAGAGTGATTCAGGTGTTTTTGATTTTAAGTAAGAGTTATATGCTAATGACTTTTGGGCTGTTGCTCTGGCACAATTGCCATCAAACCATTTTGGAGAGTTTGATCTTTTAGTGAATTGTTGACTTGGTATGAATAAATCCATACCAGCTAGTATTAAGTCACAAATGTGGGACTGGGTAGAATTGGGATCACTAGAGAAGAAAGACTGCCATGGAACATCAGCAAGATAATTTCTAAATCCATCCCAGTCTGCCCTGTCAAAGTGCCATCGGGTCACCCTGACAGGTTCGGAATGGGAGGTGTAGGAGGGTTAACTAATGAGGCTTTGATGAGATTGTGGTCAGAGGATCCAAGTGGTGACAGTACCTCTATCCTGTATTGATCTGGATTATTTGTCAAGAATAAATCCAAGAGATGGGCATTATGGTCAGGGTTATCAGGTATTCTGGTTGGTTGCTTTACCAACTGGGTGAGATTAAACGATTCCGCAAATAGCTCGCATTCTAGACCAGCGTCGTCAGTCCGGGCAGAATGCAATAGCCATTCAACATTGTGTATGTTAAAATCACCCAAAATGGTAATTTCATTGCCAAGGGCAAGGTCAAGGTTACTCAACTGAGTGGATATGGAATCAAATACACTGGGTTCCGAAGAAGCATTGGGGGAACGATAAACTACACAGATATATTTGGTAATGTTTTGGCAATTTAATTTATATAATGAGTAATCAAAACTGGATGAAGTGAAGTTTAAAATAGTATCAACTGCATATTGGGATTTGATATAACAACAGGTGCCGCCCTTGTTTCGAAAGTTTGTAAGGAGATGGTAACCGGGAAAACAAAATGGAGATATATCGGTAGAGGGTGAGATTTGTGGTTCTGTGAGGAAAAGGGCCAAAGGGGATATGGACTGAAGGAAAAAATGAACTGAGTTTAAATTCGTGGTAAGGCCGCGGATGTTGGTAAAGAATAAGGCCACACCGTCACCTCTTCGCCGACGAGTTTTTCCGGAAATAGCAACAGTCGCTGCTGGCACAGTCGCTTGATAGCGACCGGGAGGACCCTGTGCCTCCAGCCCTACCCTGCCGGTGGTGGCAATCCGAGATACCACCTCATTTGATTGTGAGATTGCAGCGGCCATTACTAAAGATGTGAATAGAAGGTGTGATATGTTATGCGCATGTAGTGTGGTGTAGACAGTTGAAGGTAGAGGTATCATGAGAGCATGCTGGCCTACTCTCTGTGTAAATGAATTCACTGAAAATGTTCAGAAAAGGGAGATGGTCAGGATCAAGTCCTGAGGGCTGGTGAAACGGGAGCTCCAGCTCTCCCTATCACCAGCTTGCCATCAACCTCGGGAGTACTGCCCTGTTCGACTGGTGCTACAGTCTACTCCTCACATACTTGCATATGACATAATTACCCAGATTCCTGTTGTTGTGACATTTACCTGTTCCACATATAGAATTAGTCAATACACGTGTAAGGTTGTTGCCTTGAGTTTTTGTGTCCTGCCTCACTCGTATTTGTCTAAGCTCCGGTCTAGAAAGAGAACCCAGCTGTACACTAGGCGTTCAAGGAACGGGAAGCTGACCCTAAAACACCTAGTATAACACTACTCTAGGTTTCAGAGGCCATGACCCACTGTTCTTCGGGAATAACTTATCAACAAACAGTTGGATCAGTATGAATTTCTGGCAGAGCTTGTTGCACACCATGCCCTAATTTTCGGTGATATAGTGCATTACCAAATGTGGAGAAATAAGGCACTTGTCCCTGACAAGTGATGCTACAGTCCCTCCTTCATGACGAGGAAACGGACAAGGGTTCCGTGATGTTGGTCAGTAGGCTCCACCCACCCCTCCAGCTCCCTCTCCTGCCCCCCACCCCTACCCCCCATTTCTCTCTCTCTCTCTCTCTCTCTCTCTCTCTCTCTCTCTCAATAGCACTTGCCTTATACATATTGTTATGCCGAGTGTTTTTAGGTCGACTCCTCGCCCTAAAAACACTAGCAACTGAGCGGGGTCCTCTTTCCAGACTGGAAATAAAGCACCAACAAAGGAACAGGACATAAAAACTAGGCAGTATACCTTAACACATCTATTGCCTTAATTCTAAAACCGTTACAATATGATACAGAGTGATATTTAGGATATAGGATACAGGGACAGAGTTAGGTTGGGATGACACGAGATACAACTGTACTCAACACACGATATGATCACATATAACAATGGCTTTGGTTCTATAAGTGTGGATGATCGTCTTTCATTAAAACCCAAAATATCTATATTCACAGTAGCAAGAGGAATACACAAGATTAAGAGTCTGGGGGAGGAATATTACTATAAGAAAGGAAGGGTGTGGATCATGACACTCGACTCAGTTAACTAGCCGTGGCGACACTCTTCTCAGGGTTTGGTTCTCCTGCGCACCTGTCATTCACACTTACGGGAAGTTCCTTTATTCTGGAGGGCGATAGTACTTTACTTATTATTATTGAATTACTTTCCTTTAAGGGACAAGTGAGTTTGTTGGGTTAAATAACATTAGCTGCTGGTTTCCTATGGATCACACTATGTCACTCTGTCACTGTTCACTGTTCCTCTTTCTCGGGTTTACTTAGATCTAAGGGGCGTCACTGATTTACCCATGTTTCCTGGGTTAATTCACTCTGTCACTGTTCGAGGGGGAGGACCTCAGGGGGGACTCTGCCTGTGGCGGGCAACACACTACCCGCAGGGGAGTCACTGTCCGGGTCCGGTTCATCGGTGAGTTGCAGGGAGGCCCTCCTGTCTGGGGGCCTCGACCTGAAGGTAGACCCTTACCTCAGGATCTCGTCGGTGGGGTGCAGGGAGGCCCGCCTGTCTGGGGGCCTCGACCTGAGAGGTGGCCCTCAGGGCTGGGGCCAAACAGTTGGAGGAGGCGGGTCTGGCGTCGGTGGCTCCGCGGGGTGAGGGGGTCAGTGTTACCCTCACCTGTAGGCTGCTGGGCTTACCTGGGGGTCCTGGGGCTGCGGTGGTCTGCCAGGGGACTCGCCGTCAGGGTTGGGCTGCGGCCTCTTCTCCTGCTGGTGCCTGGAGAAGACAAGAATCTCCCAGGAGTGGGAGGCAGGTCCGGTCTCAGACTTTGCCTCCACTCTGGTGACACCTTCGGGGCAACTCTCCCGGGTGGTGTCAAGCTATTCCCACAGGGGAACGCGGAAGGTGGAGTGCACACGGAGACCATGTCCTCTCCTACATACAGGGAGAGCAGCACAGAGGCGACTCTCTCTCCTGTCTTTGTCACAGCCGTAGCTCCAGGTTGCTTTACCCTGGGACCCACTTTTTGCTTTCTACTAGGGCCTCTTGCCCTTGGAGTGGCAGAGGGTACTGACCCCTCGTGGCACACTATAGGGCCTCCTGCCCTGGACGTGGCAGAGGGTATTGCTCCCTCGTGGATCACTGTGTATGTGGCAGAGGGTATTACTCCCTCATGGCTCACTGTAGGGCCTCTTACCCTGGACGTGGCAGAGGTAGGGACACCTCGTGGCTCACTGAAGGTCCTCCTGCCCTTGAGGGGTGTAACTATGGCCATCGCCAAAATGTTACTAGGGACTGATTCTTGCTCAGTCCCACCCCACTGCTGTCGATGGTTGGCCCGCCTGTGAGGTTGTCTCCGATCCTGGTTCACCTGGTGTCGGGGCAGTTGCGGGGAAAAGGGGCACAGGTCAGTGGTGGGTGGGTGACCCTCTTGCCCTGGGTCATTAGCCCCCCCGTTGTATCTTCCTGGGGTGGTGGGGTGGTGGTGGCCCAGTGGTGGAGTGGTGGGTGGCGGGGTGGGTGGTCCAGCGGCGGGCATTTTACGTATATTAATGAGGCATGCATTATGCGTTATTATATTTGTAAATCTTTATTTAAGAGAGACAGATGACCTGACTTAAAGGCAAGAGCAGGGTAGGGTGGTGGGTGATAACGACCATGATTGATGGGAGTGCAGTGGTGTGAAGCTCTTCAGGTGGTGTGTGTATGTGTTCTTACCTAATTGTTCTTACCTAATTGTATCTTTACAGGAATGAGTCAAGCTCGTACTGTCCCGTGTCTTAAACCATATTTATCGTACATATCCTTAAATTTGTGAATTGTTTTGGCACACACTATTTCATTCGGTAGTGCATTCCATTGATCAATTGCTCTGTTTGGGAAACTGAATTTCCTTACGTCTTTATCACCTCTCTTCTTATGCAGTTTTTTGCAGTGTCCTCTTGCTGATGCTTCTCCATATGTTAAGTAATCATTTATGTCTATTTTCTCCTTTCCTGATATTCACTTATATAGCATTATCATGTCACCTCTTTTCCTTCTCTCCTGTCGTGTTGGTAGTTCCAGTTTATTTAGTCTTTCTTCGTAGCTTAGGTCCCTTAAGCTTGGTATCCATCTTGTAGCGGCCCTTTGAACTTTTTCAATTTTGTCTGTATGCTTTTTGAGATGAGGACTCCAGACTACCGATGCATATTCCAGGGTTGGTCTAATGAATGATGTTATTATCCTTCTCAGCATGTCTTCATTTATGTATGTGAATGCTATTCTCATATTTGCAAGCAGTGTATGTAGGTGAGGTGGAGGGAGGGAGAGGGAGGGGTAGACCGAGGATGAGGTGGAGGGATGGAGTTGAGAGGTATATGAGGGAGGGGGGGGTGAGTTGGGGGGAGGGGAGTCAAATGGTGGGTGACAGAGTGACTTGGAGGCGTTTTGTCTGCGGCCACCCTTTGCGGGATTAGGGCGTCGGGCTATAGATAGATAGATAGATAGTATACATGTTCCGTACCTTCTCGCTGATGTGGTCAGCCGGAGATAGTCTGTTATTGATAATCACACCTAGGTCTTTCTCTCTTTCTGATGTGTATAGGGTTTTATTTCCTAACTTATAATCCCAATCAGGTCTTTTTCCACTTTTACCAAACTTGATCACATGACACTTGTCCACATTGAATTCCATTTGCCATGTACTACTCCATTCATGAAGTTTATTTAATTCTTCTTGTAGCTCTTTACAAGAGTCTGTGTTAGTAATTCTCCTTTGTATTTTTGCATCATCTGCAAACATATTCAGATAGCTCTCATTTCCAGTGTTACTGTGTATATCATTTATATACACTAAAAACATGATTGGTGCCAGCACCTAACCCTGTGGTACTCCACCAGTCACTTCTTTCCATGATGAGTAGTTTCCTCTTAGTACTGTCCTCATTTCTCTTTTTATGAGCAAGTCTTGCATCCAACAAAACAGTTTGCCTCGAATTCCTCCTTGATGGTACAGTTTCCATAAAAGTCTTTGGTGTGGTACTGTGTCAAAAGCTTTCTTGAAATCTAAATAGATACTGTCCACCCATCCTTCCCTTTCCTGTATTGTGTTTGTTACTCTGTCATAGTAGCTCAACAGATTAGTAACACATGATTTTCCATTTCTGAAACCAAACTGTCTTTCTGTTATCATAATGTGTTCTTCTAGATGATTTACCCAAGCTTTTCTTACAAGTTTTTCTAATACCTTGCTTACAACACTGGTCAGTGATACTGGTCGGTAGTTGAGAGGATTTTGTCTATTTCCTTTCTTGAATAAGGGGACAATATTTGCTTTTTCCCAAATATCAGGTAGTTTACCTTGACTCAAGGATTTCTTGAAAATTAAAAATAACGGTTTACTTAACTCCTTTGCACATTCTCGTAGTACCCAACATGAAATTTCATCAGGACCACTTGCTTTTCCTCTGTCTAATCTACTTAACTCCTCCTGTATTACTTTTTCTGCTATTTGTATATCTGGTAGTATGTGTGGACATGCGTGTTCCACATAGTCCCTCTCAAAATTTTTTTCTTCTGTAAAAACTAACTGGAAATTCTTATTTAGTGCTTCACAAATATCTTTCTCGCGTGTATAAGTGATTCCCTCGTCCGTAATGGATTGTATTATATCTTTTACTTTAGTTTTGCTTCTGATATAGCTGTAAAACAGCTTTGGTTGATCACTACTTTTATTTATTATATCCTCCTCAAACTGTTTTTGGGCTTCCCTCCTTATTCTTGTATAGTCATTTTTTGCCTGTTTGTAATTATTATACGCCCTTTCACTATTGTGTCTTCTGTATCTATTCCACAACAAATCTCTTCTTTCTTTTGATTTTTTCCATTCTGTATTGAACCATTTCTGTAGTTTCTTATCTGTTTCTTTGTGCTGTGGGATGTACTTCTGGACTCCTGTTTCATAAAATTCACAAAAATTTTTATATACAGCATTTAAATCTTGTCCTCTAAGCTCATTTTCCCAATCAACTTCTAAGAAATACTTCTTTAGGTCTTGATAATTTCCCTTTTTATAGTGTAGGCTCTTTTTGTAACTGTCATTGCTGTTTACTATGTCATATGCTATCCTGAAGTTATAATTTAGTACTGCATGATCGCTTTTGCCGAGTGGAGGGTGATATATTAAACTGTCAATATCATTTTCTTGCCTAGTAAATATTAGATCTAGCACTGAAGGTACATCAAGTCCTCTTTTTCTGGTGGTTTCCCTCACATGTTGTGTTAAGAAAAACTCTTGTACGAGATCCAGGAGCTTTTGGTCCCAACAGCTTTCTTGGCTATTTATATCTAGAGTATTCCAATTTATATTTGTATTGAAGTCCCCAGTTAGTATAATTCTTTCCGATTTTTCTTCCATTTTTTGTAGTAATGATCTTATACTCTGAATTGTACTCTCTGCCAGGTCCTCATATTCGTCTCTTTCCCATGTGTTTGATCTGGGTGGCATGTACAAATTGGCTACAATTACTTTACCTTCAGATGTGTCGATCTCTGCTGCAATCAGTTCTACTTGTGATGGTATATCTAGTTTTATTTCCTTGACTTTTAGATTTTTCTTAGTTAATATTATAATTCCTCCTCCTTTTTTATAAATTTCTGTCTCTTCTCCATATATTGTATTCCTCTAAGTTTAGTATGTCATTGGATATCCTTGGTGTTAATTTTGTTTCAGTTAGGCATATTATTTGTGGTTCCTTTTCTCTGACATAATCATTCATCTCTAGTAATTTAGATACCATTCCATCCACATTTGAGTACATCAACTTTATCATCTTGTTTATATATTTGTCATGACATGGTTCTACTACCTTCCTCCTTTTTCTTCCATCCTGTTTGTGTACCACTTTCGTACCTGCAATCCTATTACTTTGTAAAAAAAAAATTTTCTTCTCCTCTTCTGATCTTCCCTCATTTTTTGTTTTTGCTTCCACCCTTTTCTCTTTCGGTAATTCCAGTTCCTCTTGTGTTAGGCATCTTTTTATCCATACATTTTTGAACTCCTCTTTTTCTATAAGATTCTTTGCATTTTTTAGTATCTCTTCCACAGTGTTTACACTCTGGAAAGTCACTTTTAGAGGTCTTGTCTTGCTTTTCTCGTATTTCCCTAACCTTTTGTGTTCCTCTATGTCTTTACTACAGATTTCCTCTGATACTTCTTTCAGTAAGCTCATTACATTTGCCATCTTCTTTTTGTCTCTTGTGATCTTGTTTTTTACTTCTTCCTCTTCTATACCAGTGATTACTATAGACTTGTTTATCTCTACTGAATCTCTGACTAACTTTGGGTTGTTTTGGATTATTCTTTTCACTTCCTTTTTAATGCTTTTTTCCTCCACCCTTGTTTCTAAGTCTTTCTTTACTTTCACCATTTCAGCATACGTGGTTTCTACATCATTTTTGTAGCTTTGCACAGCTTCATTCACCTGTGTTATCTTCTCCTCAATATCACTGCTCTGGTCCATAAGACTGCTTGCTTGCCTAATTGTTTCTGTGTCATTTTTGAACTCTTCCATAACACTCTCGTGATTGACTACTGTACTTGCCATTTCACTCACTTTCTTCCTAAGCGTACTCAATTCCACTGTTAGTTCACTGATGGTTGTGTCTTTCTTATTGGCCTCCCTTCCTAGTTTTTCTATCTCTTCCTTTTGCAAGTGCATCTGCTTCTTTATTTCATCAATTTCATTTTTGAAAGCCATTTCTAGTTTGTGTACACGTTCAACCAGTCTATTGTGAGTCTCCACTTCGACCAGTTCTTGGTAGAAATCATCATTTTGCTTTTTACTTTTATCCCTTTTCTTTTCCAAATTTGTTTTACTGAAGTATGTATCCATTCTGCAATACTAAAAGAACAGAGTATGTACTTACAGAGTATGTACACTTTCCCCGTGTTGCTGTAGTCTAAACAAACCCAGCTGACTCAACGCATTTTTTTTTTCCTCGTGGTTCTGTTTTTTTTTTCTGTTTGAACAAGTCTTGTTTAAACTTATTATTTTTTTTTCTTTTAATAATTAAAAATCATTTAGTCTAACCTGGTACAGAGCTTGACTCATTCAAAGATACTAATTTAGGTAATACCACTGGCCGTGTTGGTCCGGTACGGAGCCCCGATGTCGCACGTCTGCCTCCTTTGACTGCCTCTGTGTGTGTGTGTGTGTGTGTGTGTGTGTGTTTCCCTTGTGAAGAGGGCTTACGGCAGTACACCTCACCACAGGTTCGAACCAACCAAAGTGAGGCCTATAGCAGCGAATCTGTAATATATAATGCAAACGCATGTCTGGTAACTGTGTGTGAGAAAGAGGGGTGATGTGAGAGCGGGACTGGTTGGGTAGGGGGGATGGGAAGGGGGGGGTGCCGGGTTATGGGGCCATACACTGTATGCCTTGGGATGATTAGAATAATCTGTATGTTTGCAGTATGACTACTACTCGGACGCATGATGATTGGCTATTGATGTAGTATTTTGTTCGCATCATTTTATCCTCCCAACATGTTTCCTCTTCCTCCCATCGTCTACAATGACGTGTTAATAGAACCTGCCCACAACCACACCTCCGCATTCCTATGAACATTGTATAAATGTCCCATTGTCACCCAGCCTCCATTTTTTTTTTTTTAATTGTTTTATTTTCGTCAACATCTCCCTCAAAGTACTTAACCTGCACGACCCTTCCTCCCCGGCCACATTTCCACCCTTTTCCGCTTCCCGACCCAGACCCAACCTGTCCCATTCCACCTGACTACAAACACAGACTGACGAGACAAGAACCATCCTGCAATAGATGCTGTATTGGAACAAAAAAATCCACTACAAAATCACACACCACCTGAAGAGCTTCACACCACTGCACTCCCATCAATCATGGTCGTTATCACCCACCACCCTACCCTGCTCTTGCCTTTACGTCAGGTCATCTGTCTCTCTCAAATAAAGATTTACAAATATAATAACGCATAATGCATGCCTCATTAATATATGTATAAGGTAAATGCTATTGGCCGCAGTGTCGATTTGAGAGAGAGAGAGAGAGAGAGAGAGAGAAATGGGGGGTAGGGGTGGGGGGTAGGGGTGGGGGGCAGGAGAGAGAGCTGGAGGGGTGGGTGGAGCCTACTGACCAACGTCACGGAACCCTTGTCCGTTTCCTCGTCATGAAGGTGGGACTGTAGCATCACTTGTCAGGGACAAGTGCCTTATTTCTCCATATTTGGTAATGCACTATATCACCGAAAATTAGGGCATGGTGTGCAACAAGCTCTGCCAGAAATTCATTCCGATCCAACTGTTTGTTGATAAGTTATTCCCGAAGAACAGTGGGTCACAGCCTCTGAAACCCATAGTAGGCATACTCAACTCTCTGGCACACACTGTCAGACTCCCAGTTCCTCACTAAGGCTGAACTGTCTCGGACACGGGACTTCACTCTAAATACTCTCTCACCTCCCTTGAGTCCACCTACAAGTACAGCCCAGAACATTCCAGGACCTAGGAGAGAACTCACACTGTCTCACACAATAAGTAACGTAAATTAACAATGCACAGTAACAATTATGACAAGAACTAATTCCTTTGGTAAGAGAGAAAGTAAACAAAAGACATGCCAAAATCTCCAGACTGTTCCTCACATCTCCAGATATAAACATTAACCCAATCCTACACCACGGCACTTAATTTTTTAAAGTTCCTCGCATATCCAGATATAAAACCACCTTAATCCTGCTAACACAGCAATATGTTAGGTTGGTTTTCTCTGTAGGATATCAGGTTGGGTTAGTTTCTTAGTTAGTTGTGTTAGGATATGTTAGTTTGGGTTAGGGTAGAAAAGAGTAACAAAAATGGAAGGGTGAGCATCCTGGGAAAATCAGACTTAGAACGTAATGGAAAAAATGGTATACAGAGGAAAAATCAGCCACCCGTCCTGTCGAATACTCACTCCAAGCTTTCGTAAAATGGTCTGGAAAGTGGCATAAATAACACGAATATCAAGTTATTGGATTGAAGAGGTTATCACTCTAGGGCTTGTATTCTTGTCGGTTGGGGTAGCTCCCGAACACCTTTTCCTAAGCGATTTTTTTGGTTTATTACACCTTACTCTCCCCTTCTTTGTTACGTAAATCCTTCCAATATCGCTATAATCTGCAGAAATATCTGACAGAAGGATATGAACAAGCCACATCCCAAAATAAATCTCTAAGGAGGAGGTGCTAGGAGATCTCTAACCCGACATGAGCACGAGCCTTGTACCTAACCTGTCTCGTGTAGCCCCCGTGCCCACCGTGCTCCGTGCCCTTAGCGTCCGTGCCCATGGTGGTGGCGGTGGTGTGGTGCGTGGTGGCGGGCGTGCTGGTGGAGAGGATGGGCGTGCGGCGGGTCCTCCTCCTGGGGTCCACTGTCCTCGCCCTTACCTGGCTCGTCCTCGCCCTCTCCGCCTCCTTCTGGGTCCTCATCCTCGCCAGGGTCGTCCAAGGGGCTGTGGGTGAGTCCTGAGTTCGTCCTAAGTTCGTATCCTGTGTGATTAAGGGAGCCGCATAACACCTCTTTCTCAGCTGTTTATTTTGGGATACGCCTTGCTAATATCGCTTTGTACGCCACATATGTAGAGTTTGGTGATATTAGTATGATTAAAGTAACACAGAAGAGGACAGTAAGGGGTAATAGGCAAAACAAGTCGCTCAGGAAGAGGTGTAAGGGAGCTTCCTTAACCACCCAGAGTACGGGTCTAGTCTAACCCCTGTGTGATTCTTATTGTATTATTTTATTATTTTATTACTATTTCATACTTATTTTACCTTATTTTACCTTATTTTATATTTATATTATTTGTTTATTTTATTCTTATTACCTCCGCCAAGGAGGTTATGTTTTCACCCCTGCCCGTTTGTTTGTTGGTTGGTTGGTTGGTTTGTGAGCAAATTATACAAAAACTACTGGACGGATTTCCACGAAACTTGGTAGCAGAATTGGCCTTGGCCCAGAATAGACTCCATTAAATTTTGGTGCGGATCCGGATAATGGTGCGGATCCAGGATTTTTTTTTCAGTCTTTAACATTGCCAGATAGGGCGTTGGCGGAGTCTTATTTTATCCTATTTTATTTTATTCTTAGTTTATCCTTATTTTATTTTTTCTTTATTCTTATTTTAAACTTTTTTATTATTTTATTCTTATTCTTATTTTCTTTATTCTATTCATGTATCATTCCTGTTTATTTTAGTCCTATTTTATTCTTATTTTATACTTTTATCATTCTATTATATTATTCTTATTTCATTCTTTTATTCTCATTTTATTCTAATTTTATTCTTTTATTCTTATTATTATTTTTTTTTTACTCCTGACGCCGACTGTCACTTTTTTTTTTTTTTTATCTCATGGGAACCTCAAGGCTTGGGGACGTGGAGACTTACAGACAGTGAGTTGAGGAGCGTGGGGGATGAGATTTTTTTTTTTTTTTTTTGATGAGAGGAAGAAGGAATCAAAGGCCATGAGCCCGCAATAACAGTTCCCTCCAAGAGAAAAACAAAATACAATAGAGAGCCAAATTCAAGATCCGATCATTTCGAGATGCCTGGACACACTGCGTTTGAAAGACTGGAGATCATAGGCAGCAGGAAATACAGACAGAGGGAGACAGTTCCAGAGTTGAGATGGTGTACACTCCTTATTTTCGATAGACCAATGATTACTTATAATATAAAAAAAATAGCGTAATGTACTTAAACATATGCAATAGACATCACTGATATAAATAGTATCATAAAAATATTTCACTAAAAGGAGGAATTGGGTAATAAATTTTGAGGGATTTGGTAATAAAAGACATGAATTCAAACTTATGGCAATTTTGGACAGGCACCCCCCCCTCCCCCCTCTTTTCAAAGTGCTGGATCCGCCACTTCTCTGGCTGTGAAATGTTAATGAAGCCTGTATTTAACTCGGCCAATTAAAATAAAAAAAAATAAAAAAAATAAAGAGGTTATTATACCAAAAGAAGTCCTGCTGGTTGAAGGGATGCGTGTGTGGAGAATCACGTCCCTGTGTTTTGCTGTGTTTGTCCTTCGTGCTCTTTGTTTGTCCTTTGTGCCCTGTTGTGCTTGTCCTTTGTGCTCAGTTTCTTGTCCTTTGTGTACAGTTTCTTGTCCTTTGTGCTCAGTTTCTTGTCCTTTGTGTACAGTTTCTTGTCCTTTGTGTACAGTTTCTTGTCCTTTGTGCTCAGTTTCTTGTCCTTTGTGTACAGTTTCTTGTCCTTTGTGCTCAGTTTCTTGTCCTTTGTGCTCAGTTTCTTGTCCTTTGTGTACAGTTTCTTGTCCTTTGTGCTCAGTTTCTTGTCCTTTGTGTACAGTTTCTTGTCCTTTGTGTACAGTTTCTTGTCCTTTGTGTACAGTTTCTTGTTCTTTGTGTACAGTTTCTTGTCCTTTGTGCTCTGTTTCTTGTCCTTTGTGCTCAGCTTCTTGTCCTATGTGCTGTTTCCTGTCCTATGTGCTCTGTTTCTGTCCTTTATGCTCTGTTTCTTGTCCTTTGTACTCTGTTTCTTGTCCTTTGTACTCTGTTTCTTGTCCTTTGTACTCTGTTTCTTGTCCTTTGTGTTCTGTTTCTTGTCCTTTGTGCTCCGTGTCTTGTCCTTTGTGCTGTTTCTTGTCCTATGTGCTGTTTCCTGTCCTTTGTGCTCTGTTTCTGTCCTTTATGCTCTGTTTCTTGTCCTTTGTACTCTGTTTCTTGTCCTTTGTACTCTGTTTCTTGTCCTTTGTGTACAGTTTTTTGTCCTTTGTGCTCTGTTTCTTGTCCTTTGTGCCCTGTGCTTGTCCTTTGTGCTGTTTCTTGTCCTTTGTGCTCTATTTCTTGTCCTTTGTGCTGTTTCTTGTCCTTTGTGCTCTGTTTCTTGTCCTTTGTGTTCTGTTTCTTGTCCTTTGTGCTGTTTCTTGTCCTTTGTGCTGTTTCTTGTCCTTTGTGCTGTTTCTTGTCCTTTGTGCTCTGTTTCTTGTCCTTTGTGTTCTGTTTCTTGTCCTTTGTGTTCTGTTTCTTGTCCTTTGTGCTGTTTCTTGTCCTTTGTGCTCTGTTTCTTGTCCTTTGTGCTGTTTCTTGTCCTTTGTGTACAGTTTCTTGTCCTTTATGTACAGTTTCTTGTCCTTTGTGCCCTGTGCTTGTCCTTTGTGCTCTGTTTCTTGTCCTTTGTGCTCAGTTTCTTGTCCTTTGTGTACAGTTTCTTGTCCTTTGTGCTGTGTCTTGTCCTTTGTGCTCTGTGTCTTGTCCTTTGTGCTCTGTGTCTTGTCCTTTGTGCTCTGTGCTTGTCCTTTGTGCTCTGTTATGTAGTAAGGAAATTTGTTGATCATTGGACTGAAGAGTGTGTTGATGGTACGGGTATATGGATAAATGGAAGTAGAGGTCGTGGTGAGAAGAGTATAATATGAGTGAGTTTGGAGATGGGAGGAGGTATGGTAGGCAAAGAGGATGGTATTTTAGTGTGTAAGAAGGAAAGGTATGGAAGCAGATGAGGCTAAGAAGCTGACAGAGGATCTCACCTAACTTTAATGTCCATATCACAGCCATAACTTCCATCTGTGTTTCTCCTGCAGCGTCCGTCTTCATTGTGGTAATGACGGTGTACCCAGTGGAGGTTAGTGTGGTGCGGTGGCGAGGCATCATGGTGTGTGTGTCCGAGCTCATGGTCATGCTGGGGGCCTTCTGCACATACCTAGTGGGTCTCGTCACGCAGGCCTCGTCTCTCGCTTATGTCCTCGCTGGGGCCCTCATCCCGCAGCTCCTGTGTGCCTATTTCTTACGCGAGTCCCCACTGTGGCTGGCTAGGAGAAATAGGATGGATAAGGCAGCAGCATCCCTAGCCTGGCTCAGAGGTGGCTGGAACGTGGAAGTGGATGTAGAACTTGAACATATTAAGGCCAGTGTGTATATTGAATGCCAGGAGGAACCCAACGCATTAAAGCAACTCGTACTTTTGAAGAAGATGGTGTATCTGAAGCCACTGGTATTGTGTGTGCTGGTGCTGCTTTTCAAGGAATTAACCGGTCAATACGCATCACTAACATACACCGTCACCATTTTCAGGCTCGCAGGCTCTACATTAGACCCATACCTGTGTGCTGTGGTCATGGGTGCAGCCAGATTCCTCCCATGCTTCCTCTCTTGGGCGCTGATAGAGAGGCTGCGCAGGCGTCTACTACTGTCCTCCTGTTTGTTCATCTGCTCTCTTTCCTTCGCCACACTAGGGGGAGTCCTGTGGTACTGGGGAGGGGTGGAAGGAGGGCTACAAGAGTCCCTTGGCTGGATACCACTAGCTTGCATCTGCGTCTTCACCCTAGCGTATGGCAGTGGTGTGGGGTCGATCTCGTGGACACTGGTGGCTGAACTGCTCCCGTCACAAGTCAGAAACGTCGGGGCGGGAATGCTAGCCATGTGCTTCAGCCTCTTTTTATTCCTTATCAGCTTCACCTTCCCATACAGCGTGGAGTCTGTGGGTGCAGGTGGGGTGTTCCTTATATACTCCCTCTGCTCTCTGGTCGGGATAGTCTTCGTGCTATCCTGCCTACCGGAGACGAAGGGGATGTCTTTCATGGAGATACAGACAGCCATCAACCCCAACCACAGGATACTCGCCACAGCCACAACACAGCAACGGGAAAGCAGTGTGGTCTGAGGCTTCTTGCTCTACCTTGCTCTAATTTGCTCTAACCTCATCCTTGTCTCCATATCATTTTTCCACATATTATCGTCTATTTTTTTGTGTAATTAGTAGCGTAGGAGGTATCGTAACACCTGTTTCTTAGGGATTTATTATGCTTATTACTCCCTGTTGTAAAGCGTGGCCCATAACTAGCTCTGCACTAAAATCTCCCCTGATGGGATCTTACTTGTTGTGGGGACGGGCACAGTCTGCTGGTTTAGGCGTGAGTTTGGCAGAGGCAGTGGGAAATGGATAAATAATGCAGGAAAGGTATGGATAACGCTGAATGAACCATCCCTACAACACACACGAAATTTCCCAACGATGTGAAAGAGGAGCACTGTGTATGAACCACCCTATATTTCCCTAGTGTTTACAGCAATATAACAGCAAACACCAAGAAGTGGTGCCAAGGCACAGTAAATCCGTCCCCGGCAGTCATTTTAGTGTTGGCGTATAAACAAAACAAGATATTTAGTCAAAGATGTCACATATCAGATTTGGAGAAAATCGGGTGAAAATTGACGATTTTATGCCCATTTGAAATTTTAGGCCCGACCCACCTGCCATTGTCCCTCCTACTGCTAACTGGGGGGTGACCCCCTTGATGTAATGAGGCATGTTGTAGGATGCAGATTTGAAAGATGCGCTCTTAGGTTTTGGTATCATGTAAATATGGCGAATTTGAAAGGAGTTATGCAAAAAAT
Organism: Coenobita brevimanus; assembly: GCF_032717465.1. Classification (NCBI taxonomy): domain Eukaryota; kingdom Metazoa; phylum Arthropoda; class Malacostraca; order Decapoda; family Coenobitidae; genus Coenobita; species Coenobita brevimanus. The sequence goes on from NC_136986.1 coordinate 38,881,960, forward strand.
ATATATAAATATTTTGAGGGGCCTACAGCCTGGGATTTGGACCAATTTGGCCCAGAATTTAATCAAGTGATCAGTAGAGCATAGCCCATCATCCCTGTAATTTTAGTCAAACTCGCATCAGTAGTTTTCACGCAAAGTCGTTGACAGACTGACAAACAAACAAACAGACAGACAGACAGACAGACAGACACACCGAGTGAAAACAAAACCCGTCCCCTAGCCCCTCCGGGGCGTGGATGGGTAAAAAGGTGCAATATACAGAATAAATCGCTAAGGAAGGGACACTACAAACTCTCCAGTGCCACCTGCAATGTGTCTTTTAAACTCGTTTTTATTTTTTTCGTCAGCTTACAAGGCTTCCTAGCACATCTTCCTTAGCGATTTATTTTACCAATTGCCCATATCCTCTTGCTTTATATTTATTTCTTTTCAGTATTGTCAGATGTTTGAGAGGGACGCCTTCATGTGGTGGCGCCGATATAACCAGCCATCATATAATAATAATAATAATAATAATAATAATAACAACAATAATACAAATAAAAGATCTCTGACTGAACGCCTTAATTATCATTTGCATAGGTGAAGGACAAAAATAACTTCAGCCAATTGGAAGCTACCATAAGGAAATGGGCTGGGTTTATTTGTCAAGGGGTGGGGCTTATGTGTCAAGAGACCCTGGTCATGGTATATTTTTATATCCATTGATTCCAGTATAATATATGATAGTGTGTTTATATGGATTCGAGTATAGTGTATGGTAATCATGTTTTTGTATCAGTGCCTTTAGAGACAAAAATAAGTGCAGCTGTGGTCATAAATACTGATCCACCTCTTAACGATATATAGCGAGAGAGTAACGATGTACAGTGAGAGAGCGAGCAGTGACCTGTGAAATCCACTGACAAGCTTTACAGATTATTACTGTAGGTAAATGTTGTATAATTCGACTGAAGAGTGCAGCCATAATACTGACAATGAACGATTACATTTTAAGCTATGATTTTAACCCGGGCAAAATTATCAAAATATGTTCGTTCTGAAACGGTTTTAAAATGTAATCACCTTATTGTCTGCAACTGTGCTTGCTATATCATCAAAATGTATATTTCATAGATAATTTATTATTTTTACACTGTATTATTTAGTTGCAATAAAAGATGTGTTCGGTGTTGGATTTCAGTAACAGGCATTTCATTATACAGCCATGAGCAAAAGTTTGACGACTACACTCTGCTAGTATAGTGTCTTACCTTCCTTATTTCTCATTCTTTCCCAAACGACAAAGAATATCCTTCCTTCACCTACTCTTCCTTCCATATTTCTCATTCTTCCTCAGATGATAGAGAGTATCCTTCCTTCCTTCTCACACTCTTCTTCCATATTTCTCTTTCTTCCCCAGACGACACAATGCCTCCTTCCTTCTCTCAGTCTACCTTCCATAATTCTCATTCTTCCTCAAACGATAGAGAGTATCCTTCCTTCCTTCCTTCTCACACCCTTCCTTCCATATTTTTCATTCTTCCCCAGACTACACAGCATCCTCCTTTCTCTCAGTCTACCTTCCATACTTCTCCCCCAAACGACAGAGAGTATAAGCAGTTTCCAAGGGAGGAGGTGGGGGAGGACCCTATTGAAAATTAATAAATGGCCTGAATAGGTGTCTGTCTGTTTGTCCTCTGAAGCATGTTTGTTTTTGTACCAGTGTGAAGCACGTACAGTATATCTCTCTCCTCCTCTGTCTGTCGCCTGGCCACCTCCCTCTCTTCTTCGTTCTTGTCGTCTCGAGAGCAAAAGATAAATCTCAAGAAGTCTGTTAGCAAAGAGTAGGCTAGACACCACCTTTTCAGAGTCTAAGAATAAAAAAAAAAATTGTGCTATCATTAACACCAGTTTCCACATCTCGGTCATTGCACAAGTTTAGACGGTCCCTCCCCCCATTTTTTTTTTTTTTTTTTTTCAAACCAACCACAGCAGCAACAAGCGCCAGTTGTCAAGTGCTGCGTCAGCACAGGACAGCTCCCTGCCATTCACGCTTATGCTGAGAGAAATAGACAGACAGGTAGGTGGATATAGATATAAATATGGATATAGATGTGGTAAATGATGAATTTGGAAAGGAATCTGGGACAGAATGGAAGGAAGGGGGCGTGACCATGAGCACCAGCTGCTGAGGGGGGCGTGGCCATGAACGCCAGCTGCTGAGGGAAGCGTGGACATGAACACCAGCCGCTGAGGGAAACGTGGACATAAGCATCAGCTGCTGAGGGGGACATGGCCATGAGCACCAGCTGCTGACGGAGGCGCGGCCATAAGCACTAGCTGCTGACGGAGGCGTGGACATCAACACCAGCTGCTGGGGGGGGGATGGCCATCAGTACCAGCTGCTGACGGAGGCGTGGCCATGAGCACCAGCTGCTGAAGGGGGGCGTGGCCATCAGCACCAGCTGCTGAAGGTGTCATCACCCTAAAAGAGTTGAGAACCACTGGGCTACAGCAACAATAACCGTAACTACCACTACTATTTCTACCACTATTATTACTATTTATACTACTACTACTATTGCTGTTACTGCGCTGATGCTGCTACAGTTACTATTTCTTGTACCGCTGCTGCTGCTACTACTACTACTACTACTACTACTACTACTACTACTACTACTACTACTACTACTATTGCTGCTGCTACCGTTGGTACGAGTACTACTTCTATTGCTGCTGCTGCTGCTGCTGCTTTTTCTGCTACTGCTACTGCTACTATTACTACTTCTGCTACTGCTAGTACTACTACTACTGCTGCTGCTGCTGCTGCTGCTGCTACTGTTACTACTACTGCTACTGATATTACTACTACTACTACAATTTAAAATGCAGTATAATGCCATAGAGAGCGACCTAACACCCCCAGAAGGAGCCCACTGAGGAGCACCTACAGCACACCGGGACTCAGGGTGACAACGACATAAGTCCACCCAGGCCACACGCCCCTATGACCCGGAGCTTGCCCGCCGCCACCATAGCAGGAATACAAGACTACCTTCCGGGCAAGCCGACCACAACCAACAATGGGGTGGAGCTGTTACTCCAGCTCCAGTCAGCACCCCTGAGACAGCCGGTAGCCACTCAACCCTCCTACAGGAGACAGCCTGCAGCCGCTCTGGAGGAAAACAGGAGATGGCCTATAGCCGCTCCCGCCTTCGTCAGGAGACGGCCTGTAGCTGCTCTGAAGTTGCCCCTAACGAGACGGCCTGTAGCCACTCAATCCTCCTACAGCAGACAGCCTGCAGCCGCTCTGAAGGCAAACAGGAGACGGCCTGTAGCCGCCCTGAAAGTGCCCCTTGAGAGATGGCCTGTAGCCACTTAACCCTCCTTCAGGAGACGGCCTGTAGCTGCTCCAGAGGGAATCAGGAGACGGCCTGTAGCTGCTCCAGAGGGAATCAGGAGACGGCCTGTAGCCACTCTGAAGGTGTCCCTGAGTCAGCCTGTAGCCGCTCCCTCTCCCAGGCCATGGCCAGTAGCCGTGCCTTAGTGACAGCCTGTATCCACACCCCCAGAAGGCCACGGCCAGTAGCCAGGCCCCACAGCAGGAGACGGCTGGTAGCTGCTCCTCCATCAGGTGCTGACTCCTGTTCACCAACCTACGACCCAAATGGAGCCCCCAGTCTGGAGGAGTACTGGAGAGGCCCTGTGACTTCCACTGGGCTCTTCTCCCTGCAGCCGGATCCAGAGAGGACTCGCCTGACGGACCCTGATGTAGGCTGACGCCGCAGCGCCCTCCCGACGGCGTCTCTGAACACAAGGTACCACAGCCCTCGAGACCTCCAGACCGCCCCCAGGACCCCCGGGCGGGACCTCCCTACACCCAGACACCGGAGGTCTTTGTCCTCCATCAGGTGCCTGAGCGAGAAGTTCAGGCAGCCATTCGGCCCCGGCCCGAGGGCCGGACTCCCGCCCCAAACCCCGAAAGTGAGGGACCCTTCACCACCAGCAGACCCGGACGAGAGAGAGGACGCCCCTACTCTTGATCCCGTGGCCCTTGAACATAGAGGCCCCTGGCGGAACCCAGCCCCATCAGTAATGAGGCCGAGTCACCTCCGCTGCCCTTGTACCTGACAGCCACGACGCCCAGATCCGAAAGGAGTGACAGTGAAAGCACAGTGTCCGTGACCTGGTGAAGTGAAGGCAGAGCAGTGAATTAACAGTATAAAGGAAGTCAGTGAAAAAAGCATCAGTGACAATATAAAAGAGTAGTGGAGTGAGTAAAAGTAACAGTGAAACCGTGAACGCAGCAAGGCAGTGAAATATGGGTCTATTACAGTGAATACGCTACCAACTAATAACGCCGCATCATACTAAGATCATACACAGACCCCAGTGTTAAAGTAATAATTACCAGCAGTGAAATAGTACCACCAATATATAAAACTTGAACTTTCCGCAATAATAGTATATAAACCTCTGCCCTAAGTGCTATTCACCTTACCCGACCTTAACCTGAGTAGTATCCTGCACGATACAAATAACCCATATCTAGGCCTAAGAATTATAATTGTCCAGCATATCTGTATTCGTGACATCTACCCGTTCCACAGTAGAATTTAGTAATACACATGTAAGGTTGTTGCCTTGAGTTTTTGTATCCTGCCTCTCCCTTATTTGTCTAAGTTCCGGTCTAGAAAGAAAACCCAGCTCACACTAGGCGTTAGAGGGACGGGAAGCCGACCCTAAAACACCCAGCATTACACTACTACTACTACTACTACTATCATCGACACTAATGCTACTACTACTCCTGCTACCAGCATACTATTAATACGACTGCTGCTACTATAGATATTGTTTCTTCTTCTCACACTACTAGTACTGCTACTATCGATATTGCTTTTACTAGTACTACTACTACTGCTGCTGCTGCTACTACTACTACTGTTTGGTTACCACCCATCATAGTAAACGACTTCCTGTGTTAAACCATTTGGCTTGTCACTTGATCAGTACTAAGTCACCCAAAGGCAACACTGCATCGAATGAGTGGATGGTCACCCCCCCCAACAACTCAACAACATACGTGTTATACTCTTTCCACCTTATCTTGGCCCAAATTTTCGTCTTTTTGCGGCTTAATTCATGCAGATTAGTGGCAGTATTCGACAATACTACGGCTGTATATGCATTCCTTAACACTTCTTCGTGACTAGCATCTTACAGTGTTAATCAACTGTTACATATCAGCATTGAAGACGGATGGATGGCAATTTCAGACCAAGTTAGAGGAAAGGGATAGTGAATGCCACTTCTTGGATTATTGTGTATTTGGCTCATTTTTTAAGGCTATGCCAGTAGTAGTAGTAGTGGTAGTTCGTAGTTGTTGTTGTTGTAGCAGTAGTAGTACTAGTAGTAGTGGTTGTAGTATTAGTAGTAATAGTAACAGTAGTAGTAGTAGTGTCGTAGCAACAGCAGTAGCAGTAGTAGTAGTAGTAATAGTAGTAGTAGTAGTAGTAGTAGTAGTAGTAGTAGCAGAAGTATTGGTAGTAGTATAGTAGTAGTAGCAGCAGCAACAACAACAGGAGCAGCAGGAGTAGTAATAGTAGTAGTAGTAGTAGCAGCAGTGGTAGTTGTAGAAGTAGTTCTACAACTACCACTGCTGCTACTACTACTACTACTACTACTATTACTACTCCTGCTGCTGCTGTTGTTGTTGTTGCTGCTGCTACTACTACTATACTACTACCAATACTTCTACTACTACTACTACTACTACTGCTACTGCTGTTGCTACGACACTACTACTACTACTGTTACTATTACTACTAATACTACAACTCCTGGGGGTAGGGGGGGTTTTCAAGAATACTCCCCCAGTATCCCTGCTTGTCGTAAAAGGCGACTAAAAGGGTTGGCGGAGGGTTAGTGCCCCTCCCCGGAAAACAACTAACTAAAAAAGTAAACAATAAGTCTCGGACAAGGACTGACCAAACGATGACGACCAAGGACCGGACAAAGGACATGGTTATCGGAACGTGGAATGTAAGGGGAGCGAATGATGAGGTGAAAGAGAGAGAGATTGTCCAGGTGCTTGAGGGTGCGAAAGTGGATGTATGTGGAATAACTGAAACAAAATGGAGAGGAGAAAGTGTGAGAGAATGGGAGTATGGATGGGGTATATGTGCAGGAGTAGGTGAGAATGAGAGGGCAAAGGAAGGAGTATGTTTAGTTGTGAGTAAAAGATGGAAGAGGAGCATAAGACAGTATGGATCAGTTGGGTCAAGGATTGTGTGGGTAAAGTTGAAAGTTGGGATACAAATGTGGGCGATTGTGTGTGTGTATGCGCCAACGCAAGATCGTGCTAGAAGAGTGAGAGAAGAGTTCTGGACAAATGTAGAAGTGTGCAGGGAAAAGTTTGGAAGGAATGAGAGAGTGTTTTTGATTGGTGATATGAATGGTAAAGTTGGGAATGTGAAGGTGGATGGAATAGTTGGTGAGTGGGGTGTGCCTGCTGAGATAGATGAAAATGGGAGTGCGTTAGTGGACATTTGTGCTGGGAGGGGGTTGGTGATAGCCAATACCTTCTTCAGGCATAAAATGATCCACAGGTATACATGGCGAGTGATGAGAAGGGTGGGTGGTGAACTGAATGAAAGGAAGGCAATGATTGATTATGTGTGTGTGGATGAAAGGATGCGAAGATGTGTAATGGATGCAAGAGTTTATAGAGGTTGGGGGAGTGGACTTTCTGACCACTACTTGGTGGTGGCCAGAATTAGAATTCAAGTAAGATGGAGAAATAGAAGAAGGGAAAGACGAGAGGAAGGAGTAGTTGCAAGGAGAGTGGAAAGGTTACAAGAGGATGAGAAAAAGACAGAGTATAAGAGTGAAGTGGAGGAACGATTGGGCAAATATGAATTGGAGCAGATGGAAGACGTGGAAGGTGTGTGTAGGATATTTACAGAAGAAATATGTGCAGCATGTGATGTGGTGTGTGGAAGGAAGAGAAGACAGAGGGGGGTGCAAGGAACAGCGTGGTGGACTGAAGAGGTGAAACAGGCTGTGGCACAAAAGAAGAAAGCATACAATGAATGGATGAGAAATAGGGGCGTGGAAGAAGTTGAGAGGTGGAAGAGAGAGTTATATGTAGAAAGAAAGAGAGAGGTGAAAAGATTAGTAAGAGAGAGTAAGAAGAGAGTGGATGAGGAATTTGGAAGGAATTTGAGTGTAAAGTGGAGGGACTGTAAGAAAATGTTCTGGAAAGAGGTGAAAAGAGTAAGACAGGGTGGAAGTGAAGTTAGCAGGGGAGTGAAAGATAAAATTGGTAGATTACTAGTGGAGAAGGGAGAAAAAGTGAGCAGATGGAGAGAACACTTTAAGGAATTGTTGAACATAAAGGATGGAAGTAATGCGAGTATAAGTGGCTGGGGAATGGCTGGGAGAAGGAGGGAGGTGAGAAGACAGGAAGAAATCAGTAGGATAGAAGTTGTGGAAGCAATGAAGAAAGGTAAATCGGGGAAAGCCCCAGGAATTGATGGAGTGTGTGGTGAAATGCTGAAGCATGGGGGAGAGATAGTAGTAGAATGGATGTGGAAGATGTGCAGATTGGCCTGGGAGGAGGTAGAGTCCCGGAGGATTGGAAGTCAGGTATAATTATTCCCTTGTACAAAGGAAAAGGGGAAAAAGAAGTGTGTGGTAATCATAGGGGCATTTGTCTTCTTAGTACAATAGGAAAAGTGTATGGTAAGATACTTATTGACAGAGTTAGAGAAAGAACAGAGAAATTAGTTGGAGAAGAACAGGGAGGCTTTAGGAAGGGAAGAGGTTGTGTAGATCAGATATTCATTCTTAGATATTTAGTGGAAAAGTTTCTAGAGAAGGGAAAGAAGTTGTATGCGGCTTTCATGGATTTGGAAAAAGCATATGACAGGGTGGATAGACAAGGATTGTGGAAAGTGTTAAGAATATATGGAGTAGATGGGAAGTTGTTGAATGCTATGAAGAGTATGTACGATGGTGCTAAGGCTGCAGTGCGTGTGGATGGTGAACTAAGTGAATTTTTCTCTTTGAAAGTTGGTTTGAAACAGGGATGTGTCATGTCTCCATGGTTGTTCAATCTGTACATGGATGGGGCAATAAAAAAAGGTACGAGGTAGGGTAGTGGATGTTGGAGTGGCCCTGGTGAGAGAGGATAGTGTTTGGAAACTCCCTGTACTGTTGTTTGCAGATGATACTGTGTTGTTGAGTGAAGACGAAGGGGAGGTGCAAGGCTTGGTGGATGAGTTTGGGAGAGTGTGTAAGAAACGGAATCTAAAGGTGAATGTAGGGAAGAGTAAAGTGATGGTCTTTGAGAGAGGTGAAGTCAGTGAATGTACAGCGAGGTTAGATGGTGAGGAATTGGAAAATGTGAGTACGTTTAAGTACTTGAGTAGTGTAATGAGTAAGGATGGAGGTTTGGAGGGTGAAGTGCTTGAAAGGGTACAGCAGGGAAGAAAGGTTGCTGGTTCTTTGAAAGCAGTGATATGAAACAGGGAAGTGAAAAAGTTGCTACATGACAGTATTGTGATACCAACTCTAACGTATGGAAGTGAAGCTTGGACGTTGTTGGAAGGACACAAGTCAAGAGTGAGAGCAGTGGAAATGAGTTATTTAAGAGGAGCCTGTGGAGTCACATGGAGAGACAGGCTGACGAATGAGGATATAAAGGAGCGTTGTGGTGTGGATGTGGATGTAATAGGAAGCGTTATGAGGAACACACTGAGGTGGTTTGGCCATGTGGAGAGGATGGAGGGTGAAAGACTGACGAAGAGAGTGTATGTGAGTGAGGTGGAGGGGGGAAGAGGGAGGGGGAGGCCGAGAATGAGATGGAGGGATGGGGTGGAGAGGTATATGAGAGAGGGGGGTGGAGTTGGGAGCAGGTCAGTGAAATGGCAGGGGACAGGGCGACTTGGAGGCGATTTGTTTGTGGCCACCCCAAACGGGATTGAGGTGTCTGGCAATAAATAGATAGATAGATAGTATAGCAGTAGCAGCAGAGGCAGCAATAGTAGTAGTAGCGGTAGTAGTAGTAGAAATAGTAGTAGTAGTTGTTGTAGTAGTAGTAATAGTAGTAGTGGTAGTAGTAGCAGCAGCAGTAGTAGTGCTAGTAGTAGTAGTAGTAGTTTTGTAAATCTTTTTATGCTGCTGTGCAAATTAATCATTGTATAAAAACCCTTCCCTTTCTGCTGAAAACTGATAAGTACTTTTTTTTTCCGCTGAACTATCATGAATTTAATCATGAATATTATAGGCTACATTTACTGCCTCCAAGCACTTGAATTCTTCTCAGTCTTGCTACAAAATACAGAGTTAAAGCACATGGTTGTATGAGGCTCAGAACATACAGGTATTGAGTTACTCCCTGTAGGCTACATAACACATACTACATTCCCGTTATACTTCACATGAGTTCTGAGTCTCATCAAGTTAATAAGTATCGTATTATGAGACACAGTAAGTGAGGTTATCCTGGAGAGAGGCAGTGTAAGGCTGGGGGTCCTGGTTATGAGGCAAGACCATATATTCCAACCGCGCAAATCTTTTCCCCCTCTGTGACTTGACAAAGGCTCTAATGGAAGATGCACTGTGTTGACTAGATCCTTCTGAGTGTTGACTAGATCCTTCTGAGTGTTGACTAGATCCTTCTGAGTGTTGACTAGATCCTTCTGAGTGTTGACTAGATCCTTCTGAGTGTTGACTAGATCCTTCTGAGTGTTGACTAGATCCTTCTGAGTGTTCACTAGATCCTTCTGAGTGTTCACTAGATCCTTCTGAGTGATCACTAGATCCCTTTGAGGTGATGAAGTTAGGATGAGGAGGAAGCCTTTTGATCAATGGTTTTCATGCTGGGGGGCGTGAGCAATATCCAAGAGGGGTGTGAGGAAGCAGAGAATAAAATTAATAAAGTGGCCTGAAGAAGTGTGTGTGTGTGTGTGTGTGTGTGTGTGTGTGTGTGTGTGTGTGTGTGTGTGTGTGTGTGTGTGTGTGTTTTGATAAAGATGAACTGCCAGTTTATCTTCGCCCCAGCCTTCAAAGCTCATTTTTCTCTGTATCTATCAACGTAATGGCTGTTTCTTTCCCTCTCTCTCTGTCACCTACTAACCCTTCTGAGTCTCTCTCTCTCTCTCTCTCTCTCTCTCTCTCTCTCTCTCTCTCTGATCTGGTCGTTTCGAGAGGAAATTAAAGATACCAAGAAGTCTTATATTCTAGGATGGACAGCACCCTGTTTATTAAAGCCTGAATATCAAAATATCAAAAAGTTAGTTTTCATTCCTAGTGTATATATATATATATATATATATATATATATATATATATATATATATATATATATATATATATATACAGTGGTAGAGTGTGCGTTTTCGTACACGGGAGAACAAGGGTTCACGCCCCGCCAGAGTAATAAACTTTGGGAGCGTTCTTCCCGCCATGTACTGCTTTGGCGGACACAAGGGGTGCTGTGGTTGAACCAGTGTCGCGTACTATAAAGTATACTTGCACCCAGTCGGCTTACACGGGCCGATTACACTTGGTTCACGGACTACACACACATATCCAAAGCCACTCCAACATTACAGTAACACTTACAAACACTTCTCACTCTACAATCTCTACCAGACAGCCTGAGCCACTTGATAGAGATACATAGGTTGTATCGTCCCCACTTCGGTCAGGATAGGCCGGTCCTGCAGTGGACACCCAAATGGCTGATATATATATATATATATATATATATATATATATATATATATATATATATATATATATATATATATATATATTTATTTATTTATATGTAATGCTAGGTGAAAAAGGCCCGACTCCTCTGTCCTAGAACACCTAACGTGTAGCGGGGTCCTCTTTCGAGACCGGGACTTAGTGCAAATAAGAGAGACTCAGGACACAAAAACTCCAGGCAATAACCTTTACACGTGTATTCCTTCAGTCAGACACAGGACAAAACAGCAGATAGTACAACACAATATTTGGTGGATAATAAAACCTTAACTAGATAATCAGTATCTCACAGGATACTAGCTTCACAGACACTGATGCTAACGCTCTAGGTTTAGTGTACAGGTTTACTTAGAACACAGGGTCGCGGTGCACGTAGGGGAGCCGAGGGTGAGTTTCACAAGGGGGGGGAGGGGTGACGCGCTGAGGTTCCGATTATAGTTATAGTAGTATCGAGTGGGAATTGATGTTAAAGAGTTTGACTTGGTATTTTCTGGTAGCAAGGGGGTTTTGGTAATTTATTATATCACTAGTCCAGGTTTTCACATACGCGTCGAATGCCGAGAGGAGATTTACTAGGGAGGGTGTAAGGCACTGAGAGTCTCGTTGTGTTTATGATAATATGAGCGGGAGGGTATTATTAACACTTTCTCTTCACTATTTTCTAGTAGCAAGGGACATTTGGATAGTTTACTAATGTGAATCTCTCGGGTTGAGCGTCTTACTGATTTCATACAAGGGCGTCACTCCGTGAGTCTGATTCACCAGCACTTAAGACTCTGCACTCATTATTAGTCCGCCCCGTGGTATCACTTATTCCCCCTGTATCTTCTCGTGAACACTTGACCTGTTATTCGGGGTGCGCTATGTCACTATATCTCTGTTACACCAACTTGGGGCAACATCACACTTAACATAAGTCACTTATACGGTGGGGGCGGCGGGGAGACACACTGGTGACAATTCTGCCGGAACTGGGGCACCGCCAGGGGAGGGCGTGCCAAGAGGGCACGGGACGACTCGCAGGGGCGTCTTCTCTCGTCCGGGGCTGCAGGTGGCGAAGAGGCCCGTATTCTCCGGGCTGGGTATAGGGGTGTGGCCCTCAGGACTGGGGCCAAACAGGTCCAGAAATCTCTGGCTCAGGTCTTGGCCGGAGGTGGATGTCTTCCTCCGTCGGGGCGTAGGGAGGTCTCGACCAGGCGTCCTGGGGAGGGCCTGGAGTACTCTAGGGCTGCAGCCCCCAGAGTCAAGGGGTGCCGTCAGGGAGGGACTGCGGCACCAACCTGAATCAGGGTCCGTTAGGTGGGTCTTCTCCAGGGCCAAGTGTAGGGAACAGAGGCCAGGGGAGGCATTAGGGCCTCTCTGGAATCCTCCTACGTCCCCTGCATCGGGAGTCCGGGTCCTTGTCTCACGCTGGGGCTGCAGTATTGCTCTCGCCTGTCTCTGGCCGTGGGGCCCAGCTACTGGATGTGGCTCCCCAAGGGCACGGCTATGAGGCGCCAAGGCCCGGCTACTGGCCGTGGCCTGAGTGGGGGAATCAGCATGCCTCTGGGCACCTTCAGAGCGGCTACCGGCCGTCTGACAAAGATGGGAGCGGCTCCAGGCTGTCTCCTGCAGGAGGAAGGGGGAGCGGCTGCGGGCCGACTCGGGGGCAGCACCTTCGGAGTGGCTATCAGCCGTCTGACGAAGGCAGGAGCGACTACATGCTGTCTCCTTCTGCCAGGGGGGGGGAGCGGCTACTGGCCGACTCGGGGGCAGCACCTTCGGAGCGGCTACCTGCCATCTGACAAAGGCGGGAGCGACTACAGGCCATCTCCTGCTGGAGGGAGGAGTGGCTACAGGCCGACTAGGGGGCAACACCTTCAGAGCAGCTACCGGCCGTCTGACGAAGGCGGGAGCGACTACAGGCCGTCTCCTTCTGCCTGAGGGAGGAGTGGCTACAGGCCAACTCGGGGGCAACACCTTCAGAGTGGCTACCAGCCATCTGCCGAAGGTGGGAGCAACTACAGGCCGTCTCCTGCCGGAGGGAGGAGCGGCTACAGGCCGACTCGGTGGCAACATCGTCGGGGGGGCTACCAGCCATCTGATGAAGGTGGGAGCGACTACAGGCCGTCTCCTTCTGCCAGGGGGAGGAGCGGCTACAGGCCGACTCCTGCAGGAGGAGGTGTAGGGCGGCTGCAGGCCATCCCTGGAAGAACACCTTTTGACAAAGGCAAGAGCGGCTACTGGCCGTCTCCTGGTTACCCTCAGGTCGGTGATTCACTGATTCCCTTACGAGGGGAGGGCGGCTACCGGCTGTCCCAAAGAGGGAGACACCTTCAGAGAGGCTACAGGCACACTCCTGTTGAAGGCAGGAGTGGCTACAGGCCAACTCCTGAGGGGCGCTGTTTGGAGCTGGATAGACAGGTCCACCCCGATCTGATCCAACAGTACCTCTCCCCGAAGGTAGTATCCTATGTCTGCTAGGGCGACGGTGAGGCAGCTGCGTGTCATAGGGGCACACAGCCCTGGCTGACTTGTGCTGTTGTCGCACTGCGTCTTGCGGTTCAGCTGTGGCTCCTCCGTGGGGTCCTGGTGGGGGTGTCGGGGAGTTTCTGGGGGCACTATGCTGCAGCTCACGCATTTTACCACCTTCCTCCTGGAAAAAGTGTGTGTGTGTGTGTGTGTGTGTGTGTGTGTGTGTGTGTGTGTGTGTGTGTGTGTGTGTGTTTTGATGAAGATGAAAGCCAGTTTATATTCTATATATTCAAATTCTCTCTGCCCCAGCCTTCAAAGCTCATTTTTCTCTGTACCAACGTAATGGCTGTTTCTTTCCCTCTCTCTCTGTCGCCTACTAACCCTCCTGAGTCTCTCTCTCTCTGTCTCTCTCTCTCTCTCTCTCTCTCTCTCTCTCTCTCTCTCTCTCTGATCTGGTCGTTTCGAGAGGAAATTAAAGATACCAAGAAGTCTTATATTCTAGGATGGACAGCACCCTGTTTATTAAAGCCTGAATATCAAAATATCAAAAAGTTAGTTTTCATTCCTAGCGTATAGATATATATATATATATATATATATATATATATATATATATATATATATATATATATATATATATATATATATATATATGGAGCTTCTGTGGTACAGTGGTAGAGTGTGCGTTTTCGTACACGGGAGAACAAGGGTTCACGCCCCGCCAGAGTAATAAACTTTGGGAGCGTTCTTCCCGCCATGTACTGCTTTGGCGGACACAAGGGGTGCTGTGGTTGAACCAGTGTCGCGTACTATAAAGTATACTTGCACCCAGTCGGCTTACACGGGCCGATTACACTTGGTTCACGGACTACACACACATATCCAAAGCCACTCCAACATTACAGTAACACTTACAAACACTTCTCACTCTACAATCTCTACCAGACAGCCTGAGCCACTTGATAGAGATACATAGGTTGTATCGTCCCCACTTCGGTCAGGATAGGCCGGTCCTGCAGTGGACACCCAAACGGCTGATGATGATGATGATGCTATCTCTCTCTCTCTCTCTCTCTCTCTCTCTCTCTCTCTATATATATTTATATATATATATATATATATATATATATATATATATATATATATATATGTGTGTGTGTGTGTGTGTGTGTGTTTCTGTCCTACCATTTTCACCATTTATTTATAATTTCACAACTTCAAGTGCCAGTCGCTCTCCACGTTCAAAGGTGAGAGCTTCTTGTCTTGCACTGACATATTTGTTTCTTCTACTGAATTATGTGAACCAAACAATAATAACTACTGGTACGTCAATAAACTGAAAGAATGCACCTTGGTTTGTGTTTCTTAACAAGGAGATATGACAAAAACAAAAGAGTATATGAACAAACGTGTGTTGGATCTGATGTGCCTGAGAGGTGCTGCTTTACTCTCATGTTGTGATGTTTATGATAACGAAGAAGCAGGTGATAATTGGATTATAACTTTGAGGTGCTGTTTGATGAGAATATGGAGGCGTGTGGTGATGCTTCATGATCATTTGGTACTATGACCATGTACTGTAGTAGCGTTAAGTGCCAGGTGGTGATGTCCATGATCTTGTGGTGGTAGTTATGATCATATGGCAGTGATCATGACCATTTAATGGTGTTCATGACCACTCAGTGGTGTTTGTGAAATTGTGGTGGTGTCTAAGTGCCATGAGGTGTGGTTTATGACCATCTAGTGATGCTTATGACCAACACTATTTATCGTGTTTAGAGCAGTTTGGTGGTATTTATGACCATGCCGTGCTGCTCATGACCACGAAGTGGTGATTATGACTATGATCTTGTGGTAATGTTTCATATGGTGGTGTTTATGACCAAACAATGATGTATATGGCTTATGTGATGTTTATAACCAAAAGGGGGTGTATATGACCATGACTAGGTGGTGTTTTTGACCATGTCATGTGGTGATGTTTTATGACTATGAGGTGGTGGTTATAACCGTGTGGTAGTGCATGTTGTGGTGCTTATGACCGTGTAGTGGTATTTATGACCATGACCCTGTAGTTTTATCTATGACTATGTGGTGGTTTTTATAAACATGTGGTGGTGTTTCTGATCATTTCGTGGTGTATATGATCTCTCTTTTGTAGCTGGTATGTTAATGTGGTGTTTTCAATGGTCTAACATTGATCACACTATCTCTGTAAGGACACGTTGCTTGGTCTCAAGACAAAACACTTATACAGCAAAAAAAATAAAATAAAAATAAATAATATGATGATGATTTGTCTTGTCCTCTGTGCCACTCGGCCTCAGCCAAGTATCAGTAACGTAGTCTATCTATCTATCTATTGCCAGACACCATAATCCCGCAAAGGGTGACCATTTGACACTGAGTTAGTTGTTTTACAGGGAAGGGCACCAACCCTCCACCAACCCACTTGTTGACACGTAGGGAGCACGTATGGTTTGGTTATATGGTTACCACCCAGCGTTGTAAATGGTTTCTTGGCTTACAGGAAACCATTTGGCTTGTCACTCAATGTAAAGCCACCTGTAAAGGAAAGAAAAGGAATAAGTGACAGGAAAGATAGGAGAAATAGGAAGAGAGGAGGGCAGGCACAGAAAAAGAATGATAAAAGCTAAGGTAAATATTTAAATGTCTTGTGTACTATCGAGCTGCCTTATGTGTACTTGTTACGAAGTAAAAGTGAAACAGGATTCTGTTTTATCGTGTTTGAACGAGGTAGGTGTAGAAAAGGGATACCTTCACGTGGTGGCACCAAACCTGGTGGCCCCTCTTCCTCGGAAAGAGGGATAGTGGATTGCAGAAGGGCTAATTCTGTCTTTATTCAATCGAGTTAACTGGACAATACACCAAATGCAACTGATTGTAGGAACTTAGGCAAAATATTATTCATTCCGCTTCCAGACTCATTCCCTTCTTCCTTATACCCATCTGTATTTAATTCATAAGCGTCTTGCATATCTGTTGCATGATCCTCTTCCATTTCAACTCTAACAAAGGAAGGAGTCTCATCAGACCTGTATTGACTGGAATGTTGAAATACTGAGGGCTAAGACAAGAGCTATGATGAGGCATGAAAGGTTTGAGAAGGCTCCACAGGTGATGAATGGGTATGGCTGGCACAGTCTTATGTTGAAGTGGACTCCCGAGATGTATAATGGGGGAAAGGACTTAATTGCTGGTTAACGGGACTCTTTGATCTATTTGGTCTTCCCGTCCGTCTTCACCTTCATCTCTTCTTTTTCTCTGACTTGATGGACTACCAGCGTCTCTTCTACTTAACTCATTCTTTTGCTGAGCATTTCTAGAGCTCCTATTAGGAGGTTCATCATCAAGTACTGCAAGGCCTTTGATTCTTAACTTTTCTGCTGCCTTTATCAAAGAGGCTGTCACTTTGTTTAACATTCACTTCACTATAGTACATAACAGAGCTTCTAGGTCCTCACTTTTCATGTCTTTCAACACTGTAACAGGACTCTTACAAGCTGTCTTGTCAAACATGGCACAGAAGTAATTATTATAAGTGTACATGTTGAAAACACCAAAGTGCACACTGTAGTACTTGCCACCGCATGCCAGCAGCACATCAGTGTAGGTTTGCATGACCCTGAGAACCTCTAAGATGTATATGAAGGTGGTTCAGCGATCATTCCACTTCAGTAATAGCAAATCCTCCATGATTTTCGTGCCTCTAGTTACCCCTTAAAGGCACAATTGAGTCGGCAGCAGGAGCACCCACAGGGCTCTGATCTGTAGTAATAGTAGTAGTCGCGGTAGTAGTAGCAGTAGTAGTAGTAGTAACTTTAGCACAAGGTTCATCGGTTATGTGAACCCTGTGGACTACAGGCTGAAGTTCCAACCCTCTAATATACAATAGGCCAGGTTTCCATATCATACAGTTTTGATCCAAGTCTTGTGTTTTAGCTTATTTTATATAGCTGCTCCACAAACTCAATATTATTTCAATGTTCTTCCTTCATATCCGTCTTTCCTCTCTTTCTCCATTCCTCCTCCCTTCCCCCTCCTTCAGTTCACCAACCTTACCTCCCTTCCCCACCATACCCTTCTTCGTTTCCTTTCCCTTCCTTCTCCCCCCCCCCCGCCTCCTTTTCTTCTTCTTTACCTACTTTTCCTCCCTCCTTCCATTGCTTCCTTCCACTGTTGTCGGTTTCTTCACCCCTGCTCCCATCCCTTTCCTTTACCCACCTTAACTCTCACCACCACTAGAGACCTTATACCGCCACGACTCCATCCCGCCTCCCTTTCCTCCTTCCCTCTCCTCCCTTATTTACTTTCCTCCACCAATCCTTTACTCTCTTTACTTACCTCTGTCTCTTTTTGCACATAAAATTATTATCGAAAAGTTTATTATATATGCACGAAATTATCTGCCTAAAATTCTTCAACAGAAACTAATGTTCCGTGTGTGGAGTCACTACAGTAGACTCTAACTAGAGGATTATGTGAGGCTGGAGAAGTCGGTTTGAGATAGCTAAGGTGGGTGCGAGAAAATATTCATTAGTTACAGTGTTGCTCTATTTTACTATAGCAGTTTTCATAACTGTGTATTTATTAGAGTCTGGTGTCATTACTAAGTGTATAGCTAGTTAATTTTGTTTTTATTTATTAGCTGTAAGTAGAATATACGGGAATGTATGTTCCCGGCAGACCAAGATGTCCCTTTAAGACATGTAGATTGGTGCAGTAGTAAATCACCCATTATTACTGCCATCCATTAGTTTTTTAAGCCTTGAATATGGTCCTGTAAGAGGTAAGGCAGAGAAAATTAATAAACCCAGGAAAATGTGAATATGTATGATAATAATGGTATTTTGAAAGCTAAAAAGTATTTGTTTACATTTTCATTAAAGGTCTGGGAATTCCTTTAACGAGCAGATGGTGGCTTTAAATCTCATATTTCTGTCATTCTGTGTTAAACCTCAGCCAGCCCACTTGTTGACATGTAGGGAGCACATACGGGTTGGTTATATGGTTTCCACCAGTGGCGTACCTAAGGGGGGGTGGGGGAGGCTGTTTGAAACTGCCCCCCGGGCCCCCAATTTTGGAGGGGGCCCCCCAAAGTCCTAAAAATTTATAAGCTTTTTTATAAATATTTAAAAACATATATTTATCCTCCCGGCTGAGATATTAGATAAGTTTTGAGAATGAGGGGGGCTGGCAGGTTCTATGCGGGGCCTCCCCTCAAGGAGGGGGGCCCTGCAAAGAACCTAGCCCCCTGGGCCCCCAAATCTCTAGGTATGCCCCTGGTTTGCACCCAGCATTGTGGGTTAATGTATGATTTAGTTGAATAACAACTTCACACACACTGCTGTTTAGGTACAGTGTTGCACTGTAGAGGTGCAGTATGGTACACAATACCTGTATTTAATATTTGGTACTAAAAAGTGTTAAGTCTGAACGGGAGCAGATATGAGAGAGCTTGGTGTACTGCACCCCACCGGCATACCAATCAATCAGTTTCTCACGTTCAAAGCAACTCTGCAGTGTACCAACCTTACCGTACCATTCATCTTGGAAGAGGCATATGCTGGTATAATATTACTGCATCAGACAAGCAAGACCTTCTTTGTGCAGGTTCTTGATAGAAAGGGGAAGAGATGGTTTATTATTAGGTTAATATGGGTTAGATGAGGTTAATATGGTTTAGTTTAGTTAGTTCAGTTGCATTTTTCATGAAGGTGTTTTAATTTCAAGGTACTATAAAATATGCTATTTAAGCTGATCAGCCAACGGCCATACCACGTTGAGTACACCGCTTTCCGTTCGATCAGCGAAGTTAAGCAACATTGGGTCTGGTTAGTACTTGGATGGGTGACCGCCTGGGAACACCAGATGCTGTTGGCATCCCTACGTCAAGTGGGGTTGGTGGAGGATTAGTGCCCCTCCCTGTAAAACAATTAACTCTAAGCCCTTGGCCACCCTGTCTGGGATACATGGCGTCTGGCAATGAATGAATGAATGAATGAAGTATAGAGTAAACTCTAAATTATCCAGTGTAATTTGGCCACACCCTATGCCGGTTAACTCGTCACATCACGAGCTATTTCGCACCTCTGACACCCCCCGATCCCGAGGTATTTTCCAAAAAAAATTTTTTTGCTAAAACCTCCACTTTTGGTGAGAAACATCGAAATTTCATAGAGAAATCGCTCACCTGAGGTTTAAAATACTCGATCCAGTTACCAGTACCTCCTTACCTGATTGGGTTTTCTAACAGGCTGGCACCAAAGAAAACGAGTTCTATGGGAGGGTAACTATTTCACACCACTCATAAAGGGTATTTATTTATTTACTTGGTACGAATTTATATGTAGTACAAGAGTATATTGGTTTTCAAACAGTAATATGGGCATTATAAGCATTGTTTCACTCACTAACTCATCACCATACCTGACCTTCTTTTGCCACATTACCTGATCATTATTTCTGACTGTTTCTTCCTGTAATCCTATGTAAACTTTGTCCTCCACAGTGTCATCGATTGGGGAATCACTCTGGCCCTGAATGTCTTTACTGGCCAGGTCACTGATAACAGGTGAATTGCCGAGACAATGGCGTGAGGGGGGGAGGGGGGAGGTTATGCGGTGTAAGGCATTGTCCCTGCTTGGCATCTTGTAGAGGAACAGAGGAAGGTGTCCCGTGTATACGTATGAAAAATCATGCACGAAAATTGAAAATTGTGCAAATTAGGGACCTTGCAATTGCACGACATACCAGTACGTCGTCGGGACTGGCAAATGCAAAATGTTGCAATGTACCCATGCATAGCACTCCCCATCGGCTCAGTATTCAGTGTCGAGCCAGATATTGCATAACTATCCATCTCCAACCTCTAATCTAAAAACTTTCCCATGAGTAAAAGATGAAAATTAAGCATAAAATAAAATATAATAAAGATACAGTACAATAACATAGCACCAGTTGGCTACTGTTTACGAGCTGGTTGATGCACCTCAGTGCTGGATATTGCATTGAACTGCCGGTTACATCCCATTTCAGTGCCGGATATTGCATAATTTGGCTGGATATTGCATTGGGCCAGATATTGTGACGTCGGAGAATTGAGAGTTTACTGTAGTACATAGAGGTGATTTGTTAGTGGCCAAAATCCCCAGAATTAAGGCATTGTTGTACCTACTTACCTTTTTTGTTGGTGCTGACAAGAAGCCCACACATGGTGGTGCTGTGCACTCTGGATACAGCAGCTGTGGCATTCACCCAAGAGCCGGACATTCTCACATATCCCTGCACCTCGCCATGGGAATGACAATGGTTCAACCCTGGTGAAGTGCTGTCTACCACAAGGTGCATTGGATCCCTACACAGTGTTCTGTACTGTACTGAACCTGTAGGATGGCCTCACAGAAACATTTGTGTAACTTGGGTCAGTGGGTCTTTACAGCATGATAGACCAGGGTTAAACAACTACAACAACAACTTTGTTGTTTTACGTATGAAGTGTATATAAGGTTATCCAATGGGAAGGCATAGAGTTGGAAACCTTTTGAAGAGTTAAACTTTTTGTGAATTAGGGTAAAATCTTTTTCTTTTTTTTTTCTTTTTTTTTTTTTTTTAATGCAAGGAAGAAGGAACCAAAGGCAAGGACCCATAAACTGTTCCCTTCAAGAAAATTAGAGATAATACAACGGAGAGCCAAATTCAAGATCCATTCATTTTGAGATGCATTTGAAAGACTGAAGATCATAGGAAGTAGGAAATACAGACAGAGGGATACAGTTCCAGAGTTGCCCGGTCACAGAAATGAAGGACTGGGAGTAACAGTTAACTCTTGCACAAGAGAGTTGGACAGAAAAGGGATGAGAGTTTGTTGTTAGACAGGTGCTACCTGCCCGTTGTAGAGGTGGAGGGATGCAACAGATAGTTCAGAGGAGCAGTGACCATTGAAGTAGCGATAGAAAAGAGACAGAGATGCAACAGTGTGATGATGAGATAGAGGTTGAAGGGAACCAGTAAGGAGGAGAGTTAATGAGACGAAAAGCCTTTGACTCCATCTTGTTGAGAAGAGCTGTATGTGGGGAGCCTCCCCACACATGAGAGTTGTACTCTACACAGGGGCAAATAAAACCTGTGTGAAAGGTCAACAACTGTGCAGGGGTAAAGAAGGTATGAAGTTGGCTTACTGGAAGCAGATTTTACAAGAGATGTAATATGATCTTTCCAAGATAAATTCCGAGAGAATGAAACCCCAAGTATGTTTACAGATGATGCAGGATTGAGCTGGATATTATCAGATATTAGCGGGTACTCCTGTGGAAGATTTTGATAGGTTGATAGGTGTAGGAACTGAGTCTTTGATGCATTAAAACCAACAAGATTGCTTTTACCCCAACCAGAGATGCAAGCCAAGTCAGACATTAGGTGTGCCATAGCCTGGGCACTTTATTCAAGTCAGAACTACATTACTGTGACCAGTTAAAGTCCATATTGTACCCTTTTCACCTTAAGCTGGCCCAGATTTTCATCCTTCTGTAGCCTATTTTGTTTACCTCAATGGCAGACAAAGCCAGTGCTATGGTTTTACATTGTTCTGTAACATCTCTGTGATTAGCACCATGTTTATGTTAAGCTGCTGTCACAGCTCAGCATTCAAGGTAGAGAGATGCCAGTTACAATATAGATCAACACAGTGTATATTTAGTGAGTGGAGGGTTTACCATATTCCATTTACCTTAACTTGGTCCAGATTCTTATCCTTTTGCAGCATATTTCATGTTGCTCAGTGGTAGGATAAGGTGGAACTACAGTTCTACATCCTTTTCACTGCACATTTTTATTTCTAATATTATATTCCATTATTAATCACTTTTTAGTATTTTTATTGGGACTTACAAAGACTAATACTGTACTGTATTAATACACTTATCCTAAGGTTATTGCACATAACTGGTACTGAACATGGTGTGTGATAACGGAAATGCAAAGATAACAAGTACAGTACGCAGAACCTATGGGATTTTTCCTAATTGGTACCAGGTTCCCTGAGTGCAAGCCCAAGCTTTCCCATTTTCAACAATTTAGACTTACCACATACATCCTGTTATGGTAAGTACCAGAAACACACACAGACATGGTTAGATTAATAGCTAGTGATGAAAAGGGCACAATAAGGAAGAGATATGTGCCATACAGAAACCTGAGATGGGCCTGAGGTGGGGGGTGGAGAGGTAGTAGTCTCCACCACCTGGGATAAATTCCTTGAGTAGGACCTCATCTGTGAATCCCTCAAAGCCATCAGAACCTGCAAAAACTGGATCATCATAGTCAGCACGATAACAGTGTGCCGAAATATGCAGAAATAATGGGAGAAGTGCAGATTTTCAGCTTGCAGTAATAATGAAAACCACTATAACCTAGGGATTACTGTAGATGAATTTAGATAAAAGTTAATGTAAACATGGAGGCAAAATCCACCTAACTTACAAGGTTGATCATCATAACTGTTGGTTGGTAATGTTATTGATGCTATGTCCCCTTATTCTAGGTGTAAAATTTCCTTGTCCTCATCATCAGTGTTAAGTAATAGCAAGAGATTAACACTACATTATAGTGATAGTCATGAAGAAGTGTTGTGTAAATGTTGTACCATAGAACCATAGTACTATATTGTCTTTTTCTGTTGCTGAGCTATGTGAGAAGTTGCAAAAGAACACAGATCTCTTGCTAACTAAAATGACTGAACTATAGAAAGGTTGATATTGGTGAGCTGGTATGTGTGTGAAGAGTGGAGAAGAGGCTAATTGGTACATACCCCATGCAGGAACCACTCCTGAATATTATTGAGAATGGCAAGGAGTGGAGTGTGCGGTGATCTCTGCCTAGTTAATATGAATGATCTAACAATAGGATGTTGATGAAGGTGAGCTGTTATGTGTCAGACAAGTGAAGAGGATGCTAATTGATACATACCCTCCACAGGAACCACACCTGAATCATCTCAAGGGTTGTGGCTTATTGCACTTGAAGAAGTGGGCATGGGATGGCATGGTGGTGCTGCACTTGATGGCGTACCTGGCAGTACGTGCTTCAATTCTTAATAGTACATTGTGCGAGAAAAAGATTTTAGTGATGGATAAGTAAGTCCACACTTATTTAAACCTCATGAATCTGAACTTTAGCTGTATTGACCTCTTTGAGCTTGCTGAGCCTTGAGATGTCTCAAACTAAAGGTCAGTTTATTGAGGGAACATATCTGCAAGAATAAACAAAAGGTAAATGAAGTAATTTTAGTTTTTTTGTGTTATGCTGTTAATTATTGATTGAAAATATTTGATAAGTACTGTATAAACCCACAGAAAATTGAAAGATAAAACTGTAAACGTGTATAATTCCTTGAGGCATGCGCAGAATAAGATTAAATATACTGTAAATTGAACCTGGGGTTGTTTTTGTCCCCCCTGTGAACTTTGGCTATATCGAACTGTTGACCGTTTCATCAGCTTTTCCCCTCATGTAGTTCAACAAATTGGTGGTTTACTGTACTGTACATTGATGGGAGTGCTGTTTGTGGGTTTGGTTACTTGTGGGTTAATAAATCAATATCTAATTTACACTTAACATATTTTGAGATTAATTACAGCATGTCTCTTTATCTTACAATGCACTTCAACTCACTGAGCCTGGACATGTCTTTTTCATTTATTCTTGTTGTTTCCAGATAATTATATGCAACTTTTTGTACCATAGTCTTTTTTAACTAGAGGTGTTAAACCCTTTCAATATGAGAGGTCTTTCCAAGCTTGAATGAAATCATCTGGAAATGTCATGCATAAACTAAAAAGAATGTCACTCAGCTTCGAGAAGTTAAATAAGTACCGGTAGCTTGTGATGTCTGATGATATTTTGAACTCTGGGGACACTTAATAGGTAAACATATAGATAAATTACATATGCAGGGGTTGTTCAGAGAGGGTGCCAGTTATTCCTTGATTTTTGTCATTTGCTGGCAACTTACAGTAAAAACATTCTCCCTGTGAAGGTGAGGAGCCAAATGTACAGCCATCATCAAAAATTTACCAACAGTCCTCAGCCTGCATTATGTCCTGCTTTCCATATTCCTTATTCCCCTCCAATGGACAATTATTTTACCTCCTCAGACTTTTATGTTGTGTGCTGCATATTGCTGTCACCTAAAAAAAAAAAAGATTCAGGTAACACCTTCTGTCACCACAGCCAGAATTGTTGGCAGACTTTTCCTCACAGCTGTACCCCTTCTGTCAGGCTCTGGTATAATTTCTCCCCATTTTTTGCCACTTCAACTTTGTTGAGTTTGTTTGTATTCATGGGTTCAGTTCCCAAGAGGTGAATGGAGAATTTTTGAACATGTAATGATGTCAGGGGAAGGTGGCTGCTCGTGTGGGTGCTTTTAAAGGTACTGAACAAGGCATTTTGTTTGTATATTTATTTAATGGGTGTGTATGAGGTGGAGGGAGGGCAGTCTGATGATGGAGTACAAGGTGACATGGAGGCAATTTGTTTGTGGCCACCCCCTCGAGGATTAAGCTCTGCGTGTAGGGGGATATAGTTAACTTCTTAGGTAATAATTAAGATAAAGATTTGAATGGATATGGATAGATAGCTGCCAGGTCACCAGGATGTGTTTTGGCTGCTGTGATGATCTGTGGTATCTGTTTTACCTGCATGGCTAGGTTTAAAGACATGGACACAATTTATGGTAAAAACTGCTGTAATAACATGGATCCTTATCTGAAATGTAAAGAAGCTGCAGTTACTGATGATCTTATGGTCAAAAATGTCTCATAATTTACCTACAAGATGACCAGAAATTGGAACTTTGTAATGGTTGAGATTTAGATCCATGTTGATAAAGCAGTTTTACTTAGAATTCCCTCATCTATCAGTTCCCAAAGTTGCCCTTTCCTCCCACATCATCTTGACTATGTATGGATTGCATCAGCCAGCTTGCAAATGCCCGACATAAATGATGGGTAGCTGTACCATACACGTTCATTTTTTGTTTTATTTGTTGTGAAGGGCAGCTGATATGTATGGCCAAGGAATACCACTGTCCGTTGGTGAAGTGACCTGCCGTCTCACAGTGCTTCATACTTGAGTATTGGTGTAGAAGGCATTGTATTGTAGGTCAAGAAATCATCATCATCATTCAGACCTCTTTAACCCATCCAAAGATGGTGTGAGATAGGATTTTAAAAGAAATTGATAGGAGAAACAAACCAAAAGTCTGCCTAGTTGAATATTCCACTTGTGCATTCATTTGCCATTAAAGCCACCAGAATCCTGACTCCACCCCACAGACATAGCCTAATGCATCTACACTAAGACACATCGTAGGAGGAGAAGGACAGTACTGTATATGTGGGGATTTGTTGTTACTCGTACAGCTGTGTTTGTGAGTGAGAGTTTGAGTATATTTGAATAGAAGAAATAGCGTATAGAACTTTATGTATGTATGTATATAGGTAGATATATAGATAAGTATAGATAAATATGTTGTCACTGAATATGAACGAGTAAAATTAAGCATGAGCCAGGAAAAATGAAAAAGTCTGCTTATAACAGGGAAGCTGATCATCTGCTACATATCTCAGTTGTAAATTTATCCATCTCTTATTTGTCATCTGTGTCTCAGTTTATTTTATGAGTAAGTTGGTAATTATAGACCAAGTTATCATTGTTTTTACCGAATTCTAAAGTTTAGAATAAGAACATGGAATATTTAATGTGTCTCTTTCCATTCATAGTTAATTTTGCAGAATATACATGTGTGTCACGATCATCATCCATATTGTTGTTATTATTATTATTGTTATTGTTGTTATTATTATTATTAGCGAGGCGTGGACCTTGCAAGAGGGGAACAAGTCAAGAGTGAGAGCAGTGGAAATGAGTTACTTGAGAGGAGCATGTGGAGTGACATGGAGGGACAGATTGACGAATGAAGAAGTGAAGGAACGTTGTGGAGTAGATGTGGATGTGGTTGAGAAGATTAGGAGAAATACACTGAGGTGGTTTGGACATGTGGAGAGAATGGAGAATGAAAGACTGACTAAGAGGGTGTATGTAGGTGAGGTGGAGGGAGGGAGAGGGAGGGGTAGACCGAGGATGAGGTGGAGGGATGGAATTGAGAGGTATATGAGGGAAGGGGGGGTGAGTTGGGGGGAGGGTAGTCAAATGGTGGGTGACAGAGTGACTTGGAGGCGTTTTGTCTGTGGCCACCTTTTGCGGGATTAGGGCGTCGGGCTATAGATAGATAGATAGATAGATTATAATTATGTAGCCATTTATGCAAGTTTGTACATACTTCTGTCTATATTGAACCATTCATTGGTCTATCTGTGTTTGTTCATTCTTCTGTTCACCCATCCATCCATTTATTTATACTCTCCATTTAGGCATTTGTCAATCTTTATGCACACTCTTCCTCAGTCTGTCTTTCCCACTGACTACGACCTAAACTCTTTTACAGTTACAATGTATCTAGGCATCTGAATTTTACTTTTTTTTTTTTTTTTTTTTTTTAGGTGGATAAGTTTTGGAGGCTTTTTTTTAGTTCCTGTGTTTATTGCATAAGTTTTATATTTAATTCATTTTTCCTTAATTGATGGTGCCTGATGGTGGTGTAGTGTTTTGGTCCCTTTGTGTGTGTGTGTGTGTGTGTTCTTACCTAATTGTTCTTACCTAATTGTATCTTTACAGGAATGAGTCAAGCTCGTACTGTCCCGTGTCTTAAACCATATTTATCATACATATCCTTAAATTTGTGAATTGTTTTGGCACACACTATTTCATTCAGTAGTGCATTCCATTGATCAATTGCTCTGTTTGGGAAGCTGAATTTCCTTACGTCTTTATCACCTCTCTTCTTATGCAGTTTTTTGCATTGTCCTCTTCCTGATGCTTCTCCATATGTTAAGTAATCATTTATGTCTATTTTCTCCTTTCCTGATATGCACTTATATAGCATTATCATGTCACCTCTTTTCCTTCTCTCCTGTAGTGTTGGTAGATTCAGTTTATTTAGTCTTTCTTCGTAGCTTAGGTCCCTTAAGCTTGGTATCCATCTTGTAGCGGCCCTTTGAACTTTTTCAATCTTGTCTATATGCTTTTTGAGATGAGGACTCCAGACTATTGATGCATATTCCAGGGTTGGTCTAATGAATGATGTTATTATCCTTCTTAGCATGTCTTCATTTATGTATGTGAATGCTATTCTCATATTTGCAAGCAGTGTATACATGTTCCGTATCTTCTCGCTGATGTGGTCAGCCGGAGATAGTCTGTTATTGATAATCACACCTAGGTCTTTCTCTCTTTCTGATGTGTATAGGGTTTTATTTCCTAACTTATAATCCCAATCAGGTCTTTTTCCACTTTTACCAAACTTGATTACATGACACTTGGCCACATTGAATTCCATTTGCCATGTACTACTCCATTCATGATGTTTATTTAATTCTTCTGTAGCTCCCTACAAGGGTCTGTGCTAGTAATTCTCCTTTGTATTTTTGCATCATCTGCAAACATATTCAGATAGCTCTCATTTCCAGTGTTACTGTTTATATCATTTATGAACACTAGAAACATGATTGGTGCCAGCACCGAACCCTGTGGTACTCCACTAGTCACTTCTTTCCATGATGAGTAGTTTCCTCTTAGTACTGTCCTCATTTCTCTTTTTATGAGAAAGTCTTGCATCCAACAAAACAGTTTGCCTCGAATTCCTCCTTGATGGTACAGCTTCCATAAAAGTCTTTGGTGTGGTACTGTGTCAAAAGCTTTCTTGATATCTAAATAGATACTGTCCACCCATCCTTCCCTTTCCTGTATTGTGTTTGTTACTCTGTCATAGTAGCTCAACAGATTAGTAACACATGATTTTCCTTTTCTGAAGCCAAACTGTCTTTCTGTTATCATACTGTGTTCTTCTAGATGATTTACCCAAGCTTTTCTTATAAGTTTTTCTAATACCTTGCTTACAACACTGGTCAGTGATACTGGTCGGTAGTTGAGAGGATTTTGTCTATTTCCTTTCTTGAATAAGGGGACTATATTTGCTTTTTTCCAAATATCAGGTACTTTCCCTTGACTCAAGGATTTCTTGAAAATTAAAAATAATGGTTTACTTAACTCCTTTGCACATTCTCGTAACACCCAACATAAAATTTCATCAGGACCACTTGCTTTTCCTCTGTCTAATCTACTTAACTCCTCCTGTATTACTTTTTCTGCTATTTGTATATCTGGTAGTATGTGTGGACATGCGTGTTCCACATAGTCCCTCTCAAAATTTTTTTCTTCTGTAAAAACTACTTGGAAATTCTTATTCAGTGCTTCACAAATATCTTTCTCTTGTGTATAAGTGATTCCCTCGTCCGTGATGGATTGTATTACATCTTTTACTTTGGTTTTGCTTCTGATATAGCTGTAAAACAGCTTTGGTTGATCACTACTTTTATTTATTATATCCTCCTCAAACTGTTTTTGGGCTTCCCTCCTTATTCTTGTCTAGTCGTTTCTTGCCTCTTTGTAATTATTATACGCCCTTTCACTATTGTGTCTTCTGTATCTACTCCACAACAAATCTCTTCTTTCTTTTGATTTTTTACATTCTGTTTTGAACCATTTCTGTATTTTCTTATCTGCTTCTTTGTGCTGTGGGATGTACTTCTGGACTCCTATTTCATAAAATTCACAAATTTTTTTATATACAGCATTTAAATCTTGTCCTCTAAGCTCATTTTCCCAATCAACTTCTAAGAAATACTTCTTTAGGTCTTGATAATTTCCCTTTTTATAGTGTAGTCTCTTTGTAACTGTCATTGCTGTTTACTATGTCATATGCTATCCTGAAGTTATAATTTAGTACTGCATGATCGCTTTTGCCGAGTGGAGGGTGATATATTAAACTGTCAATGTCATTTTCTTCCCTAGTAAATATTAGATCTAGCACTGAAGGTACATCAAGTCCTCTTTTTCTAGTGGTTTGCCTCACATGTTGCGTTAAGAAAAAGTCTTGTACGAGATCCAGGAGCTTTTGGTCCCAACAGCTTTCTTGGCTATTTATATCTAGAGTATTCCAATTTATATTTGTATTGAAATCCCCAGTTAGTATAATTCTTTCCGATATCTCTTCCATTTTATGTAGCAAGGATCTTATACTCTGAATTGTACTCTCTGCCAGGTCCTCATATTCGTCTCTTTCCCTTGTGTTTGATCTGGGTGGCATATACAAATTGGCTACAATTACTTTACCTTCAGATGTGTCGATCTCTGCTCCAATCAGTTCTACTTGTGATGGTATATCTAGGTTTATTTCCTTGACTTTTAGATTTTTCTTAGTTAATATTATAATTCCTCCTCCTTTTTTTAAGTTTCTGTCTCTTCTCCATATATTGTATTCCCCTAAGTTTAGTATGTCATTGGATATCCTTGGTGTTAATTTTGTTTCAGTTACGCATATTATTTGTGGTTCATTTTCTCTGACATAATCATTCATCTCTAGTAATTTAGATACCATTCCATCCACATTTGAGTACATCAACTTTATCATCTTGTTTATATACTTGTCATGACATGGTTCTACTAACTTCCTCCTTTTTCTTCCATCCTGTTTGTGTACCACTTTCGTACCTGCAATCCTATTACTTTGTAAAAAAATTTCTTCTTGTCCTCTTCTGATCTTCCCTCATTTTTTGTTTTTGCGTCCTCCCTTTTCTCTTTCATTAATTCCAGTTCCTCTTGTGTTAGGCATCTTTTTATCCATACATTTTTGAACTCCTCTTTTTCCATAAGATTCTTTGCATTTTTTAGTATCTCTTCCACAGTGTTTACACTCTGGAAAGTCACCTTTAGAGGTCTTGTCTTGCTTTTCTCGTATTTCCCTAACCTTTTGTGTTCCTCTATGTCTTTACTACAGATTTCCTCTGATACTTCTTTCAGTAAGCTCATTACATTTGCCATCTCCTTTTTGTCTCTATTGATTTTGTTTTTAATTTCTTCCTCTTCTCTACCAGTGATTACTATTGATTTATTTATTTCTACTGAATCTCTGACTAACTTTGGATTGTTTTGGATTATTCTTTTCACTTCCTTTTTAATGTTTTTTTCCTCCACCCTTGTTTCTAAGTCTTTCTTTACTTTCACCATTTCAGCATACGTGGTTTCTACATCATTTTTGTAGCTTTGCACAGCATCATTCACCTGTGTTATCTTCTCCTCAATATCACTGCTCTGGTCCATAAGACTGCTTGCTTGTCTAATTGTCTCTGTGTCATTTTTTAACTCTTCCATAACACTCTCGTGATTAACTACTGTACTTCCCATTTCACTCACTTTCTTCCTAAGCGTATTCAATTCCACTGTTAGTTCACTGATGGTTGTGTCTTTCTTATTGGCCTCCCTTCCCAGTTTTTCTATCTCTTCCTTTTGCAAGTCCATTTGCTTCTTTATTTCATCAATTTCATTTTTGAAAGCCATTTCTAGTTTGTGTACACGTTCAACCAGTCTATTGTGAGTCTCCACTTCAACCAGTTCTTGGTAGAAATCATCATTTTGCTTTTTACTTTTATCCCTTTTCTTTTCCAAATTTCTTTTACTGAAGTATGTATCCATTTTGTAATACTAAATGAAAAGTATGTACTTACACTTTCCGCGTGTGTGTGTGTGTTCTTACCTAATTGTATCTTTACGGGAATGAGTCAAGCTCGTACTGTCCCGTGTCTTAAACCATATTTATCGTACATATCCTTAAATTTGTGAATTGTTTTGGCACACACTATTTCGTTCGGTAGTGCATTCCATTGATCAATTGCTCTGTTTGGGAAGCTGAATTTCCTTACATCTTTATCACCTCTCTTCTTATGCAGTTTTTTGCAGTGTCCTCTTGCTGATGCTTCTCCATATGTTAAGTAATCATTTATGTCTATTTTCTCCTTTCCTGATATGCACTTGTATAGCATTATCATGTCACCTCTTTTCCTTCTCTCCTGTAGTGTTGGTAGATTCAGTTTATTTAGTCTTTCTTCATAGCTTAGGTCCCTTAAGCTTGGTATCCATCTTGTAGCGGCCCTTTGAACTTTTTCAATCTTGTCTATACACTCAACCCTCGGCTATCACGGGTTCCGCTATAGCGTATCTCGCTATCACGCCTATATAAAAAACTACCCAAATACCTTTATCACGCACTAAATGCCCGCTATCGCGCACCAGAAATGCTCGAAATTTTCAAGAAGGCCGGGCTTCGGTGCTCCGCCCAGCCAACAAAAGCTTCACTCCGTGATTGGTCGTGTGACGTCAGCGCCAGCCAAGTGCTGATTGGCCGCCCAACTGAGTCTCCTGCCCGCCAAACCATTCAAGTGCGCACCCTCAGACCGTGAACAGTGAAAGCGAGAACAATAACCTATTTTATGATATGACCATGGCCAACATACCCCCTCCCTGTCCCATTACCATCACCCAACATAATGCTCCGGCACCTGGCAGGGAAATAAAGAAAAGGAAGAACCTAAGTTATGCAGATGAACTGGAAATGTGAAACTTATAGACAATGGAGAGACCAAGCAAAGTGTGGGGAAGAAATTTAACATCAGTGAATCAACTGTGAGGGGTATTTATAAGAATCATGATCACATCATAAAACATGCTCATTTTTGGACTATTGTATGTTAATATGTGGTACAAAATGGGTATCTTAGGGGTAAAGATTGAGGTCATGGCACCAATTAGAATTATTTCCATAAGTTCTTCAATTCGGCTATCACGGTTTCGGCTATAGCGCAGCCATAGCAGGACCAATTGTGAGTGATAGCCGAGGGTTGAGTGTATGCTTTTTGAGATGAGGACTTCAGACTACTGATGCATATTCCAGGGTTGGTCTAATGAATGATGTTATTATCCTTCTTAGCATGTCTTCATTTATGTATGTGAATGCTATTCTCATATTTGCAAGCAGTGTATACATGTTCCGTACCTTCTCGCTGATGTGGTCAGCCGGAGATAGTCTGTTATTGATAATCACACCTAGGTCTTTCTCTCTTTCTGATGTGTATAGGGTTTCATTTCCTAACTTATAATCCCAATCAGTTCTTTTTACACTTTTACCGAACTTGATCACATGACACTTGTCCACATTGAATTCCATTTGCCATGTACTACTCCATTCATGAAGTTTATTTAATTCTTCTTGTAGCTCTTTACAAGAGTCTGTGTTAGTAATTCTCCTTTGTATTTTTGCATCATCTGCAAACATATTCAGATAGCTCTCATTTCCAGTGTTACTGTTTATATCATTTATATACACTAAAAACATGATTGGTGCCAGCACTGAACCCTGTGGTACTCCACTAGTCACTCCTTTCCATGATGAGTAGTTTCCTCTTAGTACTGTCCTCATTTCTCTTTTTATGAGAAAGTCTTGCATCCAACAAAACAGTTTGCCTTGAATTCCTCCTTGATGGTACAGTTTCCATAAAAGTCTTTGGTGTGGTACTGTGTCAAAAGCTTTCTTGAAATCTAAATAGATACTGTCCACCCATCCTTCCCTTTCCTGTATTGTGTTTGTTACTCTGTCATAGTAGCTCAACAGATTAGTAACACATGATTTTCCTTTTCTGAAACCAAACTGTCTTTCTGTTATCATACTGTGTTCTTCTAGATGATTTACCCAAGCTTTTCTTATAAGTTTTTCTAATACCTTGCTTACAATACTGGTCAATGATACTGGTCGGTAGTTGAGTGGATTTTGTCTATTTCCTTTCTTGAATAAGGGGACAATATTTGCTTTTTTCCAAATATCAGGTAGTTTACCTTGACTCAAAGATTTCTTGAAAATTAAAAATAATGGTTTACTTAACTCCTTTGCACATTCTCGTAATACCCAACATGAAATTTCATCAGGACCACTTGCTTTTCCTCTGTCTAATCTACTTAACTCCTCCTGTATTACGTTTTTTGCTATTTGTATATCTGGTAGTATGTGTGGACATGCGTGTTCCACATAGTCCCTCTCAAAATTTTTTCTTCTGTAAAAACTAATTGCAAATTCTTAGTGCTTCACAAATATCTTTCTCTTGTGTATAAGTGATTCCCTCATCCGTAATGGATTGTATTATATCTTTTACTTTGGTTTTGCTTCTGATATAGCTGTAAAACAGCTTTGGTTGATCACTACTTTTATTTATTATATCCTCCTCAAACTGTTTTTGGGCTTCCCTCCTTATTCTTGTATAGTCATTTCTTGCCTGTTTGTAATTATTATACGCCCTTTCACTATTGTGTCTTCTGTATCTATTCCACAACAAATCTCTTCTTTCTTTTGATTTTTTACACTCTGTATTGAACCATTTCTGTATTTTCTTAGCTGTTTCTTTGTGCTGTGGGATGTACTTCTGGACTCCTATTTCATAAAATTCACAGAATTTTTTATATACAGCATTTAAATCTTGTCCTCTAAGCTCATTTTCCCAATCAACTTCTAAGAAATACTTCTTTAGGTCTTGATAATTTCCCTTTTTATAGAGTAGGCTCTTTTTGTAACTGTCATTGCTGTTTACTATGTCATATGCTATCCTGAAGTTATAATTTAGTACTGCATGATCGCTTTTGCCGAGTGGAGGGTGATATATTAAACTGTCAATATCATTTTCTTCCCTAGTAAATATTAGATCTAGCACTGAAGGTACATCATGTCCTCTTTTTCTGGTGGTTTCCCTCACGTGTTGCATTAAGGAAAACTCTTTTACGAGATCCAGGAGCTTTTGGTCCCAACAGCTTTCTTGGCTATTTATATCTAGAGTATTCCAATTTATATTTGTATTGAAGTCCCCAGTTAGTATAATTCTTTCCGATTTCTCTTCCATTTTTTGTAGTAATGATCTTATACTCTGAATTGTACTCTCTGCCAGGTCCTCATATTCGTCTCTTTCCCATGTCTTTGATCTGGGTGGCATGTACAAATTGGCTACAATTACTTTACCTTCAGATGTGTCGATCTCTACTGCAATCAATTCTACTTGTGATGGTATATCTAGTTTTATTTCCTTGACTTTTAGATTTTTCTTAGTTAATATTATAATTCCTCCTCCTTTTTTTAAGTTTCTGTCTCTTCTCCATATATTGTATTCCTCTATGTTTAGTATGTCATTGGATATCCTTGGTGTTAATTTTGTTTCAGTTAGGCATATTATATGTGGTTCATTTTCTCTGACATAATCATTCATCTCTAGTAATTTAGATACCATTCCATCCACATTTGAGTACATCAACTTTATCATCTTGTTTATATATTTGTCATGACATGGTTCTACTACTTTCCTCCTTTTTCTTCCATCCTGTTTGTGTACCACTTTCGTACCTACAATCCTATTACTTTGTAAAAAAAATTTCTTCTCCTCTTCTGATCTTCCCTCATTTTTTGTTTTTGCTTCCTCCCTTTTCTCTTTCAGTAATTCCAGTTCCTTTTGTGTTAGGTATCTTTTTATCCATACATTTTTGAACTCCTCTCTTTCCATAAGATTCTTTGCATTTTTTAGTATCTCTTCCACAGTGTTTACACTCTGGAAAGTCACCTTTAAAGGTCTTGTCTTGCTTTTCTCGTATTTCCCTAACCTTTTGTGTTCCTCTATGTCTTTACTACACTTCTGATACTTCTTTCAGTAAGCTCATTACATTTGCCATCTCCTTTTTGTCTCTTGTGATCTTGTTTTTTACTTCTTCCTCTTCTATACCAGTGATTACTATAGACTTGTTTATCTCTACTGAATCTTTGACTAACTTTGGATTGTTTTGGATTATTCTTTTCACTTCCTTTTTAATGCTTTTTTCCACCACCCTTGTTTCTAAGCCTTTCTTTACTTTCACCATTTCAGCATACGTGGTTTCTACATCATTTTTGTAGCTTTGCACTGCTTCATTCACCTGTGTTATCTTCTCCTCAATATCACTGCTCTGGTCCATAAGACTGCTTGCTTGCCTAATTGTCTCTGTGTCATTTTTGAACTCTTCCATAACACTCTTGTGATTGACTACTGTACATGCCATTTCACTCACTTTCTTCCTAAGCGTACTCAATTCCACTGTTAGTTCACTGATGGTTGTGTCTTTCTTATTGGCCTCCCTTCCTAGTTTTTCTATCTCTTCCTTTTGCAAGTGCATTTGCTTCTTTATTTCATCAATATCATTTTTGAAAGCCATTTCTAGTTTGTGTACACGTTCAACCAGTCTATTGTGAGTCTCCACTTCAACCAGTTCTTGGTAGAAATCATCATTTTGCTTTTTACTTTTATCCCTTTTCTTTTCCAAATTTGTTTTACTGAAGTATGTGTCCATTTTGCAATACTAAAAGAACAGAGTATGTACTTACAGAGTATGTACACTTTCCCCGTGTTGCTGTAGTATAAACAAACCCAGCTGACTCAGCGCATTTTTTTTTTCCTCGTGGTTCTGTTTTTTTTCTGTTTGAACAAGTCTTGTTTAAACTTATTATTTTTTTTTTTTCTTTTAATAATGAAAAATCATTTAGTCTAACCTGGTACAGAGCTTGACTCATTCAAAGATATTAATTTAGGTAATGCCACTGGCCGTGTTGGTCCGGTACGGAGCCCCGATGTCGCACGTCTGCCTCCTTTGTGTGTGTGTGTGTGTGTGTGTGTGTGTGTGTGTGTGTGTGTAAGTGTTACTGTTTGTGTATTTGTTTTTCCATCCATCCATCCATCCATCATCCAATCTTATGTTGCCCCATGAGAAGCGAAGGAGCCCGGGGCTAGGCAAGTTGGTCCCGACATTTAAGATGAGTGTGACCAGCCTCACTCATCCCTGAGTGGCATTATTTGAGCAATAAACCCCAACCATCCCTTGGATATAAACCTACACAGGCTTTATCTGATTGGAGTGCCTTAATTACCCACTAAACCACCAGTTGCCATAATTTGGTCATATGGTTACCACCCAGCCTAGTAAATGGTTTCCTGGTGTACAGGAAACCATTTGGCTTGTCACTCAGTGTAGAGTCACCCACAGGCAGAAGGAAGAGGAAAGAATGAAGGAAAGCAAGACAGAAGAGGGAGTGTAAAGACACCAGTAGGCAGAAGGACGAGGAAAGAATGAATGAAAGAAAGACAAAAGAGGAAGGAGTTCTTATAAAGAACAATTGTGTATGAAATAGTGAAATGTTTAGGTTGAATTTGAAGAGAGTGAGAGAGAAAGGCTTCCCCAGTAAACATTCTCCTTGGGGGGAAGGAGAATAGATGTTGGTGAGGAATGTATGAATGTTTATGTGTGTGTTCTTACCTAATTGTATCTTTACAGGAATGAGTCAAGCTCATACTGTCCCGTGTCTTAAACCATATTTATCGTACATATTCTTAAATTTGTGAATTATTTTGGCACACACTATTTCATTCGGTAGTGCATTCCATTGATCAATTGCTCTGTTTGGGAAACTGAATTTCCTTACGTCTTTATCAACTCTCTTCTTATGCAGTTTTTTGCAGTGTCCTCTTGCTGATGCTTCTCCATATGTTAAGTAATCATTTATGTCTATTTTCTCCTTTCCTGATATGCACTTATATAGCATTATCATGTCACCTCTGCCAACGGCCATACCACGTTGAGTACACCGCTTCCCGTCCGATCAGCGAAGTTAAGCAACGTTGGGTCTGGTTAGTACTTGGATGGGTGACCACCTGGGAACACCAGATGCTGTTGGCATCCCTACGTGTCTAGTGTGGTTGGTGGAGGATTAGTGCCCCTCCCTGTAAAAACAATTAACTCTAAGCCCTTGGCCACCCCGTCTGGGATACATGGCGTCTGGCAATGAATGAATGAATGAATGTCACCTCTTTTCCTTCTCTCCTGTAGTGTTGCTAGATTCAGTTTATTTAGTCTTTCTTCATAGCTTAGGTCCCTTAAGCTTGGTATCCATCTTGTAGCGGCCCTTTGAACTTTTTCAATCTTGTCTATATGCTTTTTGAGATGAGGACTCCAGACTATTCACATATTTGCAAGCAGTGTATACATGTTCCGTACCTTCTCGCTGATGTGGTCAGCCGGAGATAGTCTGTTATTGATAATCACACCTAGGTCTTTCTCTCTTTCTGATGTGTATAGGGTTTTATTTCCTAACTTATAATCCCAATCAGGTCTTTTTACACTTTTACCAAACTTGATTACATGACACTTGTCCACATTGAATTCCATTTGCCATGTACTACTCCATTCATTAAGTTTATTTAATTCTTCTTGTAGCTTCCTACAAGAGTCTGTGCTAGTAATTCACCTTTGTATTTTTGCATCATCTGCAAACATATTCAGATAGCTCTCATTTCCAGTGTTACTGTTTATATCATTTATATACACTAAAAACATGATTGGTGCCAGCACCGAACCCTGTGGTACTCCACTAGTCACTTCTTTCCATGATGAGTAGTTTCCTCTTAGTACTGTCCTCATTTCTCTTTTTATGAGAAAGTCTTGCATCCAACAAAACAGTTTGCCTCGAATTCTTCCTTGATGGTACAGTTTCCATAAAAGTCTTTGGTGTTGTACTGTGTCAAAAGCTTTCTTGAAATCTAAATAGATACTGTCCACCCATCCTTCCCTTTCCTGTATTGTGTTTGTTACTCTGTCATAGTAGCTCAACAGATTAGTAACACATGATTTTCCTTTTCTGAAACCAAACTGTCTTTCTGTTATCATACTGTGTTCTTCTAGATGTTTTACCCAAGCTTTTCTTATAAGTTTTTCTAATACCTTGCTTACAACACTGGTCAATGATACTGGTCGGTAGTTGAGAGGATTTTGTCTATTTCCTTTCTTGAATAAGGGGACTATATTTGCTTTTTTCCGAATATCAGGTAGTTTCCCTTGACTCAAAGATTTCTTGAAAATTAAAAATAATGGTTTACTTAACTCCTTTGCACATTCTCGTAATACCCAACATGAAATTTCATCAGGACCACTTGCTTTTCCTCTGTCTAATCTACTTAACTCCTCCTGTATTACCTTTTCTGCTATTTGTATATCTGGTAGTATGTGTGGACATGCGTGTTCCACATAGTCCCTCTCAAAATTTTTTTCTTCTGTAAAGACTAATTGGAAATTCTTCTTTAGTGCTTCACAAATATCTTTCTCTTGTGTATAAGTGATTCCCTCGTCAGTAATGGATTGTATAATATCTTTTACTTTGGTTTTGCTTCTGATATAGCTGTAAAACAGCTTTGGTTGATCACTACTTTTATTTATTATATCCTCCTCAAACTGTTTTTGGGCTTCCCTCCTTATTCTTGTATAGTCGTTTCTTGCCTGTTTGTAATTATTATACGCCCTTTCACTATTGTGTCTTCTGTATCTATTCCACAACAAATCTCTTCTTTCTTTTGATTTTTTACATTCTGTATTGAACCATTTCTGTATTTTCTTATCTGCTTCTTTGTGCTGTGGGATGTACTTCTGGACTCCAATTTCATAAAATTCACAAAAATTTTTTTTATACAGCATTTAAATCTTGTCCTCTAAGCTCATTTTCCCAATCAACTTCTAAGAAATACTTCTTTAGGTCTTGATAATTTCCCTTTTTATAGAGTAGGCTCTTTTTGTAACTGTCATTGCTGTTTACTATGTCATATGCTATCCTGAAGTTATAATTTAGTACTGCATGATCGCTTTTGCCGAGTGGAGGGTGATATATTAAACTGTCAGTGTCATTTTCTTGCCTAGTAAATATTAGATCTAGCACTGAAGGTACAGCCGTCCACACTAACGCGAGGTACATCACAGAACGTTGGCAACGCTGGCCAAGACGGTAACCCGGAACCTCAAGTTTTCGAACTTCATTCGATGCAGTCACTGGTGGGAGGGAGAGATGGGAATGGGAGGCATAATCCACATATCGTACGAGTTACGAGTGATGTAAGAGGTCATTCAATACAAATATTCAGTCTTAAGTTTTATTATCACAGATAATATTGCTATTCAGCATTTTTACACCATGCAGATAAACCATCCATGGTTACCTTGACATCCAGTAATATAATAATTACTTATTGACCTTCTGCACATATCCTAAGTTATTCATGCCTATTTACTTAACACACCTAACGATTCCCCATATGTTCATTTACAATTAGCAATATAGTGTGCTGCACCTAATAGGCTATAATGATTGCACCCAATACCAACAAATCTATCATCTCCGATGAATGGGCATTACTTTCTGCAGGTAAAGACATCAATACACACGAGTCATACGAATGAAAGGTAGCTAACGTCGATCATACACATCGCCTCGGTAACATAGCAACAGCGCGCACCTGTGCTTCAATCGGGGGGAGGGTTTCGAAGCGTTTCACTTGCTTCTTTACTATGTCTCCCCAGCGTTGCCACCGCTCTGTGGTGTACCTCGCGGCAGTGTGGACGGCTGTACATCAAATCCTCTTTTTCTGGTGGTTTCCCTCACATGTTGCATTAAGAAAAACTCTTGTACAAGATCCAGGAGCTTTTGGTCCCAACAGCTTTCTTGGCTATTTATATCTAGAGTATTCCAATTTATATTTGTATTGAAGTCCCCAGTTAGTATAATTCTTTCCGATTTCTCTTCCATTTTATGTAGCAATGATCTTATACTCTGAATTGTACTCTCTGCCAGGTCCTCATATTCGTCTCTTTCCCATGTCTTTGATCTGGGTGGCATGTACAAATTAGCTACAATTACTTTACCTTCAGATGTGTTGATCTCTACTGCAATCAGTTCTACTTGTGATGGTATATCTAGGTTTATTTCCTTGACTTTTAGATTTTTCTTAGTTAATATTATAATTCCTCCTCCTTTTTTTAAATTTCTGTCTCTTCTCCATATATTGTATTCCTCTACGTTTAGTATGTCATTGGATATCCTTGGTGTTAATTTTGTTTCAGTTAGGCATATTATATGTGGTTCATTTTCTTTGACATAATAATTCATCTCTAGTAATTTAGATACCATTCAATTCACATTTGAGTACATCAACTTTATCATCTTGTTTATATACTTGTCATGACATGGTTCTACTACCTTCCTCCTTTTTCTTCCATCCTGTTTGTGTACTACTTTCGTACCTGCAATCCTATTACTTTGTAAAAAAATTTCTTCTTCTCCTCTTCTGATCTTCCCTCATTTTTTGTTTTTGCTTCCTCCCTTTTCTCTTTCAGTAATTCCAGTTCCTCTTGTGTTAGGCATCTTTTTATCCATACATTTTTGAACTCCTCTTTTTCCATAAGATTCTTTGCATTTTTTAGTATCTCTTCCACAGTGTTTACACTCTGGAAAGTCACCTTTAGAGGTCTTTACTTGCTTTTCTCGTATTTCCCTAACCTTTTGTGTTCCTCTATGTCTTTACTACAGATTTCCTCTGATACTTCTTTCAGTAAGCTCATTACATTTGCCATCTCCTTTTTGTCTCTAGTGATCTTGTTTTTAACCTCTTCCTCTTCTATACCAGTGATTACTATTGATTTATTTATCTCTACTGAATCTTTGACTAACTTTGGATTGTTTTCGATTATTCTTTTCACTTCCTTTTTAATGCTTTTTTCCACCACTCTTGTTTCTAAGTCTTTCTTTACTTTCACCATTTCAGCATACGTGGTTTCTACATCATTTTTGTAGCTTTGCACTGCTTCATTCACCTGTGTTATCTTCTCCTCAATATCACTGCTCTGGTCCATAAGACTGCTTGCTTGCCTAATTGTCTCTGTGTTATTTTTGAACTCTTCCATAACACTCTCGTGATTGACTACTGTACTTGCCATTTCACTCACTTTCTTCCTAAGCGTACTCAATTCCACTGTTAGTTCACTGATGGTTGTGTTTTTCTTATTGGCCTCCCTTCCTAGTTTTTCTGTCTCTTCCTTTTGCAAGTGCATTTGCTTCTTTATTTCATCAATTTCATTTTTGAAAGCCATTTCTAGTTTGTGTACACGTTCAACCAGTCTATTGTGAGTCTCCACTTCAACCAGTTCTTGGTAGAAATCATCATTTTGCTTTTACTTTCATTCCTTTTCTTTTCCAAATTTGTTTTACTGAAGTATGTATCCATTTTGTAATACTAAATGAACAGCGTATGTACTTACATAGTATGTACACTTTCCCCGTGTTGCTGTAGTCTAAACAAACCCAGCTGACTCAGCACATCGTGGTTCTTTGTTCAGTTTGAACCAGTCTTATTTAAACTTATTATTTCTTTTCCTTTTAATAATGAAAAATCATTTAGTCTAACCTGGTACAGAGCTTGACTCATTCAAAGATACTAATTTAGGTATTGCCATTGGCCGTGTTGGCCTGGTACGGAGCGCCGATGACGAACGTCTACCTCCGATGACTCCCTCTGTGTGTGTGTGTGTGTGTGTGTGTGTGTGTGTGTGTGTGTGTGTGTGTGTGTGTGTGTGTGTGTGTTCTTACCTAATTGTATCTTTACAGGAATGAGTCAAGCTCGTACTGTCCCGTGTCTTAAACCATATTTATCGTACATATCCTCATGTTTGTGAATTGTTTTGGAGTAGACTGTAGCACCAGTCGAGCAGGGCAGTACTCCCGAGGTGGATGGAAAGCTGATGACAGGGAGTGCTGGAGCTCCCGTTTCATCAGCCCTCAGGACTAGTTCCTGACCATCCCCCTTTGCTGAACTTTTTCAGTGTCTCAGTTACACAGAGAGTAGGCCAGCATGCTCTCAAGTACAAATTTCTCTAACTATCTTCACCAAACTACATGCACAGTACACACTACACTTCCTATTCAAAATTTACCTAAAATGGCGTCGTTATATCAAGCCTCGGAGTCCCCAGGGGGGGGGACCATAAATGCCCCCACCATCTGCCCCTCTCCCGATGACGACTCAAGGTGCCTGGAACCACTGTCTGACTCTCTTCTTCTTCATTTCTGCAACATTCGCGGCCTTTCCTCTAACTTTCGCTCTGTTGAGCACCACCTCTCCTCCTCAAAACCTCACCTTCTTTTTCTAACGGAGACTCAGCTGTCTGAGGCAACTGACAGCAAACCCTTTTCTGTATCCTCCTACTTTCTCTATACTCATTTCAAAGCCAAAGGTGGCTGTTGTGTATATATACGCAACGACTTATCTTGCTCTCGTGTTCCTGAACTTGATTCTTCTGAATTCTCCACACTCTGGCTTCGGCTTTCCTGTCATTCTCTGACTAAATATATCTGTGCTGTTTACTTATCCCCTAATTCTACTGACTATCAAAAATTCTTCGACTATCTTACTTCTACGATGGAACACATTCTATCCATTTCTCCTTTCTCTGAAATCTCCATTCTTGGAGATTTCAATGTTCACCACCACCTTTGGCTCTCCTCTCCTTTCACGGATCCACCTGGTGAACAAGCCTACATCTTTTCTATCCTTAATGACCTAGAGCAGCTTGTACAGCACCCTACCCGTATCCCTGACCGCCTTGGAGAGAGCTCCAACATACTTGACCTCTTCCTCACAACTAATCCTTCTGCTTACTC
The DNA here is from genome assembly GCF_032717465.1 of Coenobita brevimanus. Taxonomy (NCBI): domain Eukaryota; kingdom Metazoa; phylum Arthropoda; class Malacostraca; order Decapoda; family Coenobitidae; genus Coenobita; species Coenobita brevimanus. Next base: position 38,924,738 of record NC_136986.1, read on the forward strand.
TGTTAATCTTTTCTCTCCGTTGGGCTCCTCCGATCACAACCTTATTACCTTAACCTGTCCTATCACTCCGGTACGGCCTGTGGACCCTCCAGGGAAATGTCGTCTGTGGCATTTTGGAGCCGCAGACTGGGAGGCCCTCAGGCAGTACTTCTTTGATTTTCCCTGGAATGATTATTGCTTCCATGGCCGTGAGCCATCTGAGTGTGCCTTGCGCATTACGGAGGTTATTCTCTCGGGCATGGAAGCATACATTCCTTTCTCATATCCTTTGACTAACGCAAGAAAGCCTTGGTTTAATCACGCTTGTTCTAATGCTGTCCGCAACAAGGAGAGGGCCTACAAAAGGTACCAGAGCCAACCCACCCCTGAATCACATCATCTTTACGTTTCTGCCCGGAATCGTGCTAAGTCTGTTCTTCGCTCTACTAAAAATAATTTCATCCATACTAAATGCTCTCAACTCTCCAACTCGAATTCTTCCCGCTCCTTCTGGCATCTTGCCAAAAATCTTTCTAACAACTTTACCTCATCATCCTTCCCTCCTCTTTTCTACTCTGATGGTTCTGTAGCTATTTCTTCTACTGATAAAGCAGATCTCTTCGCACAGACTTTCTCCTCCAATTCTACCTTAGACGATTCCGGTGCTGTTCCTCCATCACTTCCCCCCCTCTGACTTCCTCATGGCTGACATTAAAATTTCTTCAGTTGATGTATTTTCTGCCATCACTGGCCTCAGTACTAACAAGGCATATGGGCCTGATGGGGTCCCTCCTGTTGTTCTCAAGAACTGTGCTTCTGTGCTTACACCCTGCCTAGGCAAACTCTTTTGTCTTTGTCTGTCAACTTGTACCTTTCCTTCTTGCTGGAAGTTTGCTCTCATCCAGCCAGTCCCAAAGAAGGGTGACCACTCCCAACCCTCCAACTATCGTCCAATTGCTTTAACGTCCTGTATTTCAAAAGTTTTCGAGTCAATTCTTAATAGAAAAATTTTAAGGCATCTTTCCTATCACAACCTTCTTTCCGATCGTCAGTATGGGTTCCGTCAGGGACGCTCCACTGGCGATCTTCTCACCTACCTTTCAGACTCCTGGTCATCCTCCTTTAGGGACTTTGGCGAAAGCTTTGCCATTGCACTTGACATCTCAAAGGCTTTCGATCGAGTCTGGCATAAATCTTTAATTTCCAAACTGCCCTCCTACGGTTTCTATCCTTCTATCTGTGCCTTCATCGCTAGCTTCCTTTCTGGTCGTTCTATAGCCGCTGTTGTAGACGGCCATCGTTCTTCTCCTCGATCTATCAACAGTGGTGTTCCTCAGGGCTCTGTCCTATCACCAACTCTCTTCCTTTTATTCATCAATGATCTTCTAAGCTGTACATCTAACCATATCCACTCATACGCTGATGACTCCACCCTTCACCTTTCCATTCGGTTCCCGCAATGCCCATCTCTACAGTTACTTCAACAAACAAGGGATGAGGCTATGGCACACCTAATGTCTGACTTGGCTCGTATCTCTGACTGGGGTAAAAATAATATGGTTGTCTTTAATGCATCTAAGACTCAGTTCTTACACCTATCAACCCGACAAAATCTTCCACAGGTATACCCACTAATGTTTAATAATATTCAGCTTAATCCTGCATCATCCTTGAACATGCTTGGGGTTTCATTTACTCGGGCCTTATCTTGGAAAGATCATATTACATCTCTTGTAAAATCTGCTTCCAAGAGATTGGGTGTGCTAAGCCGACTCCGCTCTTTCTTTACCCCTGCACAATTGTTGACTATATACAGGGGTTTTATCCGCCCCTGTGTGGAGTACAACTCTCATGTGTGGGGTGGCTCCCCACATACAGCTCTTCTCAATAGGGTGGAGTCAGAGGCTTTTCGTCTCATTAACTCTCCTCCTCTTACTGACTCCCTTCAACCTCTGTCTCTTCGCCGCACTGTTGCATCTTTATCTCTTTTCTATCGCTACTTTAATGGTCACTGCTCCTCTGAACTGTCTGCTTGCATTCCTCCACCTCTACGACGGGCGCGTAGCACCCGTCTGGCAGCAAACTCTCATCCTTTTTCTGTCCAACTCTCTAATGCAAGAGTTAACCATTACTCCCAGTCTTTCATTTATGCAACAGGTCAGCTCTGGAACTGTCTCCCTCTGTCTGTATTTCCTGCTGCCTATGATCTCCAGTCTTTCAAACGCAGTGTGTCCAGGCATCTCAAAATGATCGGATCTTGAATTTGGCTCTATATTGTATTTTGTTTTTCTCTTGGAGGGAACTGTTACTGCGGGCTCATGGCCTTTGGTTCCTTCTTCCTCGCATAAAAAAAAAAAAGAAAAAAAGAAAACACACTATTTCATTCGGTAGTGCATTCCACTGATCAGTTGCTCTGTTTGGGAAACTAAATTTCCTTACGTCTTTATCACGTCTCTTTTTATGCAGTTTTTTCAGTGTCCTCTTGCTGATGCTTCCCCATACGTTAAGTAATCATTTATGTCTATTTTCTCCTTCCCTGATATGCATTTATATAGCTTAATCATGTCACCTCTTTTCCTTCTCTCCTGTAGTGGTGGTAGATTCAGTTTATTTAGTCTTTCTTCATAGCTTAGGTCCCTTAAGCTTGGTACCCATCTTGTAGTAGCCCTTTGAACTTTTTCAATCTTGTCTATGTGTTTTTTGAGATGAGGACTCCAGACTACTGTAGCATACTCCAGGGTTGGTCTAATGAATGATGTTATTATCTTTCCTAGCATGTCTTCATATATGTATGTGAATGCTATTCTCATATTGGCAAGCAGTGTATACATGTTCCGTACCTTCTCACTGATGTGGTCAGCCCGAGATAGTCTGTTATTGAGAATCACACTTAGGTCCTTCTCTCTTTCTGATGTGTGTAGGGTTTTATTTCCTAACGTATAATCCCAGTCAGGTCTTTTTCCACTTTTATCAAACTTAATTACATAACACTTGTCCACATTGGATTCCATTTGCCATGTATTACTCCATTCATGAAGTTTATTTAATTCTTCTTGTAGCTCTTTACAAGAGTCTGTGTTAGTAATTCTCCTTTGTATTTTTGCATGTCTTCAAACATATTTAGATAGCTTTCATTTCCAGTGTTACTATCTATATCATTTATTTACACTAAAAACATGATTGGTGTCAGCACTGAGCCCTGTGGTACTCCACTAGTCACTTCTTTCCATGATGTGTGTGTGTGTGTGTGTTTTGTGTGTGTGTGTGTGTTTCCATTATCCATCATGTGTAGATATTGTTACAATGTATATTGGATATGTGTATGTTTGAATGTTCTTGGTAATATGCATGTATGTGAATTGTTGTATGTGTGTATGAGTATGTATGGTGGTGGTACAGTCAGTATGCATGTGAGGACTGTAGTTATGTAGATCTGTATTGTATTTAGTCTGTGGTGTGGTTAGTGAACAGGATGTATGTATGCATATTTGTATGTGTGTATATATGTCTGTGATGTATGTATGTATGCATGTGTGGTTTTATTTTAATCAGCTCTCTGTATTGCCAGACAGCTTGGTGAGAGAGAGAGAGAGTATTTGAGGGATTTAGTGATGTATTTCAAGATAAAGTAGCCTGTCATATTCATCCTCTGTATGAAGGGTTCCTAGGAGGGATGATGATAATGACATCGCCAATGATGATGATGATGATGATGATGGTGACTGACATAGACAATGATGATGATGATGACTGACAGTGACATGATATTCAGGCTCCATATTCAGTCACAACTGAATAAAATCGTTTTACATTAACTAGGCTAGACTGCTGGAGTTCTTTCAACCATGAGAGAGAGAGAGAGGTGACACTATAGTACAGTGAACACACTCAGTCTTCCTCTCCTTCTTCCATCAGCATCACATTCTTTCATTCAACATTCACCCTGCATGATACATTCAGTTTTATCATTTCTACATTCATTCTTACATATCCTCATTCATTGCACATTCATTCCCTATTCATACTTATTCAACATTCATACATGTCTCTATATTTTTTCTTACATTGTTTTCATTCTCACATCTCTGTATTTTTCATTCATTGCACATTCATTCTTTCATTTCAACATTCAATTTTACATCAATTCCTTCATCTCTATGTCCTTTTCTGTGTTTATTTTGTATTCATTGCTTGATTTCATTCTGTGTCTGTTTCATTATATCACATTCAGATGATTTTCTCTCTCTCTCTCTCTCTCTCTCTCTCTCTCTCTCTCTCTCTCTCTCTCTCTCTCTCTCAAATGTTTGGGCTGAGTAACCTAGCATAGTCTTGGGCTCCAACTCTCCTAATGAGGTAGTAAAGAATCAGATAGATAGGTGGATGGATGTATTCACTTTCCATACACAGGATAGATTTTTATAGTACAGAAAAACCAATGTAAATTAGCGTATATGGTGTGTATTTGTGTCTGTATTACTTCATTGTGTAGGTCCACTTCTGCTTTCCCATAAAATACTCTTGGTACACAAACCCCTTCCCCAGTAATACTTTGCCAACATGTGGAAGGCTTAGTTCAGGCTATCACTCTCCCTCTGAGAAGGTCCATTCCTGTATGGCATTGTTGTTTGTTGATCAAGGCTCAGCTAAATGTGAGCTTTGTGAAGCAGAGGTTAAAGTTGATCTGCAGTTTATCTCCCTAAGTTCAGGAATAGGGGGGAAGTTGAGGGTCATTTGTATTACTGGGGAGTGAAGCTGCTTGATTATATTGGAGCCACCACATGAAGACATCCATCTTCAGTACCAGTATGTGTAGTGTAAATGACAAGGCAAAGGGTGTGATTAGCCTCTTTACTACAGTAGTTTGATCAATATTTCATATATTTACAGAAAATTAGTGACAATACAACCAGCATCTTTTTTATTTATTTATTTTTTTAATACAGAAAAGAAGGAATCAAAGGCAAGAAGCCCACGTAGGTGTTCCTTCAAGAAAATAAAAGGGCCAAATTCAAGATTCATATTGAGATGCTTGGACACTTTGCATTTAAGAGATTGGAGGTAGGCCTAATAGGCAGAGGGAAGTACAGACTGAGGAAAGCAGTTTGAGTCATCTTGTTGCATACATGAATAACAAAAATTTGCCGAATATTTTGCCACTTGTCACTTTACACTTGAGGTTAATATTCCCAAAGGCTTGTTACAGTCCTCTGGCCATAGATATAAAAGCGTGCGTAACATTTCAAGTCTTGTATTTGCTACTTTCCAGTGGTAGCTAATATTCCTAAACTGAGAGAGGCTTGGTATGTTTCAGCTGAGAGAGGATTGGTATATTTCAGCTGAGAGAGGCCTGGTATGTTTTGCTTGGAGGATTGGTATATTTCAACTGAGAGAGTTTGTATGTTTGTTTGGCCATAAATGAGTCTCGCTGATATGATGTGTCAGGGAGAAAGTGATGGACATGCCGTTAGTGTAAAGTAGATACAGTGGAACGGCATGCAAACTTGCATTTGACTGTATAGTGTCATCATAAAATATCCTTACCCTGATGATCACTTTGTTAGTTTACTGTTTTATTATAAGACAAATATTTCTTGCCCAGTAGTGTAGTGGATAGAACACCCCTGTCGGGGTGATGGCTCTGAATAAGTTTGATACCCAAGGTCTGTATTCTCAACAGTTAAGGAAGCTCCCTAACACCTCTTTCTTAGTGATTTATGTTTGGACATGGTTGATTAATATCCTTTTCTACATTATCTAGACAGAATATGTTGATATTACAATGATTTAGGTAACAGAGAGAAGGACAGTAAGGCAAAATAAGCAAAATAAATCACTTAGTAAGAGGTGTTTGGGAACTTCCTGAACCGACAAGAATAAGGGTTCAAGAGGTGACTGCAGGTTATTCAATCATATAGTGGCACTAGAGGAAGTTGGCTGATCTACCCTTAAATGTACAGCTGGCAACATACAAACCTCAGACGGCATCAGTGTGTGGCAGAGATCTAGCATTTGGTACATTGGACAACCTTGACATAATCACTTGTTTGTTGGTGGCACTGACTTGAAGGAACAGAGGTAGAAAATATTAGCTGAAAATACCAAGGAATTGTAGCTACTGTAGATCTGCAATGCAAGCAGAAATAATGAACAAACGTTTCCAGTCAGTTTTCACTAAAGAAAAGGGGCTCGTGGAAGGGGAGGGAGTGATTAGAAATGTTCCGGTGATGAAAGATATAAAAGTGGAGGTACAGGAAGTGTATAAATTACTGGAAACTCAAAATGTAAGGAAAGCCCCAGGACCTGATGGAATTTCTAATTGGGTACTGAAGGAATGCAGAGAACAACTGGCGGATAAAATTCACAGCTTAATCGTATGCTCACTGGAAGAGGGGAAAGTGCCAAAAGAATGGAAGAGGGCAAATGTGGTACCAGTTTATGAGGGAGGAAACAGGGAAGAACCCCTGAATTATAGACCAGTGTCTCTAACCAGCATGGTCGCAAAATTGTGTGAGAGAATCCTGAAAGACAGATGGATAAAATATCTGGAAGAGATGAATATTTTGGCTGAATGTCAGTTTGGATTCAGAAGTGGAAGGTCATGTGTTTCTAACTTGTTGAGCTTTTACTCAAGAGCGATTGATGTGGTACAGGAGAGAGATGGTTGGGTGGATTGTGTGTACTTAGACTTAGAGAAGGCCTTTGACAAGGTACCTCATAAGAGACTAATGTGGAAACTAGAATATATAGGAGGACTAAAGGGGAAACTTCTGGAATGGATGAGAGACTTTTTGAGAGACAGACAAATGAGGACAGTAATAAAGGAAAAGATGTTTGGATGGAGGGAAGTAACAAGTGGAGTCCCTCAAGGCTCAGTGTTGGCGCCAGTAATGTTCCTGATTTACGTAAATGATATGGTAGATGGAGTGAACAGTTATGCAAGTCTGTTTGCTGATGATGTAAAGATCTTGAGGAAGATAGAGGTTGAGGAGGATTGTAAAATACTGCAGGAGGATTTGGATAGGATACACTATTGGAGCCGGACGTGGGAAATGAAATTTAATGTAAAGAAATGTAAAATATTGGAAATGGGTAAAAGTACCAGGAGACCATCACTGAATTATTTTTTGGGTAATGAATTAATCACAAAAAGGAGAGAAGAGAAAGATTTGGGAGTGCTGGTCTAAGATAATTTGTCACCAGAAAAGCACATTAACAAGATAGTTGGAGAGACTTATAAACTCTTGACTCACATAAGAGTAGCATTTCATTATATGGATGAGGAAATGATGAAAAAATTGATAGTGGCCATGATCCGCCCCAGGTTAGAATATGCAGCGGTAGTGTGGTCCCCACACAAAAAGAAAGATATAAACAAGATTGAGAGAATACAAAGAACAGCAACCAAGATGGTCCCCAGTCTGACAGACCTGTCATACAGAGAGAGGCTGGAAAAACTGGATTTGCCTTCGTTAGAGGAAAGGAGAAAGAGGGGAAACATGATTGCGGTGTTCAGGACCATGGTGGGAGTAGATAAAATTGACAAAGAAGATCTGTTTGTATGGGATAAGAGAGCAACAAGAGGACACGGAATGAAATTGAAAAAGTCAAGCTGCTTGAAGAATATCAAGAAATATAGCTTTCCTTACAGAAGTATAGACTTATGGAATAGCCTGGACAAAGGGATCGTCCAGTCTAAAAACTTAAACTAGTTTAAAGCTAAATTCGACTTATTGAGAAACAGTGACGGAAACCCTCGAGCATAGTACATTCCGTGTATATCACAATTAGGTATACAGTAATCCCTCTAATATCCGAACGCCCAATATCCGAACATCCCCACTAACCGGACATAATCCTCCTGGGATCCAATATTCCCAAAATGGGCCAAAAACTGCAAAAAATTCGAAAAAAATCTGACTTTTTTCCCTCCCATAATTTGAAATTCCCGCCTGGCGCCAAACAGCTGTTACACCATGGTCCCTTCACCCCTTCCTTCCTCCCCCTCCCCCCTCCCCTGTCAGGTTGCCATTTGGTATTTTTCATTACCAAGTGTGAGCCAATTTGGTAATGAAAAATTCGTTTGGTAATGCATTAGAATAATGCATTACCAAATGGATTTTTCACATGTATGAGGATACACAGGATGGAGATGGTGGATTGTTTGCTCTCTCTGATTAATCTGCTACCCTACATAGTGTGAAAATAATCAACATGTTGTTAGTTATAAGGAGAGTGATTACATGTATTTCCACTTGTATATATAATTAGTGAAGAATATATGCTAGCTTTACGAATTTGGTAATGAAAAGTTATATTTGACAATGAAAGTTGAGGAGATTGGTAATGTGGCTGTTGCGATCTGGCAACTCTGTTACCCCACCAACATCAACAGTCACAGCTTAACTCCGATGGAGAGCAGATACTCATAACAGTGCAAGCCACAGGTGCTTGTTTTTTGTGAATAAACAGTGAATAAACTGCAATACCTTGCCACTAGAACACACAGGAATTTACAGTGTTGTGCAGTGTTAAGAAATTACAATTTAGAGTGCAGAGGATTAACTGTGGACTGCAAACTGGCGGTTCAAACCAGTCCAAGACCAAGGGACTTGTAAGTACCCAGAATGTTTAATATTGTATAAACTCACCTCTAAAACCTCATTTTATGGTTCTTTTGCTTTTATTTCAGTCTTTTATGTACCTTATTGGTGTGATTTGGGTCTTAAATAGGTGCTATGCATGTCCAGAGGGAGTTGTATAGGTGTTTTTCAGAGTTAGGGTCCGTAAGTACTAGTCCATAAGCTGGGGCCCAATATCCGGACAGGACCACTATCCGGACCTGCCTATGGCTCTATTGATCCGGATATTGGAGGGGTTACTGTATTAGGTAAATACTTAAATATTTGGAACGACTTAGACAAAGAGGTGGTGCATGAGAAAAATATTCATGTGTGTAAAGGTAGACTTGATAAATGTGGATATGGAGACAGGACAACACGAGCATTGCTCAATTCCTGTATACTACATATAGGTAAATACACACACACAGTCCCAGGTACATGTATGGCCAACTTTACTTCACTGCCATGGCCCCTAAACCTCAGAACAAGTAATATGGGATTGGCTGTGTATTATTCCTGACTGTACAGTGTATTTCAGTGTTAGATTGGTAATTGTCTGTCATGGGTGTGTTGTTTTGTTCTCATGTAACCTGAAATTATACCTATAAAGAGTGTGTTAAGGAATCCCCGCACTGAAGTTACTCATGGTTGGGGTTTTCAATGGACTGGAAGATAAACCAGGTCCCAAATGCTGCTGATTTCTTCCCAACTGCTCCTGGAGTCTGTTGGGATAAAAGAAACCTTGGTGAACACAGTATAGTTATGTGTGTTAGATCTGAGTTAGGTTTGGTAAGGTTAGTTGGCAGTGACCTCTGTTTTTACACCACCGTGATTTTTTTTAATGTATTTTTTCTTGGTAGGGTTAGTCCAAGCTAGTTTAATCAGATTTAGATTTTGCTAGGTTTGATGTGTAAGAGCTTAGATTAGTGTAAGAGATTAGGTCATGCCTTAATAATTTTTACTACCACGAAATTATTATTTTCATGCAGCAGCATCTTTAGGAGCAGTTCTGTCTGTCTCTATCATTCACAAATATTTTTCGTAAACCAGGTGCTTCACTCCTGTAGACTTTAGTGAGTTTATCAAAGCATCACATTAAAGCTGTGAAGCTGCTGCGTCACACCCTGTTATGCTAGATGTTTTTAGGGCGGCTTCCAGCCCTGGAAACGCTGGGGCTGCAGTTGGGTTCTTTTCTAGATCGGGGCTAGCCCACAAACATAAGAGGAACAGGGCATAAAAACTCCAGGCAACAACCTACATGTATATTCACAAATTCTTCAATACAGTAACAGGCAGACAATCTCACAAAATTTATGTCACATCAATTCTTGGGCTGCTGAATCTGGTTGAGTGTATCTCGCTGGATACAGGATAGACACAATAGGTATATCAGGGAGAGTGGGTGTGGCACCGTTCACTGTCTTTAGGCTCGTGCCGTATTATTAGGATGAGAGTTCAGATCTAGTTATTTCACAGTACACAGTCTATCACTTTAGTGGCTTATTGTCCTGAGGGGACTTACTGTTTCACCATTCTACACTCGTGCTAGTTCACTAAGGGTGGATGAGATTACACAGAGGGGGGGGGAGCTAAGGATCACTATAGGTTGGCACAGTCACGAGGGGGGGAGGAGTGTTGGTTATGGGTAGCCACTGTTGCACTGGATGACTGTTTTTCTCTCGGCACTGTCCTTCACTTTAGTTCACTTCGTCACACACACACAGGGTCACTATTCATGGGCAAGGGTGGGCATCGTCTCCTTCCGCGGACTGCGGGTGGGGCATGGTGAAGGGCCCCTCATACTGGGGGTTGAGTCTGGCTTACAGGATACGGGCCAAACAGCCTCTCCAGGCATCTCCGTATGTGCCTGGTGGGAGAGCAATATCGCTTGGGTCAGGGGCTGGGGAGGCCTCGCTCCGGGGTGCTGGGGGCGCCGTCGGGGTCTCGGTGGCTGTGGTCCCCGTCCTGGTGCCTCACCGTCAGAGCGGGGCTGCGGCATTGTCCCGGGCAGGGGTCCGTCAGGGGCAGGTCTTCTCTGGGCACCGGTTGTAGGGAGAACAGCCCCGGGGACAATACAGGGCCTCGCCACCAGTCCACTAACTGAGTCTTCCATCTTGGGCTTGCCTCGATCCAGGCAGGGATGGGGACACCTGGCTTTGCTGCAGGTGGATAGGAAGGGCGGAGGTCGCCCTCACATTGCGAAGTCACAGGGGGTTAGGAGCTTTGGTAGCATCTCCCTGGTGTGGCTGGAGGCCATTGTCGAGGTCCCCTGGGCAACAGGAGGAGGGTGGCTAGAGGCCGTCCCTATGCTGTCGGCGTGGCTGGAGGCTGTTACCAGGGTCCGACTTCCTGAGGGGGCCGCAGAGGGGACGCGGCTGGAGGCCGTCGCCAAAGTCCCGTATGAGGGGCAACGTGCAGGTGAAGAGCGGCTAGAGGCCGTCTCCCGTCTATGGGCGCAGCTGGAGGCCGTCGCCGGTGTCGTGCCCTCCGAGACTACTGCAGGAGGAAAGGGGTGCAGCTGGAAGCCATCACAGATCCTGTAGGGGGAATAGGCCGCCCAGGTGGAGCAGCTAGAGGCCGTCTCATAGGTGAAGCAGCTGGAGGCTGTCTCGGGCTGTGAGCGGCTAGAGACCGTCTCTGGAGTGTTGTGTAGAGCAGAAGTTTCAGCTCTACCCCGATCCTGGTGCGGGCCGGGCTGGTGAGAGGGTAATGCGCCTGGGCTGAGGTGTTCGTGCCAAGCTGGTTCCAGGGAGTAGGGGTGCACGGCTCCTAGGGACTTGCGCCCATATAGCACGGACGTCCCGCTCGCTCTGTCCAACCCTCCGTTGTCGCCTCCTAGGGGTGTCGTGCTGTCGTTGGATGTCGGTATTTCACACCCATATTCTTTAGCAACTTTAGTGAAGCCCATATTACAGCCCTGATGATTCCACTATATGCCCTTTGACTTTAGCAGCTCCATATTAGGACCTGAGGCTTCCACATGTATTGAGTACTTCATGTTTGCAGTTGTTTTTAATGTACTTGGTATTTTTATTAGTAGTTGTTGCTGCTACTTAAGCACCTGTCAGGCAGTCTGGTCAAATAGATCCGTTGACCGCAGGTAGGCAACTTGTTCTGTGGGATCATCCTATATGTACAATACAGTACAGAGACCATGTAGGATCTGATGCTCCATTGTAGACAACACCTCATCAGGGTTAGACCAGGGCCCTTCCTTCGGCAAGATGCATGAAAATGCAAGGTTTGGGTCTTGGGTGGATGCTGCAGCTGCTCCACCAGGGGTTCACATCACCACCACATGTAGGCTTCCCATCAGTGACATTTTTATTAGTGAATGAGGTTAATGGAGACAACTTCAAATTTCCCGTACCAATCTAAAACCACCAAGCAATACCCAGACCAGAGTTGGACATTATATTTCCAGGATAGTTTATAATTTTGTAATGTATGGTACTCTTACTTGTGAGCATTTTAAGCCACAGTTTTTAAATAAAATAACCAGGCAGTACCCACAATAAGGTTATATAGTGGATGGTATACTGTATAAGTTTAATACAGTACTGTTTTGTATGGAATTTAAACCACAGTCCCCCCCTGTGGTATTAAGACATTCAATATTTACTTCCTTTTTCATACCATAATGTTTGTTTATGTTTTAGGTAATGCCCAATTATTTTATTCCCCATAAAGAATGCCTTTGTTACATTTAATATTTTGCCTGGGTGTTAGCTTGCCTTGAACGTATCTTAACCATAGTGTATTTGTTTATTTATTTACTTATTTATTCTTGTGTAACTGCCTCCACCTTTGCCTTTTCCTTGGGTTGTTCATCCTCTCAATCAGATCTCTAACTGAATCCCATGAAATTTTTAAGACGCATCTTATGAACTTTTTGTCCCATGTTTGTCGTGTATGCAACAGGTCAATTATGGAACTCTCCCTCTATCAGTATTTCCTACTGCCTATATTTCCAGTCTCTCAGTCACTGTGTGTCCAGGCATCTTGAAATGAATGGATCTTGAATTTGGCTCTTTGTTATCTTGTTTTTGTTTTTTCTTGGTGGGAACAATCATGCAGCCTCCTGGCGTTTGGTTCCTTATTTCTTCTGAAAAAAATAAATAAATAAAAAAATAAAAAGTTCCCCATATCTGATGTCATTTGCCTTGATCAAGTGCAGTACCATATAATTGTCCTTTGTGCCATATAAATTAATGTTTTCTATAGTACTTTTACACCAACTTGGCCTCCATCCTCTTGAGTTACAGGAATTTTATTTTTTTTTCTTTTAATGCATGAAAAAAGGAACCATAGGCCAGGAGCCCACATGATTGTTCCCTCCAAGAAAAAACAAAAACAAGATAACAGAGAGCCAAATTCATGATCCATTCATTTTGAGATGCTTGAACACTACGTTTGAAAGACTGGAGATCATAGGCCGTAAGAAATACAGAAAGAGAGAGTGAGTTCGAGTTGACCTGTTGATACCTGACACTAGCAATCCATTATTCATTTCAATGTAAACTCTTTGACAAAGTGATTAAATTCTTTACTTTATTATTGCTATTATATTATTTAACACATGAAAATTTTAAATGTACAGTAGGCTCTTCTTTTCTTTTTTCCTTTTTTTTTTTCCCCTCGAGTCTTATAGTTTCTTTAGCTTAATGGTCAGTGTGAACCTGGTGGACTGCAGGCTAAAATTAAATAGCCATAATACTGATGGCTAAGAAGAATTTTGCCACTGTAAAATGGACAGTGAGAATAGGTTAGGTTAGTTTAGGTTAAGTTAGGTTCGGCTGGGATAGGTTAGGTTAGGTTACTTTGGGTTGGGATAGGATAGATTAGGTTAGGTGAGGTGAGGTTAGGTTGGATTGGTTAGATTTCCCATATGGTTACCCCCTATTTTTATTCAAACTGTAGCACATCCCTGTCTGTTTGCCATAATCTTCTTAGTCACCTTTTTATTGTGTTATTTGCTGTCTCTCTCACCTCTGGAGTGCCTTAACCCACTAGATCACCAGGGATCTATTTGTTGTTTATGACAGAGATTGAACTTCTAGCAAAGTAAAATTTTAAAAAGTATTAGCCAGCACAGAATGCAGTAGACATCATACATAAGGGAGTAAAAATAATAATAATAATATTAGTAGTAGTAATAATAATAATAATAATAATAGTAGTTGTACAGTATATTAAATGTTATAATGAACCACAGTCACCCTCTATGGTATTAATATGCAGTATTAAAACTAAGACTTTTTACCCTCAGAGGTCTTGTATTTTATTCTGGGTAACATTAAATGATTTTATTTGCCATTGAAGAGACCCCATACTTCTTTCAGTATGAGAGATTTTTTTTTTATACCACCAAATAATTTAATCTCTGTACTGATGCCAGGTGGTGATGGGGTGGGAATGGGCAGTGGCTCCAGCTGGTAATCGTGCCACCACATGAAGGCTCTCAGGCACCTAGCATTTTCTTACTACCACCAGACAATTTAACTCACCCTGTTTATCTGTCACCCAGCCTACCTACATACCTACTTACATACTGACTGCCTTGATGCCATCAAATATTTTCATTCAGCATCATTGGCACACTTTGTAATGAAGAGGTTGGGAAGGGGCAGTGGATCCACCTGGTTATATCAATGCCACCACATGAAGGCATTACAGGGACATCTTGTAGTGAAGGGGTCAGGAATTTCTGAGGACAGCTTTTAAATATTTTACCATCACACTATTTTCCCAGAAACACCTTAAGCTGCATTATTTGTTAGGGTATTGGTAATGGTTATTGCCAATCCCATATCACCCCATTTTGGAGTATAGGTACCTGGGGCTAGCTTGGAGTGGGAGAATAACCTTTTTCCCTTGTAACATTTTACTGGATAGAAAACCTCTGACCAACCTTATTACATCTCTAGTACCCTTTTGAAATGTAGGTACCCAAAGCAAGGCTAATGTAGTCCACAATATTTAAGGGTAGAAGATTAACCTATGACGCTGGTAGTATTGTTCATGGCAGACACTGTTGGAAGGACAAGACAAAAGTAAGAGTGGTAGAATAGCTTGAGAGGAGCATTGAAATTACGTGGAGGGACAGACAGACAGATTAAGTGAAGGAACATTGTGATGTTGATGTAGATGTAATTGAAGGTGTCAGGAGGCAAGATGGCTTGCCATGTGCAGAGGATGGAGAATGAGAGACTGACTAAAAGAGTGTATGTGAGTGAGATAGAGGGGGGAGGGGGAGATCAAGGATGAGGTGGAGGGATGTGAGAGAGATGTGTGTGTTCAAGGGATGGCAGCTAAATAGCAGAGGACAGGAACAAAGAGGGGATTTGTTTGTGGTCACCCCTTGTGGGATTAAGGTGTGTGGCTACATATAGATTTAAAAAAAAAAAAAAAAAATCTGGTCATCTGTAGGGCTCAAACTGAAGTGTGTAGGTCATAGTTCTGTCAGATCCAAGACCTGCCACAAGACATGGTACAATTTTATTCAGTTGTTGTTACTGTTATTGATGCAGACCCCAGGCTCCTCATCTTGCAAACCCAGTGGACTGCAGGAAATCAGCATCTTTGGCTGCTCCCAGAAGTCTTTTGTTGAGGCTATGTAGAAGGACTGAGCTGTGATACTGGGATGCATGTGGTGAGTATGTTGTGGTGTGGAAGTTGCAGTGCAGTGTGGGTAAAGTGGATTCTTAGTGAGTTGAGTTTTGTGGTGATATGTTAGCAGGGAAGGATGTTGGCAGCATCATAGTCTGGCCAGGTGTACATGTGTCTTTCTGGGTAGGGTAGTTTCTGAGGGATGTATGTCTAGTGTTGGTTCGTGAAGGATCCTGTTTGCCTGGAGGTTTTTGAATGGCTATGGTGACTTTGTTTATGCATGTGTTTGTGAATTGTAGTGTAGGATGGGGTGGGTGAGGGGAGATGTTGCTGTGTATTATTGGGAAATTGTTCATTTCTTGTTTCTTTGTGGGTAGGTGGTGCAACATGAAGTTATGAGGGTGAGACAGGTCTTGAGTTGAAGCAGTGTACTGTGTGCCTCTCGTATTCATATGATCTTTTGATTGGAAGTGTTTTTGTATCGATGTAGGTGATCAGTATTTGTGGTTTTGATGCATCCTGTTATTATTCTAAAGGCTTTTTATTTATTTTTTCCAACCTTATCCATGTTTTTGTTGTTGAGGTTGGGACCCAGCTTTGTCCAGCATAAAATATGGTTGTTCTATGAAAAAAAAAGTGAGCAGATGGAGAGAACACTTTAAGGAATTGTTGAACATAGAGGATGGAAGTAATGCGAGTATAGGTGCCTGGGGAATGGCTGGGAGAAGGAGGGAGGTGAGAAGACAGGAAGAAATCAGTAGGATAGAAGTTGTGGAAGCAATGAAGAAAGTTAAATTGGGGAAAGCCCCAGGAATTGATGGAATGTGTGGTGAAATGCTGAAGCATGGGGGAGAGATAATAGTAGAATGGATGTGGAAGATGTGCAGATTGGCCTGGGAGGAAGGTAGAGTCCCAGAGGATTGGAAGTTAGATATAATTATTCCCTTGTACAAAGGAAAAGGGGAAAAAGAAGTGTGTGGTAATCATAGGGGCATTTGTCTTCTTAGTATATTAGGAAAAGTGTATGGTAGGATACTTATTGACAGAGTCAGAGAAAGAACAGAGGAATTAGTTGGAGAAGAACAGGGAGGCTTTAGGAAGGGAAGAGGTTGTATAGATCAGATATTCATTCTTAGATCTTTAGTGGAAAAGTAGAATTTCTAGAGAAGGGAAAGAAGTTGTATGCGGCTTTCATGGATTTGGAGAAAGCATATGACAGGGTGGATAGACAAGGATTGTGGAAAGTATCAAGAATATATGGAGTAGATGGGAAGTTGTTGAATGCTGTGAAGAGTATGTATGATGGTGCTAAGGCTGCAGTGCATGTGGATGGTGAACTAAGTGAATTTTTCTCTTTGAAGGTTGGGCTGAAACAGGGATGTGTCATGTCTCCTGGTTGTTCAATCTGTACATGGATGGGGTAATAAAAGAGGTATAGGTAGGGTAGTGGATGTTGGAGTGGCCTTGGTGAGAGAGGATAGTGTTTGGAAACTCCCTGTACTGTTGTTTGCAGATGATACTGTATTGTTGGGTGAAGATGAAGGGGAGCTGCAAGGCTTGGTGGATGAGTTTGGGAGAGTGTGTAAGAAACGGAATCTAAAGGTGAATGTAGGGAAGAGTAAAGTGACGGTCTTTGAGAGAGGTAAAGTCAGTGAATGTACAGCGAGGTTGGATGGTGAGGAATTGGAAAATGTGAGTATGTTTAAGTACTTGGGTAGTGTGATGAGTGAGGATGGAGGTTTGGAGGGTGAAGTGCTTGAAAGGGTACAGCAGGGAAGAAAGGTTGCTGGTTCTTTGAAAGCAGTGATAAGAAACAGGGAAGTGAGCATGGAAGTGAAAAAGTTACTACATGACAATATTGTGATACCAACTCTAACGTATGGAAGTGAAGCTTGGACGTTGTTGGAAGGACACAAGTCAAGGGTGAGAGCAGTGGAAATGAGTTATTTAAGAGGAGCCTGTGGAGTCACATGGAAAGACAGGCTGACAAATGAGGATATAAAGGAGTGTTGTGGTGTGGATGTGGATGTAATAGGAAGCGTCGAGGAACACACTGGGGTGGTTTGGCCATGTGGAGAGGATGGAGGGTGAGAGACTGATGAAGAGAGTGTACGTGAGTGAGGTGGAGGGGGGAAGAGGGAGGGGGAGGCCGAGGATGAGATGGAGGGATGGGGTGGAGAGGTATATGAGAGAGGGGGGTGTGAGTTGGGAGCAGGGCAGTGAAATGGCGGGGGACAGGGCGACGTGTAGGCGATTTGTTTGTGGCCACCCCAAACGGGATTGAGGTGTCTGGCAATAGATAGACAGATTCTATGAATTGTTTCTAATCAGTTTTCAAGGATTCTTGCTGTTCCCAAAAAGTAATGCTGTGAATGTTTTAAAGGCATCAAGTTCACAAATACCTCTGCACTGATGTTACTTGTTTGCTGAGAAAAGATCAGTGTTCAAAGTCCTAGAAATTTGGGGTGTCATTCATTTCTTGAGTGAAGCGGGTAATGGTTGATTTGGTTGGTGAGGCAGTTATTCTGTTTTCTGTTAGCCACTTTTTAGTGATTTTAAGTATACAGGGAGTTGGGCTGCTGCTTATTGAAACTGGGAGTACTGTAAAGTTATTGGCAAGCATCGGCATAGGACAGTATTGTTAATGAAGTGGAAGGGGCTGGCAGGTCATGAAGAAAAATGTTGAGTAGTGAGAGAAAGAACTGAACCCCGTGTGACAGACAGTATTCTGAATTTTGAAATGAAACTGCTTTCTACCTGAGAGGAAACTGGCCAGCCATTTTCATCATTTTCTTCCATATTTGTACCCAAGAATTTTTATAATTCTGATGTGTTATGGTACACATTAAAATCTTTATATCTGTAGCTGCTAGAGTGGTTCTTAATGTGGTGGTTTCTTGTTGAAGCCATTAAGGATGAGTTGAGTTAATTTAGAGAAGTGGGTGGTGGTTGAATGTACAGTATATGTCAGTATCCTTGTTGGGAGTCAGAGAGAAGGATGTGGGGGTAATACTTTTAAATCTTACCTTTTCCAGATTTTGGATGGTGTACAGAGTAGTGATATGGATCTGTTTGATGAGGGATTGTTGGGTAGTTATCTTGGTCTGAGTATAGGGATGATGGTTGATTTCATCCATACAGCAGGGATTTGGAGGAGTCCAGGAGAAGAAAATTACAGTGAGGACATTTATTACTATGGGGTCTAGCAGTGTTAAGTGGATGTTTGAAATCTGATCAGAATCTGGTAGTTTGATTTGTTTTTCCTGTACCTGTTAATGATTTTTTTTTCTTGTACTTGTGAATGAAGTTTGTATTATTTCTTTTTCTATTTCTTTTTTTCTTTTTTTAATCTAGATATGTGAGGTAATATTTTGTTATGTTAGGCAAGATTTTGGGCAGGGTTTCCTTTGATTTGGTTAGACTGAGAGCAGTCAAACCATTTTAAATTAGTCTAGGTTGGATTAGATTAGGTTTGATAGGGTAAGTTTGGTTAGATGAGAGAAATACCTTGAGTGTAAATGAGCATGAAGATGGGAGAAATTGAGTGTAAATGATAGTGAAGTAAATATGAGAGAAATTGACCGTGAGTGTAAATAGGAATGAAGATGAGAGAAATTGAGTGTAAATGAGAGTGAAGTAAATGTAAAAGAAACTGACGAGTGTAAATGAGAATGAAGATGAGAGAAATTGAGTGTGAATGACAGTGAAGTAAATGTAAAAGAAATTGACCTTGAGTGTAAATGAGAATGAAGATGAGAGAAATTGAGTGTAAATGAGTGAAGTAGATATCTTGAGTGTAAATGACAGTTAAGTAGTTGTTCTCAGGTGTAAGGATAAGGTAGTGGAGTATATAATGGAGGATGGTGTGTTGTGAGAGGTGGTTTGTTACTAAGTAGGGAAAGAAGTGAATGGAGGAATATGTTAGAGAAAAAGAGAGAGAGACAGAGAGAGAGAATTAGCTGAAAATTAGGCATGAGCGTTTGTGTGAGTGTATTGTTTGTGTGAGAACCAGAAGAGAGAGACTGAGATGGTGTAAGAATCAGGTAGTGGAATATGTGTTGTTGTGGGAGAAGGGTTAGGCTGAGAATAATAGTTGCAACCTCAAGCTCATCTGAAGCATGAACTTGATGAAAAGCAGGCTTATGTTAGGCAAAAGATGGATAGGTAAAGTGCTAGAGTAATGGTAATGGTAACAGTAGTAATAATGAGGTTGTTATTACTCAGCAAAATTAAGTTGTCTGACCATTAGTGGGAATAAAATAAAGTTGTTGACTGAGAATTATTGGTAGCTTTCAACTTCGAGTCTTTTGTGTTGCTCCTGGGCTTTTAAATCATAATGGTCATTTACACAATATTTCATTTTATACTTTCTCCTCTTCCCCTCTTTTTGTTAGCTATATTTTAGCTTTTCATAGTGTCTTACCTTTGTTTTATTTGTGTTTTTACTTCTGTTAGTATTGTGTTCCATTTTGTGTTTTTACCATTACATTCTGTTCCATTGCTTGTCATGTATCTTTGCTTATGGTCTTTGATACGCTAGGAATCCACTATTCAGTTCAGTTCAGAGGTTAATAAAATAAAGCTTAGCAGGAATAAAAGCACTAGATTTACCCTAAGCATTGAGAGGGCTGTGGCAGCAGCATTAACACTAGAGGCCTTTTGGTTCAATTAAGTGATTTTAACTGTTTGGTGTTAACTGATATGAAGTACTAAAGTTGTGCAGATGGTGAAAGAGTGTAGGACATGAGGAACAGAGTGTAGTAGAAGAACTGGTTAGCTGGAAGGAAGGGAGAGAAAGAGTGATTGAGAGTTGGATGGTTTGTATTGGACGAAAGGTTAGACTAAGCATAAGGTAGGGAAAGAAAATAAAGCTAAGTGTGTTTGTGGTAGGTGGGGGTGCTCACCATCCACTCACTCAATGTAGTGCTGCTCTTGGGTGTCTGCCCTGTCCTCTCCTCCATCCTTCTTTCCTTCCATCTTTTTCTGTCTATCTTTCCTGTATTCTTTCCTCGTCTTTCTGCCTATGGGTGACTTTACACTCCCTCTTCTGTCTTTCCTTTCTTCATTCTTTCCTCTTCCTTCTGGCTGTGGGTGACTCTACACTGAGTGACAAGCCAAATGGTTCCCTGTACACCAGGAAACCATTTACTATGCTGGGTGGTAACCATATAACCAAATTTTGGCACCTGGTGATTTAGTGGGTAATTATTGCGTTCCAATCGCATTGAGCCGGTGAAGGTTTATATCCAAGGGGTGATTGGGGTTTATTGCTCACATAATGCCACTCAGGGATGAGTGAGGCTGGTCACTCTCATCTTAAATGTCAGGACCAACTGCCTAGCCCCGGGCTCCTACGCTCCTCATGGGGCAATGTAGGATTGGATGATGGATGGTGTGTGTGTGTGTGTGTGTGTGTGTGTGTGTGTGTGTGTGTGTGTTCTTACATTACCTAATTGTTCTTACCTAATTGTATCTTTACAGGAATGAGTCAAGCTCGTACTGTCCCGTGTCTTAAACCATATTTATCGTACATATCCTTAAATTTGTGAATTGTTTTGGCACACACTATTTCATTTGGTAGTGCATTCCGTTGATCAATTGCTCTGTTTGGGAAACTGAATTTCCTTATGTCTTTATCATCTCTCTTCTTATGCAGTTTTTTGCAGTGTCCTCTTGCTGATGCTTCTCCATATGTTAAGTAATCATTTATGTCTATTTTCTCCTTTCCTGATATGTATTTATATAGCATTATCATGTCACCTCTTTTCCTTCTCTCCTGTAGTGTTGGTAGCTTCAGTTTATTTAGTCTTTCTTCGTAGCTTAGGTCCCTTAAGCTTGGTATCCATCTTGTGGTGGCCCTTTGAACTTTTTCAATCTTGTCTATATCCTTTTTGAGATGAGGACTCCAGACTACTGATGCATATTCCAGGGTTGGTCTAATGAATGATGTTATTATCCTTCTTAGCATGTCTTCATTTATGTATGTGAATGCTATTCTCATATTTCCAAGCAGTGTATACATGTTCCGTACCATCTCGCTGATGTGGTCAGCCGGAGATAGTCTGTTATTGATAATCACACCTAGGTCTTTCCCTCCTTCTGTTGTGTATAGGGTTTTATTTCCTAACTTATAATCCCAATCAGGTCTTTTTCCACTTTTACCAAACTTGATTACATGACACTTGTCCACATTGAATTCCATTTGCCATGTACTACTCCATTCATGAAGTTTATTTAATTCTTCTTGTAGCTCTTTACAAGAGTTTCATTCATTCATTCATTGCCAGACGCCATGTATCCCAGATGGGGTGGCCAATGGCTTAGAGTTAATTGTTTTACAGGGAGGGGCACTAATCCTCCACCAATCCCACTTGACATGTAGGGGTGCCAACAGCATCTGGTTTTCCCAGGCGGTCACCCATCCAAGTACTAACCAGACCCAACGTTGCTTAACTTCGCTGATCGGACGGGAAACGGTGTACTCAATGTGGTATGGCCGTTGGCTTACAAGAGTCTGTGTTAGTAATTCTCCTTTGTATTTTTGCATCATCTGCAAACATATTCAGATAGCTGTCATTTCCAGTGTTACTGTTTATATCATTTATATACACTAAAAACATGATTGGTGCCAGCACTGAACCCTGTGGTACTCAACTAGTCACTTCTTTCCATGATGAGTAGTTTCCTCTTAGTACTGTCCTCATTTCTCTTTTTATGAGAAAGTCTTGCATCCAACAAAACAGTTTGCCTCGAATTCCTCCTTGATGGTACAGTTTCCATGAAAGTCTTTGGTGTGGTACTGTGTCAAAAGCTTTCTTGAAATCTAAATAGATACTGTCCACCCATCCTTCTCTTTCCTGTATTGTGTTTGTTACTCTGTCATAGTAGCTCAACAGATTAGTAACACATGATTTTCCTTTTCTGAAACCAAACTGTCTGTTATCATACTGTGTTCTTCTAGATGGTTTACCCAAGCTTTTCTTATAAGTTTTTCTAATACCTTGCTAACAATACTGGTCAGTGATACTGGTCGGTAGTTGAGTGGATTTTGTCTATTTCCTTTCTTGAATAAGGGGACAATATTTGCTTTTTTCCAAATATCAGGTAGTTTACCTTGACTCAAGGATTTCTTGAAAATTAAAAATAATGGTTTACTTAACTCCTTTGCACATTCTCATAACACCCAACATGAAATTTCATCAGGACCACTTGCTTTTCCTCTGTCTAATCTACTTAACTCCTCCTGTATTACTTTTTCTGCTATTTGTATATCTGGTAGTATGTGTGGACATGCGTGTTCCACATAGTCCCTCTCAAAATTTTTTTCTTCTGTAAAAACTAATTGGAAATTCTTATTTAGTGCTTCACAAATATCTTTCTCTTGTGTATAAGTGATTCCCGCGTCCGTAATGGATTGTATTATATCTTTTACTTTAGTTTTGCTTCTGATATAGCTGTAAAACAGCTTTGGTTGATCACTACTTTTATTTATTATATCCTCCTCGAACTGTTTTTGGGCTTCCCTCCTTATTCTTGTATAGTCGTTTCTTGCCTGTTTGTAATTATTATACGCTCTTTCACTATTGTGTCTTCTGTATCTGTTCCACAAAAATCTCTTCTTTCTTTTGATTTTTTACATTCTGTATTGAACCATTTCTGTATTTTCTCATCTGCTTCTTTGTGCTGTGGGATGTACTTCTGGACTCCTATTTCATAAAATTCACAAAAATTTTTATATACAGCATTTAAATCTTGTCCTCTAAGCTCATTTTCCCAATCAACTTCTAAGAAATACTTCTTTAGGTCTTGATAATTTCCCTTTTTATAGTTTAGGCTCTTTTTGTAACTATCATTCCTGTTTACTATGTCATATGCTATCCTGAACTTATAATTTAGTACTGCATGATCGCTTTTGCCGAGTGGAGGGTGATATATTAAACTGTCAATATCATTTTCTTGCCTTGTAAATATTAGATCTAGCACTGAAGGTACATCAAGTCCTCTTTTTCTGGTGGTTTCCCTCACATGTTGCGTTAAGAAAAACTCTTGTACGAGATCCAAGAGCTTTTGGTCCCAACAGCTTTCTTGGCTATTTATATCTAGAGTATTCCAATTTATATTTGTATTCAAGTCCCCAGTTAGTATAATTCTTTCCGATTTCTCTTCCATTTTATGTAGCAATGATCTTACACTCTGAATTGTACTCTCTGCCAGGTCCTCATATTCGTCTCTTTCCCATGTGTTTGATCTGGGTGGCATGTACAAATTGTCTACAATTACTTTACCTTCAGATATGTCGATCTCTACTGCAATCAGTTCTACTTGTGATGGTATATCTAATTTTATTTCCTTGACTTTTAGATTTTTCTTAGTTAATATTATAATTCCTCCTCCTTTTTTTAAATATCTGTCTCTTCTCCATATATTGTATTCCTCTAAGTTTAGTATGTCATTTGATATCCTTGGTATTAATTTTGTTTCAGTGTGTGTGTGTGTGTGTGTGTGTGTGTGTGTGTGTGTGTGTGTGTGTTTGTGTGTTCTTACCTAATTGTTCTTACCTAATTGTATCTTTACAGGAATGAGTCAAGCTCGTACTGTCCCGTGTCTTAAACCATATTTATCGTACATATCCTTAATTTTGTGAATTGTTTTGGCACACACTATTTCATTCAGTAGTGCATTCCATTGATCAATTGCTCTGTTTGGGAAACTGAATTTCCTTACGTCTTTATCACCTCTCTTCTAATGCAGTTTTTTGCAGTGTCCTCTTGCTGATGCTTCTCCATATGTTAAGTAATCATTTATGTCTATTTTCTCCTTTCCTCATATGCATTTATATAGCATTATCATGTCACCTCTTTTCCTTCTATCCTGTAGTGTTGGTAGATTCAGTTTATTTAGTCTTTCTTCGTAGCTTAGGTCCTTTAAGCTTGGTATCCATCGTGTAGCGGCCCTTTGAACTTTTTCAATCTTGTCTATATGCTTTTTGAGATGAGGACTCCAGACTACTGATGCATATTCCAGGGTTGGTCTAATGAATGATGTTATTATCCTTCTTAGCATGTCTTTATTTATGTATGTGAATGCTATTCTCATATTTGCAAGCAGTGTATACATGTTCCATACCTTCTTGCTGATGTGGTCAGCCGGAGATAGTCTGTTATTGATAATCACACCTAGGTCTTTCTCTCTTTCTGATGTGTATAGGGTTTTATTTCCTAACTTATAATCCCAATCAGGTCTTTTTCCACTTTTACCAAACTTGATTACATGACACTTGTCCACATTGAATTCCATTTGCCATGTACTACTCCATTCATGAAGTTTATTTAATTCTTCTTGTAGCTCTTTACAAGAGTTTCATTCATTCATTCATTGCCAGACGCCATGTATCCCAGATGGGGTGGCCAATGGCTTAGAGTTAATTGTTGTACAGGGAGGGGCACTAATCCTCCACCAACCCCACTTGACATGTACGGATGCCAACAGCATCTGGTGTTCCCAGGCGGTCACCCATCCAAGTACTAACCAGACCCAACATTGCTTAACTTCGCTGATCGGACGGGAAGCGGTGTACTCAACGTGGTATGGCCGTTGGCTTACAAGAGTCTGTGTAAGTAATTCTCCTTTGTATTTTTGCATCATCTGCAAACATATTCAGATAGCTCTCATTTCCAGTGTTACTGTTTATATCATTTATATACACTAAAAACATGATTGGTTCCAGCACTGAACCCTGTGGTACTCCACTAGTCACTTCTTTCCATGATGAGTAGTTTCCTCTTAGTACTGTCCTCATTTCTCTTTTTATGAGAAAGTCTTGCATCCAACAAAACAGTTTGCCTCGAATTCCTCCTTGATGGTACAGTTTCCATAAAAGTCTTTGGTGTGGTACTGTGTCAAAAGCTTTCTTGAAATCTAAATAGATACTATCCACCCATCCTTCCCTTTCCTGTATTGTGTTTGTTACTCTGTCATAGTAGCTCAACAGATTAGTAACACATGATTTTCCTTTTCTGAAACCAAACTGTCTGTTATCATACTGTGTTCTTCTAGATGGTTTACCCAAGCTTTTCTTATAAGTTTTTCTAATACCTTGCTTACAACACTGGTCAGTGATACTGGTTGGTAGTTGAGAGGATTTTGTCTATTTCCTTTCTTGAATAAGGGGACAATATTTGCTTTTTTCCAAATATCAGGTAGTTTACCTTGACTCAAGGATTTCTTGAAAATTAAAAATAATGGTTTCCTTAAGTCCTTTGCACATTCTCGTAACACCCAACATGAAATTTTATCAGGACCACTTGCTTTTCCTCTGTCTAATCTACTTAACTCCTCCTGTATTACTTTTTCTGCTATTTGTATATCTGGTAGTATGTGTGGACATGCGTGTTCCACATAGTCCCTCTCAATATTTTTTTCTTCTGTAAAAACTAAATGGAAATTCTTATTTAGTGCTTCACAAATATCTTTCTCTTGTGTATAAGTGATTCCCTCGTCCGTAATGGATTGTATTATATCTTTTACTATAGTTTTGCTTCTGATATAGCTGTAAAACAGCTTTGGTTGATCACTACTTTTATTTATTATATCCTCCTCAAACTGTTTTTGGGCTTCCCTCCTTATTCTTGTATAGTCGTTTCTTGCCTGTTTGTAATTATTATACGCTCTTTCACTATTGTGTCTTCTGTATCTGTTCCACAAAAATCTCTTCTTTCTTTTGATTTTTTACATTCTGTATTGAACCATTTCTGTATTTTCTCATCTGCTTCTTTGTGCTGTGGGATGTACTTCTGGACTCCTATTTCATAAAATTCACAAAAATTTTTATATACAGCATTTAAATCTTGTCCTCTAAGCTCATTTTCCCAATCAACTTCTAAGAAATACTTCTTTAGGTCTTGATAATTTCCCTTTTTATAGTTTAGGCTCTTTTTGTAACTATCATTCCTGTTTACTATGTCATATGCTATCCTGAACTTATAATTTAGTACTGCATGATCGCTTTTGCCGAGTGGAGGGTGATATATTAAACTGTCAATATCATTTTCTTGCCTTGTAAATATTAGATCTAGCACTGAAGGTACATCAAGTCCTCTTTTTCTGGTGGTTTCCCTCACATGTTGCGTTAAGAAAAACTCTTGTACGAGATCCAGGAGCTTTTGGTCCCAACAGCTTTCTTGGCTATTTATATCTAGAGTATTCCAATTTATATTTGTATTCAAGTCCCCAGTTAGTATAATTCTTTCCGATTTCTCTTCCATTTTATGTAGCAATAATCTTACACTCTGAATTGTACTCTCTGCCAGGTCCTCATATTCGTCTCTTTCCCATGTGTTTGATCTGGGTGGCATGTACAAATTGTCTACAATTACTTTACCTTCAGATATGTCGATCTCTACTGCAATCAGTTCTACTTGTGATGGTATATCTAATTTTATTTCCTTGACTTTTAGATTTTTCTTAGTTAATATTATAATTCCTCCTCCTTTTTTTAAATATCTGTCTCTTCTCCATATATTGTATTCCTCTAAGTTTAGTATGTCATTTGATATCCTTGGTATTAATTTTGTTTCAGTGTGTGTGTGTGTGTGTGTGTGTGTGTGTGTGTGTGTGTGTGTTTGTGTGTTCTTACCTAATTGTTCTTACCTAATTGTATCTTTACAGGAATGAGTCAAGCTCGTACTGTCCCGTGTCTTAAACCATATTTATCGTACATATCCTTAATTTTGTGAATTGTTTTGGCACACACTATTTCATTCAGTAGTGCATTCCATTGATCAATTGCTCTGTTTGGGAAACTGAATTTCCTTACGTCTTTATCACCTCTCTTCTAATGCAGTTTTTTGCAGTGTCCTCTTGCTGATGCTTCTCCATATGTTAAGTAATCATTTATGTCTATTTTCTCCTTTCCTCATA
Organism: Coenobita brevimanus; assembly: GCF_032717465.1. NCBI lineage: Eukaryota > Metazoa > Arthropoda > Malacostraca > Decapoda > Coenobitidae > Coenobita > Coenobita brevimanus. The sequence goes on from NC_136986.1 coordinate 38,951,866, forward strand.
TGCATTTATATAGCATTATCATGTCACCTCTTTTCCTTCTATCCTGTAGTGTTGGTAGATTCAGTTTATTTAGTCTTTCTTCGTAGCTTAGGTCCTTTAAGCTTGGTATCCATCGTGTAGCGGCCCTTTGAACTTTTTCAATCTTGTCTATATGCTTTTTGAGATGAGGACTCCAGACTACTGATGCATATTCCAGGGTTGGTCTAATGAATGATGTTATTATCCTTCTTAGCATGTCTTCATTTATGTATGTGAATGCTATTCTCATATTTGCAAGCAGTGTATACATGTTCCATACCTTCTTGCTGATGTGGTCAGCCGGAGATAGTCTGTTATTGATAATCACACCTAGGTCTTTCTCTCTTTCTGATGTGTATAGGGTTTTATTTCCTAACTTATAATCCCAATCAGGTCTTTTTCCACTTTTACCAAACTTGATTACATGACACTTGTCCACATTGAATTCCATTTGCCATGTACTACTCCATTCATGAAGTTTATTTAATTCTTCTTGTAGCTCTTTACAAGAGTTTCATTCATTCATTCATTGCCAGACGCCATGTATCCCAGATGGGGTGGCCAATGGCTTAGAGTTAATTGTTGTACAGGGAGGGGCACTAATCCTCCACCAACCCCACTTGACATGTAGGGATGCCAACAGCATCTGGTGTTCCCAGGCGGTCACCCATCCAAGTACTAACCAGACCCAACATTGCTTAACTTCGCTGATCGGACGGGAAGCGGTGTACTCAACGTGGTATGGCCGTTGGCTTACAAGAGTCTGTGTAAGTAATTCTCCTTTGTATTTTTGCATCATCTGCAAACATATTCAGATAGCTCTCATTTCCAGTGTTACTGTTTATATCATTTATATACACTAAAAACATGATTGGTTCCAGCACTGAACCCTGTGGTACTCCACTAGTCACTTCTTTCCATGATGAGTAGTTTCCTCTTAGTACTGTCCTCATTTCTCTTTTTATGAGAAAGTCTTGCATCCAAGAAAACAGTTTGCCTCGAATTCTTCCTTGATGGTACAGTTTCCATAAAAGTCTTTGGTGTGGTACTGTGTCAAAAGCTTTCTTGAAATCTAAATAGATACTATCCACCCATCCTTCCCTTTCCTGTATTGTGTTTGTTACTCTGTCATAGTAGCTCAACAGATTAGTAACACATGATTTTCCTTTTCTGAAACCAAACTGTCTGTTATCATACTGTTTTCTTCTAGATGGTTTACCCAAGCTTTTCTTATAAGTTTTTCTAATACCTTGCTTACAACACTGGTCAGTGATACTGGTTGGTAGTTGAGAGGATTTTGTCTATTTCCTTTCTTGAATAAGGGGACAATATTTGCTTTTTTCCAAATATCAGGTAGTTTACCTTGACTCAAGGATTTCTTGAAAATTAAAAATAATGGTTTCCTTAACTCCTTTGCACATTCTCGTAACACCCAACATGAAATTTTATCAGGACCACTTGCTTTTCCTCTGTCTAATCTACTTAACTCCTCCTGTATTACTTTTTCTGCTATTTGTATATCTGGTAGTATGTGTGGACATGCGTGTTCCACATAGTCCCTCTCAATATTTTTTTCTTCTGTAAAAACTAAATGGAAATTCTTATTTAGTGCTTCACAAATATCTTTCTCTTGTGTATAAGTGATTCCCTCGTCCGTAATGGATTGTATTATATCTTTTACTTTAGTTTTGCTTCTGATATACCTGTAAAACAGCTTTGGTTGATCACTACTTTTATTTATTATATCCTCCTCAAACTGTTTTTGGGCTTCCCTCCTTATTCTTGGGTAGTCGTTTCTTGCCTGTTTGTAATTATTATACGCCCTTTCACTATTGTGTCTTCTGTATCTGTTCCACAACAAATCTCTTCTTTCTTTTGATTTTTTACATTCTGTATTGAACCATTTCTGTATTTTCTCATCTGCTTCTTTGTGCTGTGGGATATACTTCTGGACTCCTATTTCATAAAATTCACAAAATTTTTTATATACAGCATTTAAATCTTGTCCTCTAAACTCATTTTCCCAATCAACTTTTAAGAAATACTTCTTTAAGTCTTGATAATTTCCCTTTTTATAGTTTAGGCTCTTTTTGTAACCATCATTGCTGTTTACTATGTCATATGCTATCCTGAACTTATAATTTAGTCCTGCATAATCGCTTTTGCCGAGTGGAGGGTGATATATTAAACTGTCAATATCATTTTCTTGCCTTGTAAATATTAGATCTAGCACTGAAGGTACATCAAGTCCTCTTTTTCTGGTGGTTTCCCTCACATGTTGCGTTAAGAAAAACTCTTGTACGAGATCCAAGAGCTTTTGGTCCCAACAGCTTTCTTGGCCATTTATATCTAGAGTATTCCAATTTATATTTGTATTCAAGTCCCCAGTTAGTATAATTCTTTCCGATTTCTCTTCCATTTTATGTAGCAATGATCTTACACTCTGAATTGTACTCTCTGCCAGGTCCTCATATTCGTCTCTTTCCCATGTGTTTGATCTGGGTGGCATGTACAAATTGTCTACAATTACTTTACCTTCAGATATGTCGATCTCTACTGCAATCAGTTCTACTTGTGATGGTATATCTAATTTTATTTCCTTGACTTTTAGATTTTTCTTAGTTAATATTATAATTCCTCCTCCTTTTTTTAAATATCTGTCTCTTCTCCATATATTGTATTCCTCTAAGTTTAGTATGTCATTTGATATCCTTGGTATTAATTTTGTTTCAGTGTGTGTGTGTGTGTGTGTGTGTGTGTGTGTGTGTGTGTGTTCTTACCTAATTGTTCTTACCTAATTGTATCTTTACAGGAATGAGTCAAGCTCGTACTGTCCCATGTCTTAAACCATATTTATCGTACATATCCTTAATTTTGTGAATTGTTTTGGCACACACTATTTCATTCAGTAGTGCATTCCATTGATCAATTGCTCTGTTTGGGAAACTGAATTTCCTTATGTCTTTATCACCTCTCTTCTAATGCAGTTTTTTGCAGTGTCCTCTTGCTGATGCTTCTCCATATGTTAAGTAATCATTTATGTCTATTTTCTCCTTTCCTGATATGCACTTATATAGCATTATCATGTCACCTCTTTTCCTTCTCTCCTGTAGTGTTGGTAGATTCAGTTTATTTAGTCCTTCTTCTTAGCTTAGGTCCCTTAAGCTTGGTATCCATCTTGTAGCGGCCCTTTGAACTTTTTCAATCTTGTCTATATGCTTTTTGAGATGAGGACTCCAGACTACTGATGCATATTCCAGGGTTGGTCTAATGAATGATGTTATTATCCTTCTTAGCATGTTTTCATTTATGTATGTGAATGCTATTCTCATATTTGCAAGCAGTGTATACATGTTCCGTACCTTCTTGCTGATGTAGTTAGCCAGAGATAGTCTGTTATTTATAATCACACCTAGGTTTTTCTCTCTTTCTGATGTGTATAGGGTTTTATTTCCTAACTTATAATCCCAATCAGGTCTTTTTCCACTTTTACCAAACTTGATTACATGACACTTGTCCACATTGAATTCCATTTGCCATGTACTACTCCATTCATGAAGTTTATTTAATTCTTCTTGTAGCTCTTTACAAGAGTCTGTGTTAGTAATTCTCCTTTGTATTTTTGCATCATCTGCAAACATATTCAGATAGCTCTCATTTCCAGTGTTACTGTTTATATCATTTATATACACTAAAAACATGATTGGTGCCAGCACTGAACCCTGTGGTACTCAACTAGTCACTTCTTTCCATGATGTGTAGTTTCCTCTTAGTACTGTCCTTATTTCTCTTTTTATGAGAAAGTCTTGCATCCAAGAAAACAGTTTGCCTCGAATTCCTCCTTGATGGTACAGTTTCCATAAAAGTCTTTGGTGTGGTACTGTGTCAAAAGCTTTCTTGAAATCTAAATAGATACTGTCCACCCATCCTTCCCTTTCCTGTATTGTGTTTGTTACTCTGTCATAGTAGCTCAACAGATTAGTAACACATGATTTTCCTTTTTTGAAACCAAACTGTCTTTCTGTTATCATACTGTGTTTTTCTAGATGATTTACCCAAGCTTTTCTTATAAGTTTTTCTAATACCTTGCTTACAACACTGGTCAGTGATACTGGTCGGTAGTTGAGAGGATTTTGTCTATTTCCTTTCTTGAATAAGGGGACGATATTTGCTTTTTTCCAAATATCAGGTAGTTTTCCTTGACTCATGGATTTCTTGAAAATTAAAAATAATAGTTTACTTAACTCCTTTGCACATTCTCGTAATACCCAACATGAAATTTCATCAGGACCACTTGCATTTCCTCTGTCTAATCTACTTAACTCCTCCTATGTGTGTGTGTGTGTGTGTGTGAGAGAGAGAGAGAGAGAGAGAGAGAGAGAGAGAGAGAGAGAGAATAGCAAAACTCTATCTATCTATCTATATACCTAGGGTGCTTCCCCCAAGGAAAGGGAGGTAGCCGAGACAGGACGACACACTCTCCATTTTCTCATCCATTCAAACACATTCATTCGCATCTTAGCCCCAAAGGGGAGAACGGACAGATCCTCACAGCACCACACCGCACAAGGGTTAACTGTGCAATGCAATCAGTGACATCCACAGCAGGGCCCGACAGCAGAGCTGGTTTACCCCTGCCACATCATAACAGACTCATCCCCTTACCTGCACCTGACCTGACTAGCCGATCAGCAAAACTCAAGCTGTTTAATCACAAAAGTTGGCAATTTAAAGTTCCATTGTTTACCTATAAAGCTTATTTGCCTGTTTTCTTTTACTGCATCTGTTGTATGAGGAAAAGTACTTTGGATTTATAACAAGGGTGTATTATTTGCAAAGTACAGTACATTATTACTGAGGCATAACTTTGTGTTTTATTAATGATTTTTTTTTTTTTAATTAAAGTATTGCTAATCCTTGTAGGAACATTATACCGTACTTTGTATATGTTAGAAAGCCATTCACGAAATTGTGATGTACAGGTATGTTTATTATCTCATCCTCCAGGGTATGTCTGCCTTGAGTTCTGTTTTTATTCCCTCCTGAAAAAGGATATATGGTGTTCATATATTTGTCCTTGTATTATCTGTTTCAGTGAGATAAACCTTCCATTAATTTACTTCTTCCCTCCACCACACATTCATTTATGTTAGGAAGAGCCTTGTACTGTATATGGTTAAGTTTTACACTGCCTGTTACTTTCTTATATTTCCCCTTATGTCTGTTATGTTCTGTCTCCTCATATATTTGCAGCTCTCTTTTTTTTCTTCTTTGCTCTATATCCTTTTTCCTCTTGTAGTTCATCTCTCACCTTTCACTCCCCCCCCCCTCCCTGGTGACTATCATCCTCTCACTTGATACAGAGCTGCCTACTACATATTCAGGCTCTAGATTGAGTACCAGGCCTAGTGGTTTCCTGTAACCCAGGAAACCAATTACAATGCTGGGTGGTAACCATAGAACCAGGTAAGAGGATGATGTGGAATGTACTATGGTGCCCCCATTGACTGCTTGGAGAGATGCAATTGCAGCATCCATCCAGAAAGCAAATCTTTAAACACATCCCCACACCTTGTGTGGTGAAGTGCAGTCCATTGAAAAACACCAGATCATTGTATGGGACAGTCTTGCAGAGGCTGGTGCTTGCCTGCGATTGGTGAATCTACTCTGTCAGTCAGACTGGGGTTAGGCTACTCTGCTGGTTAAATAAAATATCAAAATCCATTTAGGTTTTACCAAATTCAAATCATACAAAAATTAATGTGCTCAAAACACTGGCGTAACATATAAAGCTTTCTGATTAGAAAAATATATGCCTGAGTACTGGAGTAGTGTCCACTGAGGATTAAGCTAATCTGGAAGAGAGATGAGATTATTAGTGGGGAGAAGATAGAAAATAAGGTAAGTTAAGGATGAGTCTCCTTGGTTGCTAGTCAATCTGACCCTCTAGTCTGACCAAACTTCAGCAACTGAGCTGAAAGGGATTAGTAATCGTTACTATGTGAAATAAGCTGACAAAGGGTAAGGGGAGGTGATGAGTGAGAAGAATGGGTGTGAAGAGGGAATGAAGGAAATGCAAGAAATAAGGAAATGATATGAATAGTAAAATGCCGGCAGTGACAACGCAAGCTGCCACCACACCCCCAGGAGGAGGACACGGAGGGCTGGATAGCGCGCGGATTGCACCCAGGCAACAGGGCCATAAGATCACTTGGGCCGCACGCCCCTATTCCCTGGAACTCGCCCGCCATCACCACCTTAGTCAAAGTGCACTACCTTCCGGGCAAGCTGACCACCGACAGTATCAGGGTGGAACTGTCCTAACAGTCCCAAGCAGCGCCCCAGCCACGGCCTGTAGCCGCTCACCAGAACAGAGGGCCATGGCCTGTAGCCGGGCACCAGAGACGGCCTGTAGCAACTCACAAAAAAGGTCACAGCCTGTAGCTGGACCGCTAATTAGGAGATGGCCTGTAGCCTGTCCGCCTAGTGCAGTTCACACCCCCTACAGAAACCAGCGACAGCCTGTAGCCGCACTGGGGAGAGACCGGTACGTCCCCTCTCCTGTAGTTGCCTCGGAGGGCACGCCACCGATGATGGCCTGTAGCTGCACCCGTAGGGAGGAGACGGCCTGTAGCCGCTCCTATCCTGCACGGTGTCCTCCTTGCGGGACCTTGGTGACGTCCGGTAGCTGCACCGGCAGGCAGGCGAAGACCAGTAGCCACACCTCACCTGAGTGCCTGTTAGTGAGTCGGGCCCCAACGATGCCCTTTAGCCACGCCGACAGCAGAGGGACGGCCTGTAGCTGCCCTCCATCTGTTGCCCAAGGGAACCTAGCAACAGCCTGTAGCCGCACCGGGGAGAGTCGCCAAAGTCTCTCGCCCCCTGTGACTCCACAACGACACAGTGAGCTGTGCTCAGTCCTGTCCTCCAGCAGGAGCACAGGTTACCCGCCTGTCCACTCAGACTGAGGCAACCTCCAGGAGGAGGACTACTGCTCGGAGGATTGATGGAGCGGCCGTGTACTGTCCCCGGGGTTGTTCTCCCTCTGTCCAGAGGAAGAGGACGCCTACCTGATGGACTCCGGCTGAGAGCAATGCCACAGCCCAGCCCTGACAGCGGCACCCCCAGCAGCAGACCGCAGTTGGCGGCCCTCTGATGATGTCCCCCAGACCCCCGGGTGGGCCCACTCCCCACCCTGATGAAGGTGACGCCCGTCCTCCACCAGGCGCTTGAGTGAGCACCTCCAACACCTGTTTGGCCCCAGTCCCGAGGGCCAGACCCCAGTCCCCAGCCCCAACAGTGAGGGGCCTTTTGCCACACACAGCCAGAGCCCCTCCAGAGAGACAACGCCCCTGAGAGTGGTCCCGTGGCCGCGGGATGAAGGGACTTCCACAGGGCCTCCACCCACTCAGGGCCGAGAGTTGTGAGCCCTGGACCTTCCCTTCCTCCAGTGAAATGAAGTGTACGTAAAAATACAGTGAATCTATAGTGAACAGTGAGACCGGCACTTAAGGCACGAAAGTGAGGTTGCAATGAATACAGTGAGGCCAGAAAAGACCCAGACGAATATAGAAGAACAGGCACTCTAGTGAATTCCAGTGTACAGTGGGGCCAAGTAAAATTCTATAATATAAAAGCATAGGCAGTGAATATTACGAACAGTGATATTACCCTCGCCCCTTATAACGGCACCTGTAACTATTCCCCTCCCTTGTGCAGGTCAATAATACCCTCCCCTGTACTCAGCCTATAAACTCGGTGTCAGAGCAGTGAACACCTCACGATAGTGCCTCACCACCACGAACAGTGTAGTAGTGTCTTGCCCTCCTGAACCAGACTGAGACTCCTGTGCATAAAGTATCCTGTGCGATACTAGACCCATTAATGCCAGCCTATGTATTGATTTTTGCCTATGAGATTGTGTAAGATTGTCTTCCTGTTCCAAAGTAGTTGAATTTGTCAACATACGTGTAAGGTTGTTGCCCTGTGTTTTTGTGCCCTGGCCCTCTCTTATTTGTCTAAGCTCCGGTATAGAAAGAGAACCCAGCTGCATTCTAGGCGTTCTAGGGACGGGAAGCCGCCCCTTAAACACCTAGAATAACAAATGGAAGAGGAGGAAGAAATAAGAGTTGGATTTGAAAATGAGAAATAAAGAAAGAAGGAAGAAAGAATGAATGAAGAAAATGAGAGGAGAATGTGAGGAAGAAAAGAAGAGAAGGGAGGGGGAGGCATGAAGAGATGGAAGGAGGCAGGTATATAAGAAGGAAGGGAAATAGAGAAACGATAGTAAGAAAGGAAGAAACAAGGCAAAAAGGGAGGAAGATGACAAAGAATGAAAGAAGGCAGGCAAGCTAGCATGAGAAAGGGAGAAAAGTGATGGAAGGAAGGAAAGAAAGGTGAGGAGGAAAGATGAATGAGGAAGAAAAATGGAAGGAAAGATGTGCAATACCTGTAGAAGGAAGAAAAAATGTGTAACAGAAGGAAGAAAAGATGTGTAACAGAAGGAAGGTAAGAAGGGAGAGGATGGAGCATTGCCCTTCAGTTTTATCATTAACTTACCGCAGTTGGTATAAATATAGCATAAATTATTAATTTGAACTAAATAAACACTCAAAATCATTAAAATAAAGGCTAGATACGAAGTAACAAAATTAAATTATGCAGATTTACGGTTCGCAAAACAATGAAAATGTTTTAATTCCTTGTTACAAAGAACAATGTAATAACCAATAACGAAACTAATACATAATAATCCTAAAATAGTACTGTCTCATTTGTTGAGTTAATTAAAACAGGCCAATTTTAGTACATTATATCTAAAGCCGAATTATATATATATAATTCTTGAACGCACATGACACGTGACGCCGAAGGGTATTTTCCTGAAATTTATTTTAGTTTCTCTGGGCCCCGACGCCTCACATTTTAAAAGTGAGTATTGGTATATTATAAATGTATTGCCAAGATTAAGTGGAAATAGTAAGAATTAATAGAAGTAAGTGGTAGCCGAGTAATGACGTAGTGTAGGTATGGGGAGGCTAGACCAGAGAATCTAACGTTCACAATATTAATGGAAGCTCTACGTACCACCAGTAATATGTATAATTATGGTGATCTTGAATATTGCCAGAGGTGCCAGGGTATGTAATGGAGGCTTGTTGTGGCCCCAGACTCAATACTGCAGGCCCAGTTAAGCTGCCTTCTCCTGCAGTCAGTCATTCTCAGCAAAAGAGAGAGAAGGAGTTGGAAGGATGTAAGTATAACAGGCAGTGGAGCCGGCTTGCCATATTATTGCCACCACGTGAAGGCATCCCTCACCACCACCACCATAATATGTAGGTGATTGTTTACAAAGCCATTCTCGCTTTTTCCATTCAGATTTTGTATTATATAGTTTTGTGCCAATGGCCATACCACGTTGAGTACACCACTTCCCGTCCGATCAGCGAAGTTAAGCAACGTTGGGTTTGGTTACTACTTGGATGGGTGACCACCTGGGAACACCAGATGCTGTTGGCATCCCTATGTGTCAAGTGGGGTTAGTGGAGGATTAGTGCCCCTCCCTGTAAAACAATTAACTTTAAGCCCTTGGCCACCCCGTCTGGGATACATGGCGTCTGGCAATGAATGAATGAAAATGAATGTATGGTTTGTTCAAGTCGTAATATTTTTTAGGTAATTTTGCAGTTTTGGACAGCCCAGATTACTTTTTTAATTTTTTATAACAAACCCAATCTAATTTTATCTAATCTTGTCTATAAAAACTAACTTGCAGCTTTAACCATACTAAAATACCTTATATTCACGGTACCAAACTCCCTAACCAGTCAGACTGAGAGGCATGACTGTCTGAAACTGCAATAATACCCTTTTTTGGAGGTGATTTGTTTGTGGTCACCCCTCACAGGAGTAAGGCATCTGGCAAAAGATACCATAGATAGAATTCTGTGTATAACTGCCCAAAAAACATTCCATCACAGCATAAATCAGTTGCAGTTAAAAGTTTAATCATATTTACTATAGAGTGGAAGTCTTATGCATATTAATCACTTCAAATATTTTCTGTTGCTATAAAATCATTGTTTGGATTTTTCTGGCCTATAAAATCATCATTTGGATTTTTCTGGTGTTATAAAATCATTGTTTGGATTTTTCTGGTGGTATAAATTATTGTTTAGATTTTTCTGCTTTGTAAAATAATTGTTTGGATTTTTCTGCTTTGTAAAATAATTGTTTGGATTTCTGTGGGTTATAAAATTATTGTTTGGATTGCAAGAGGGGAACAAGTCAAGAGTGAGAGCAGTGGAAATGAGTTACTTGAGAGGAGCATGTGGAGTGACATGGAGGGACAGGTTGACGAATGAAGAAGTGAAGGAACGTTGTGGGGTAGATGTGGATGTGGTTGAAAAGATTAGGAGAAATACACTGAGGTGGTTTGGACATGTGGAGAGGATGGAGAATGAAAGACTGACTAAGAGGGTGTATGTAGGTGAGGTGGAGGGAGGGAGAGGGAGGGGTAGACCGAGGATGAGGTGGAGGGATGGAGTTGAGAGGTATATGAGGGAGGGGGGGGTGAGTTGGGGGGAGGGGAGTCAAATGGTGGGTGACAGAGTGACTTGGAGGCGTTTTGTCTGCGGCCACCCTTTGCGGGATTAGGGCGTCGGGCTATAGATAGATAGATAGATAGATTTCTCTGGGTGTTATAAATTAATTGTTTGGACTCTGAAATGACCAGCCACAGATGGTGTTCATAAATAAGCCGCATCTCACTCTCTGCTGGTAGTTCATTATTCATTGCCATTTCCGCAGAACCCACCTTATGTATGTCGACAATTCCACAACCACAAGATGGTCAGAGCCACTTCTGCTTCAGGAATTTGGTTTTATTTTACAAACCCACTCTTAGAAGATGTTGATAAATCTTTCCCTTCAGGAAGAGGTATATCTCTATCTGACTATTGCCAGATGCCTAAATCCCATAAGGGGTGGCCACAAACACATCACCTCCATGTCGCCCTGGCCAACGCCATTTCACCGCCCTGCTCCCAGCTCACGCCCCTCATTCTCATGTACCTCTCCACTCCATCGCTCCATCTCATCTTTGGCCTCCCCCTCCCTCTACCCCCCCTCCACCTCACTCACATACACTCTCCTCGAGATAGATAACTTTCCTCATGTGGCATTTCCATTGTAAATTGGTCTGGGGTGATTAATAAATTTTGAAGGTCAGTTGGGTCACATGGAATTGTAGGGAATGTCAGAATCAAACAACTCACACAAAAAGATTTTGAAAAACAAATTTGAACAAAAGAATGAGTGAGAGTGTACTTATAAACATTTACTGGATGTTAATAGTGTGGGATGGGGAAGGGTTGTTACTGAGTTAGGAGGTGCTCAGTTCTGTCAGTGCCACCACATGAAGGCATTCCTCACTATCACCACCAGGGTAATTAACACTTTGGCTGGACCCACATGCATTCCTTGCTGCACCCCAAGTTCGGCCGGGCGTTACCAGGCAGCACGTAGTTACTCGGAAATGTTTATGTTTTCATATTTCTGACTTTTTTATTATTGTGTGTGTGTGTGTGTGTGTGTGTGTGTGTGTGTGCTACAGTGTTCATTTTAGTATCAGATTGTTCGCAATTGATTTTTCTATAAGGGTTGTTATGCTAGGTGTTTAACCTGCGCCGTCCCGGCGACGTGAATTAACGCGGCAACATTGCAAGGTCCCTAATTTGCACAATTTTCAATTTTCGCGAGTGATTTTTGGCACGTATACACGGGACACCTTCCTCTATTCCTCTACAAGATGCCAAGCAGGAACAATGCCTTACACCGCATAACCTCTCCCCCCCCCCCTGCATGCCATTGTCTCGGCAATTCACCTGTTACCAGTGACCTGGCCAATAAAGACATTCAGGGCCAGAGTGATTCCCCAATCGATGACAATGTGGAGGACAATGTTTACATAGCATTAGAGGAAGAAACAGTCAGAAATGATGATCAGGTAATGTCGGGAAAAAAAGGTCACGAATGGTGATGAGTTAGTGAGTGAAACAATGCTTATAATGGCTCTATTACTGTTTGAAAACCAATATACTCTTGTACTACATATAAATTCGTACCAAGTAAATAAATACTGTTTATGAGTGGATAAAATAGTTACCCTCCCATAGAGCTCGTTTTCTTTGGTGCCAGCCTATTAGAAAACCCAGTCAGGTAAGGAAGGACTTGTACCTAAATCAGGTATTTGAAACCTCAGGTGAGCGATTTCTCTATGAATTTTCGATGTTTCTCACCAAAAGCAGATGTTTGAGCCAAAAAAAAAAAGGTCCAAAAACGTCGGGATGGGGCGAGTTAAGGGGCGGCCTCCTGTCCCTAGAACACCTAGAGTGCAGCTGGGTTCCCTTTCTAGACTGGAGCTTGAACAAGAGAGGGCCAGGGCAGAAAAACACAGGGTAGCAACCTTACACGTCTATTGACAAATTCACTTGTGGAACAGGCAGACAGTCTTACACAATACCGTATATTAGGCAAAAATCAATACATAGGCCTAGGCTGGTATTAGTGGGCAGAGTATGGCACAGGATACTAGATGTACAGGAGTCTAAGTCTGGTTCAGGAGGGCAAGGCTCTATTTCACTGTCAGTAGTGAGGAGGCAATTCCGTGAGCCTTACACTGCTCTGGCACTAAGTTTTAGACTGGTCACGGGTGGGGGGGGGGAGGTTACTGACTCTGCACAAAGGGGGGAGTAGATTTTGACACTGTGTTACAGGCACTGCACCGATGGATGATGTTTCATCCCAGTGTTCGTGTTCATTGCACTGTCTGTATATTCACTGTTTGGTATCACTGAGTAGGTGGTGGCGACCATCATTCACTCACTTGATGTAGTGCTGCCAACTTCTTCCTTAGCCTGTATTGTTCTTGTTCCGTGTCTGGCCTCCTCTCTTCCTATTTTTTCCATCTTTCCTGTCTCTACTTATTGCTTTTCTTTCCTTTACAGGTGGCTTTACATTGAGTGACAAGCCAAATGGTTTCCTGTAAGCCAGGAAACCATTTACAGTGCTGGGTGGTAACCATATAACCAAACCATACTTGCTCCATACGTGTCAATAAGTGGGTTGGTGGAGGGTTAGTGTCTCTCCCCATGAAACAAATAGATCAAAGTCAAACAGCCACCCCTTACGGGATTATGGCATCTGGCAATAGATAGATAGTATCACTGAAACGCCTGTTCTTACACTCACTAGTATGCGTTCTTTCCTGGCCTCACCGTACTCTTATAATGCGTTACACTCACTCGTGCCTCATGTGCCGGCCTCACTGCTCACTTATATTCAGTCCTTATATTCACTGTTGTATCTCGAGTGGGGCAGAGGGAAGAGGAGGTCCAGGGGCTCACAATTCTCAGCCTGGGGTTGGCAGAGGCCCTTTGGGAGTCCCTTCGTCCTGCGGCCATGGGACCACTCTCAGGGGCATCGTCTCTCGGCTGGGGCTTGGGCTATGTGTGGTGAAGGTCCCCTCACTATCGAGGCTGGGGACTGGGGTCTGGCCCTCAGGATTAGGACCAAATAGGCACTGGGGGCGCTCACTCAGGCACCGGGTGGAGGACGGGCATTGCCTTCGTTGGGGAGTGAAGAGGGTCCGCCCGGGGGTCCTGGGGACGTCCTCGGAGGCGCGTCGGCTGCGGTCTCCTGCTGGTGGCGCCACCATCAGGGCTGGGCTGCAGCGTCGTTCCCTCCCAGACCAGAATCCATCAGGTAGGCATCTTCCTCCAGACGGAGGGAGAACAACCCCAGGGACAATATGAGGCCTCTCCACCAGTCCTCAGGGCTGTGGTCCTCCTCCTGGAGGTTGCCTTGGTCTTCGTGGATGGAAGGGCAATCTTTGCTCACCTTCTCACTGTGGAGTCATAGGGGGTGAGGGACTTTGGTGTCTTTCCCTGGCACGGCTACAGGCCGTCGCTGGTTCCCTTGGGCAACAGATGGAGGGCAGCTACAGGCCGTCCCTTCGCTGTTGGTGTGGCTACAGGCCGTCGCCAGGACCCGACTCCCTGACGGGAACACACGAAGCGGAGCTACAGACCATCACCGAAGTCCCACATGGAGGGCGACGTGCAGGTGAGGAGCAATTACAGACCATTGCGGTGTCAGGCCCTCCGAGGCAACTACAGGAGGAGAGGGGACGTACTGGTCTCTCCCCAGCACGACTACAGGCCGTCGCTGGTTTCTGCAGGGGATGTTAGCAGCATTTGACGGAGCGGCTACAGGCCGTCTCCTAATTGGCGGCCCGGCTATAGGCTGTCGCCTTTTTTGTGTGCAGTTACAGGCTGTCTACTTTGACTCTGAGCGGCTACAGGCCGTTGCTGGAGTGCTGCCTGGAACTGCTAGACCAGTTCCACCCCTATCCTGTCAGTGGTCAGCTCGCCTGGGAGGTAGTGTACTTTAAGGTGGTGGTAGCTGGTGAGTTCCGGGGAATAGGGGCGCGTGGCCCAGGTGGACTTACATCCGTATTGCCCAGGCGCGATCTGCACACTGTCTAGCCCTCCATGCCCTCCTGGGGGTGTGGTGGCAACCTGAGTTGCCACAACTGGCATTTTACCACCGTTGTCGGGGAAAAGTCACGACCCCGTGACTTCAGGTGGTAGGTCTTGGTGGTGCTGGTGGCAAGGGCCGGAGATGGATGTTGCAGGAGGGCAGTCCAGTTTGAGGTGGCCTGATTTTCATCAAGGTGAGGGTCAAAAGTAAGGAAAAGTGTAGAGGGCTCGGGGGCTGTAAGAAGGAGTTGGAGACGATGAGGGCCCCGGACACGGTGCTTCCTGCTAAGGGTTGGTGCCCAGGTAGTGCATTGGAGTCTCATGGTGGGAGGTGTTGGCTTCTGCAGGGGATCGAGCTAAATACTGGACACTGAGGCGGTGGTGGTGGTTTTATGGTGGTGTAATGCAGCGTTGTATTCTCTCTGGGTAGGGGATGGTGCAATTTGGGTTTGAGGTAGCATGAGTTTGATAGTGGTAATGTTGGGGGTGTGAGTAGAGGAGAGGATTTGGTCTTGAGGTGGAGGTGATGCAGGGGGGTGTGGAGATGGTAGTGTATCTTGCGGGAGGGCGTGAAAGGCGGCCGGAGTGGGTGATGGTTGGTTTTAGGGTGGGTGTGGGTGGTGAGGTGGGCATGCGGCGCCCAGGTGCACTGGGGGCGTGTGGTGTAGTGTTGGGGAGGGCTGGTTGGAGTGGAGGTGTTTGGGGTGGTGTTCTACGGGTGGTGTTGGTGAGTGAGGGTGAGGTAGTGCTGGGGGCAGGAGGGGTCTGTTTATGGGTGTGTGCGGGTGTCTGGGTTCCGGGAGGTGGTGGGTGGGCAGCAGGTGATGCGACGTCGGGTGTGGGAGGAGAGGGTGGTGGTAGCGGTGAGGTGGGGGGCGGGTCAGGAATTTGCGGCGCAGGTGAATCTATCAGTGAGGTGCTATGCAGCGTGACAGATGGCGGGGTCAGGGGTGGGGGAGGTGGGGAGAGAGGGTGAGGGCGAGATGTAGCAGTTGTAGGAGTCTGGGGGAGGGTGGCGGGAGGTGGGGAGGGGTGGGGAAACGTGGGGCAGGAGTTAGGGAGGCAGTGGTGCAGAAGAGGTGCCCGTGGCTATTTCTGAGGGTGCGGGGAGTGTTGTTGTAATCCACAGTCACTTGATACAGGTTAGGGGTGTGAGTGACGGTGTATGGACCCATGAAGCGAGGGGAGAGTTTGTGTGGCACAGGGAGTTTAACAGTCATTACTGTATCGCCCAGCTTGCAAGGGTTGGGGACGGTGTCTGGTTGGAGCCGTTCTGTAGGTGGTGGAGTCGCCTCTTGAGGTGGTGGAGGGGGTCGGATGTGGGTGGTGTGGCGGGCGGCTGCAGGTGCTGTCATAGGGGTAGGAGGAGGGGCATTTCCTTGAATTCACGTTCGTGGGGTGATATGCCGTCCTCCCAGGGACAGGAGTTCATCCCCCACTGAACAATTTTGATGTGTGCTGGCCAGTCTTTGTTTTTAGCTTCCTCGATCCATGTATGGATTTGGTTCATGATGGATCAGTGGCTGTGTTCACAAACGGCGTTTCCCTAAGGCCAGTAGGGGAAGGAGTGGGAGATGTGAAATCCAAATAAATTCGCCAGTTCCCGCCAGATGTTGCCAGTGAATTCTGGGGCATTGTCAGAATGTAGGGCTTGGGGAATTCCAAAATAGGGGAAGACATGTCGGACCAGGGCGTTGGCTATAGCATTATGCTCTTTGGCAGGGCAAGCAATTATGGATTTCAAATCAGTGCCTACAAAAGTGATGGTATAGCGGTAGCCAGACTTGGGTGGTAGGAGCCCTATAACGTCTACTAAGAGCAGCCGCCAGGGTTTGTGGGCGGTGAGGCGTCCTGAAGTGCCGGCCATGCGAGTGGTGTCCTTGCCTAGCGCACAAGCTCGGCAGGACTGGATGATCTTGGCAAGGTTGGAGGGGTTGGGGGTCCAGTATGTGTCGCTAAAACCTGGAGGAGCTTTTTCATACCAAGGTGAATTCTGTTGTTGGAGTAGAGGTGTCTCATGGCATCAAGGGCGGTGTCGGGAGTGAGGGTGATGTGTCCCAACGGGGTGAAGAGATGACCACCCTGGCGGTAGAATTTGTTGAATAGGTGGGAGGGGATCCAGGGGGGTCTGTTTTTGTCCTACCACTGCTGTAGGAGCTCCGTCTCACGTTGGATGGTGTGGATGGGGAGCTGGGACAGGGCATCAGTGTTGGTGTGGAGCTTGCCGGGGCGGTAGGATATTTCGTAATTAAATTCCTCCAGTGTTTCTCGCCACCTGATTAGCTGCGCATTGTGTATGATTGCCGGAGCCATTGGAGTGACTGATGGTCCATGATGATCATCACATTTGTCCCCAATAGATAGGCCCAGAAGTGTTCAAGGGCCCAGATGATGCCCAAGCATTCCCGCTTGGTTGCGGCACAGTTCTGCTCGACCTGGTTTAGGGTGTAGCTGGCGCATGCGATGATGTGTTCTCACCCTTCCTGGTCTTGGGCGAGGACAGCGCCGATTGCTGCTAGGGAAACGCCGGTATATAATCAGAAGGGTAGGGAATAGTCGGGGAAGGCGACGGCCGGGGAGGTTATGAGTTTTTTCTTAAGTTCTTGAAAAGCAGCTCGTCGCTCCTTGGTCCAGGTAAAGGGCTCTCCCTTCTGGGTCAGGTCGTGGAGGGGCTTGGCGATGTTGGCAAACCCTTTGACAAAGCATCAGTTGTATGAGGTGAGGCCTAGGAAGATTCGGACCTCACGGACGTCTCATGGTAGGGGAATGCTCGCGATGACGCCGAGTTTGCCTGGGTCGGGGGATATTCCGTCTCGGGAGATGATGTGCCCCAGGAAAGAAACAGTTTTAGCGGCCAGGACACACTTGGAAGGCCGGAGCTTGAGATCAGCCTGGCGGATTCATTGG
Organism: Coenobita brevimanus; assembly: GCF_032717465.1. Lineage (NCBI taxonomy): Eukaryota > Metazoa > Arthropoda > Malacostraca > Decapoda > Coenobitidae > Coenobita > Coenobita brevimanus. The sequence continues at coordinate 38,969,331 of NC_136986.1, forward strand.
AAGACCTTCCTGAGATGCTGAAGATGGTCGACCCATGTTTTGCTAAAGATAATTACGTCGTCCAGTTATGCCTGACAGATCTCCCAGGTGAGCCTGCTGAGGACGGACCCCATTTGTTGGGAGAAGGTGGCGGGGGCATTGCAGAGTCCGAATGGCAGGACATTGAACTTGTAATGCTTCCCGTTGCTGGTGGAGAAGGCAGTTTTTCCTCTGTCCTCAGGATTTACTGGGACCTGCCAATACCCTGACTGGAGATCGAGGGTGGAGAACCAGGAGGCCCCGCTTAGGGAGTCGTCGATCCTGGGGAGAGGAGTGGCATCCTTGATAGTCACGTCATTGAGGCGGCAGTAGTCCACACACAAACGCACAGTGCCTACTTCTTGACAAGGATGACGGGGGAGGACCAGGGGCTGGTGGAGGGGGAAACAACACCGGCATTGAGCATTTCCTGGACCTGCCAGTCTTCCTCTGCTCGTTGTTTTGGGTTCTTCCGCCGAGAGGGCTGACAGATTGGTGGTCCTGTAGTGTGCATTTCGTGCATCAGGTAGGTGGTATGGTCGATATCCATGGGGCCTGACATGAAGAGGTCCTGAAAGTCCAGGAGAAGATAGTGCTGGGTGTCCGATTGGTGAGGGGACAGGTGATCAGGGATGCGGGCCAGGGGGGCAGGGGAGGAAGAGGGGGCAGTGGGGCATGGCTCAGCTTCTTCCATTTCACCCACTATGAGTCCCTTAGGTAGTGTGAGGGGGGTCGTGGTGATGTCTGCGATCCGAACTGCCATGATGTGTGGGGTAGGAAGGCGGGGAACAAGAGGCAGGCCGAGAGTGTTCCAGGCTGCAGGTCAGGGGAGAATAGGACAGATGTTCCTGTGGACCTGTTCAACGGGAGCCATGCTTTATCTTGAGGGGGGATCATTGCGGTGGTGGGGGGGGAAGGGCTGGGGAGGGCAGTGCTAGGGCGAGACAGGGGGGAAAGGAGGGGGCAGCCGTGCAAGTGCACACTGCCCTGGGGGGGTCGGGGAGGGGTTGGGGGACTCCGGAACTGGAGCTGCCGCTTGTGGCAGTCAATGGTAGCTTGTAACTTTTATCCAGTCCCAGGTATCCATCATAATTACGAGAGGAGAAGTCGAAAACTATGAACTTGTGTTGCGTTGATGTTTGCTGATGAATGTCAGTGCGTAGGGCCCGGGTTTCCTCATGGATGGGTAGGGGGCCATCCCCTGCGTTTATGAGATGAGTTGACGTAGGGAAAAGCGGGCCAAAAGCCGACTTATGATGGCTGTAGAAATGGCTGTATGGACATGATCTGGCCGCTCCCGTGTCGTCCAGAAGCCTAGCTTTTACCCTGTTCAGCCTCATATTGTCATAGACTGGGGGGCGGTATCTGAAAGAGGTGACTCCTACCACCGTGGGGAGGTGTGGGGACAGTCCTAAAAATCCAGCTGCTGTTGGATTTCTTCTTCCTCCGGCTCCATTTCCCTGGGTTCAGTTTCTCTCGTGAGTATGGGTTTGTCCTCGGGGCCCTCATTTTCTAGGGAAGATACTTTGCATCGGCCAGGGGTGGTTAACTTGCGCCTGGCAGCTTTGAGCTGTTCACGGATGTCGTGGAGTGGACATCGGTGACTGCAAGCGGAGAACTCCCAGGGGTTGTTTGAGATGAGGTTCTGGTTCTCCTTGTGACTGGGGCGCTTGTTTGTGGGGTAGGCCCTGGATAAACTGGGTGCAGGTGCTGGGCTGGTATGGGGTAGCTGTGGTCGAGGTTTGTTGTGTGGTGTGGATTTATTCATGGGGAATTTGCTAACCACATTGATTTGGTGAGGGGTGGAGCGGGAGGTTAAGAGTCACCGTATCAGCTGGATGTTGGGTCGTGAATCGTGAAGTGTTCTTTGACCATGCCGGGGAGGACTCTGAGGAGAGTGTTGAATGTTTGTTGTTCCCGGGTGTCGTCATCTGCTTCCGGGTAAGCGGCGGTGATGAGTCGCCTGGCCTGGATCAGAGTGTCGTCCAGGTTGCCATAGCATGCTAGACTATCCAATTGGGATAGTGCTACTGCCCTTCCCAATGAGGGTGTGATGGCTTGGATTACCAGTTTTGTAAAATTTGCCAATGTGAGTCCAGGGATGACTTTTGGTGCAATATTGGCCGCAGCCTTGCCCAGTAGTGGCAGTGTGACAGCTATTTTCTGCCTGTCATATTCAAACCTGATATCCAGCAATGGCTTGATTATTGCTAGATATGAGTGGATGTTGTACTGTTCTGGGTCGAATTTGGGCAATTGTATGTGTGGTTTTGTTGCCATTTTCACCGATTTCCCTGTTCTTTGTGTATGCCAGGGTCAAGAACCACCGCTGTCCACCAGTGTTATGCTAGGTGTTAAAGGGGAGGCTTCCTATCCCTAGAACAACTAGAATGCAGCTGGGTTCCCTTTCTAGACCGGAGCTTAGACAAACAAGAGAGGGCCAGTGCATAAAAACACAGGGCAACACCCTTACATGTATATTGACAAATTCACTGCTGTGGAACAGGCAGACAGTCTTACAGAATATATTAGGCAAAAATCAATACATAGGCTGGTATTAGTAGGCAGAGTATCGCACAGGATACTAGATGTACAGGAGTCTAAGTCTGGTTCAGGAGGGCAAGGCACTATTTCACTGTCAGTAGTGAGGAGGCAATTCCGTGAGCCTTACACTGCTCTGGCACTAAGTTTTAGACTGGTCATGGGGGGGGGGGGAGGTTACTGACTCTGCACAATGGGGGGAGTAGATTTTGACACTGTGTTACAGGCACTGCACCGAGGGATGATGTTTCATCCCAGTGTTCGTGTTCATTGCACTGTCCGTATATTCACTGTTTGGTATCACTGAGACGCTTGTTCTTACACTCACTAGTATGCGTTCATTCCTGGCCTCACTGTACTCTTATATTGCGTTACACTCACTCGTGCCTCATGTGCCGGCCTCACTGCTTGCTTATATTTCAGTCCTTATATTCACTGTTGTATCTCGAGTGGGGCAGAGGGAAGGGGAGGTCCAGGGGCTCACAACTCTCAGCCTGGGGTTGACAGAGGCCCTTTGGGAGTCCCATCGTCCTGCAGCCATGGGACCACTTTCAGGGGCATCGTCTCTCGGCTGGGGTTTGGGCTATGTGTGGTGAAGGGCCCCTTACTATCGGGGCTGGGGACTGGGGTGGGTCTGGCCTTCAGGATTAGGACCAAATAGGCACTGGGGGCACTCACTCAGGCGCCAGGTGGAGGACGGGCATTTCCTTCGTCGGGGAGTGAAGAGGGCCAGCCTGGGGGTCCTGGGGATGTCCTCGGAGGCACGTCGGCTGTGGTCTCCTGCTGGTGGTGCTGCCGTCAAAGCTGGGCTGCAGCGTCATTCCCTACCGGAGTCCGTCAGGTAGGCATCTTCTTCCTCCAAGCGGAGGGAGAACAACCTCGGGGACAATACGGGGCCTCTCCACCAGTCCTCAGGGCGGTGGTCCTCCTCCTAGAGGTTGCCTTGGTCTTTGTGGACAGAAGGGCAATCTGCGCTCCTGCCAAAGGGCAGGAATGAGCGCAGCTCACCTTCTCACTGTGGAGTTATAGGGGGCGAGGGACTTTGGTGTCTCTCCCTGGCCCAGCTACAGGCCATCGCTGGGTTCCCTTGGTCAGCAGATGGAGGGTGGCTACAGGCCATCCCTTCGCTGTTGGCGCGGCTACAGGCCATCGCCGGGGCCCGACTCCCTGACGGGAGCACAGATGAAGCGCAGCTACAGGCCATCACTTGCCTGTCGGCACGCTACAAGCCATTGCCAAAGTCCCGCATGGAGGGCAACGTGCGGGCAAGGAGCGGCTATAGGCCCTCTCCTGCCTACTGGCACAGCTACAGACCATCGCCGATGTCGTGCCCTCTGAGACAACTACAGAAGGAGAGGGGACATGCCGGTCTTTCCCCAGCGCTGCTACAGGCCGTCGCTGGTTTCTGCAGGGGATGTTAGCAGCACTTGATGGAACAGCTACAGGCCGTCTCCTAATTGGTGGCCCGGCTACAGGCCATGGCCTTTTTTGTGTGCAGTTACCGGTTGTCACTGGTGCCAGGCTACAGGCCGTCACTGGTGCCAGGCTACAGGCCGTCACTGGTGCCCGGCTACAGGCCGTCACTGGTGCCCGGCTACAGGCCGTCACTGGTGCCCGGCTACAGGCCGTCACTGGTGCCCGACTACAGGCCGTCACTGGTGCCCGGCTACAGGCCGTCACTGGTGCCTGGCTACAGGCCATGGCCTTTTTTGTGTGCGGCTACAGGCCGTCACTGGTGCCCGGCTACAGGCCATGACCCTTACTGTAAATCAGAGTGGCCACAGACTGTCTCCTTTGTTTCCAAGCGGCTACAGGCTGTCTTAGGTATTGCGCGGCTACAGGCCGTCACTGGGGTGCTGCTTGGAACTGCAAGACCAGTTCCACCCTGATCCTGTTGGTGGTCAGCTCGCCCAGGAGGTAGTGTACTTTGATTAAGGTGGTGGCGGTGGGTGAGTTCCGGGGAATAGGGGCACCCAGCCCGGGTGGATTTACGTCCGTATTGCCTGGGCGCATTCTGCGCGCCATCTAGCCCTCCGTATGCTCCTCCTGGGGGTATGGTGGCAACCTGAGTTGCCACAGCTGGCATTTTAAGGATATATGCATGTAAGGTTGAATAGAATACCAGCATTACCTATACTATGACAGAATATACAAAGACATCCAAAAAAAATGTAGGCAGTTTGCGTAAATATTTATCTATGTATCTGTCAGTCTATTGCCAGATGCCTTAATCCCATACGGGGTGGCCACAAACAAATCACCTCAAGTTGCCCTGTCCTCCGCCATTTCACTGCCCTGCTCCCAGCTCACACCCCACTCTCTCATATACCTCTCCACTCCATCCCTCCATCTCATCCTTGGCCTCCCCTTCCCTCCACCTCACTGACATACACTCTCCTCATTAGTCTCTCACTCTCCATCCTGTCCACATGGCCAAACCGCCTGTGTGTTTCTCCTAATGCTTCCTATCACATCCACATCCACACCACAATGCTCCTTCACTTCCTCATTTGTCAGTCTGTCTCTCCATGCTCCTCTTAACCCTTTAACCGCGGGCATTGTTTTGCCCCGACTGTCCTCTCCCGCGGGGGTTTCAGCCAAATGTAAACAAACCTTTAAACCTTAATAACTCTGCACAGAATAAAGCTAGAGAAAAAAAATGAGGTACCATTAGAAAGTACTAACCTTCAGCTTTCCATTGATGTAGGTTTCATGACTTTGTTGACTTTCACAGGACGGGCAGTACCGTTAGAAGTGAGGGGTGTAAAATCACTATTTTACACCCCACACACCAGTACCAAATGCCAACCACTCTCTGATAATAGTACTATAAACATATATGAACACTGCACATACGATAAACACCCACTCTGTGTTCATTGAGGTAGGTAAAAGGCACTGTAATTGCGGCATCACACGCTCACTGACGTTTGGTTAGTGGCGATGTTTTCATTATTTCTAACTTCTGTTACTATTTTACATATAATCTGGGCAATATACATTATATTTACACTGCACTTATTACTATACTGCGTCACTGTCGCATCACAGAATTACACAAGTGCCGCAGATTTTCTTATTACCATATCACTTATATACTGGCCATATTTACATAATTTTCTAGGTATATATCTCTTATTACTATATTATACAATTATTGGTAAAGCACGTCACTGTCGCATCACAGAATCACAGCAGTGCCGCAGATTCTCTTATTACAATATCACTTATTATACTGGCCAATATTTACATTGTTTTCTAGGCAAAATATCCCTTATTACTACATTATCCATTATACATGTGGAGAGAGGCTGACGAATGAGGATATAAAGGAGCGTTGTGGTGTGGATGTGGATGTGATAGGAAGCGTTATGAGGAACACACTGAGGTGGTTTGGCCATGTGGAGAGGATGGAGGGTGAAAGACTGACAAAGAGAGTGTATGTGAGTGAGGTGGAGGGGGGAAGAGGGAGGGGGAGGCCGAGGATTAGATGGAGGGATGGGGTGGAGAGGTATATGAGAGAGGGGGGTGTGAGTTGGGAGCAGGGCAGTGAAATGGCGGGGGACAGGGCGACTTGGAGGCGATTTGTTTGTGGCCACCCCAAACGGGATTGAGGCGTCTGTCAGTAGGTAGGTAGTAGATAGATAGACAATTATTGATAAAGCACGTCACTGTTGCATCACTGTATATCTCTGTCACTGTCAGTATTTACTCAGAGAGTGGTACTCGGCAAAGCACGGAGTCACACAGAGAGCGACTTGGCATTCCTGGCACTGGTTTGTGCTCATTTTTCTCGTCCGAGGCCTCCGTGTGGTGTTATGACATACTCTGCAGCGGCCCTGTGACAACCTGCCGCCTGCGGTAAGAGGCAGTTTCACAAGCTGGTGCCGGCTCATGTAATTGCGGCACTCAAGACGGTCAGGTTGTGTGTCAGAGTGTCGCGTCAGGATCAATGCCGTCACCTGACTAAATCGTGCAAGCAGCTGCTGCACGACAGTCTTGGAGAACTGTCTCAGGGATGGTTGCCTTATGCCCCCGACTTGTGTCTTGTAGAGGAGGAAGGCGTTGAGCATGCACATATCGAGCATGTGCAGGCAAGCCTTCCTGTACCATCGGGTGTTTCTCCTGAGACAGTCTATTTCGCCAATCATCATGTCAGACTTATCAACAAGTCTCATGTTGATATTGTAGTCAATGACGGCATCGGGCTTCATGATTGGCTTTCCCGTCCTGTAGCTGACCTTCCCAGTTCTCTGCAATTCCCCCTTGTGGATGGTGCTGAGCATATTCATGACCTTCTTGTCATCCCACCTGATCGCCAGAAGCTTGTCTGACTTCTTCAGGTGCACATCTCCCTTGGATGAGGATGATGCTTCTGGGAAACTTGGCCACTCTTTCCTATGGCTCCGTACAGTGCCAACAGTGCCAATGCCGTGTTCAGCCAGGTATTTGGAGAGTTTCGGTGCTGTGTAATAATTGTCTGTGTACAGCACATGATTCCCACCAAAATACCTCTCCAAGCTGAAAAACCAAGTAGTAAGGGATGCCTTCTATAGCGAGTTGAGGAAAGTGGTGGCTGAACAGGGAGCTGTAGACAGAGGCGTTAATGAACAGTACAGAGCCCTCAAGAACAATTTCTTGAGAGTTACTGACATAACATGCGGCTGGACAAGAGGACCACCAAGACATAAAGTAACTTGGTGGTGGGATGAGGGTGTAGAAGCTGCAATTAAGGAGAAAAGAAGGCTTTTCCGGGAATGGAAGAAGGGTGGTAGCAAAGAGGAATATTTGGCTGCCAAGCGTAGGGCTAGAAGAGAGGTATACAGGGCAAAGTCTGAGTCACAGAGACAATTACTTGATAACCTAAATCATGGGGAAAGGAAAAATATATTTAGGGTGGCAGGTCAGGTGAAGAGGGATAATCGGGATATCATAGGTGAGCAGTGTGTGAAGAATGATGAAGGAAGGGTAGTGGTGAACAGTGGGGATATTAAAGATGCATGGAGAGAGCATTATAATCGGTTGTTGAATGAGGAGTTTGACTGGGACAGGGAAGGTTTGGAGCCAGCAGATCCAGTGTCTGGCCCTTGGCCTTTGATTGATACTGCTACTGTGAGTGAGGCAATAGGCAGGATGAGGGTGGGGAAGGCAGCAGGTGTGTCTGGGTTGACTGCCGAAATGTTGAAGGCCTCAGGCGATATAGGGGTGAGTTTAGTCACTGACCTGATAAATAGGATTATTTATGAGTGTGTTGTCCCAGATGATTGGCTGAAGAGTGTAATTGTAAATGTGTATAAAGGAAAGGGTGATGCCCTGGAAAGAGGAAATTATAGAGGTATAAAGCTCTTAGATCAGATAATGAAGGTAATGGAGAGAGTTTAGAAGGTATGATTAGAGGAAGAGTGAATATTGATGTGATGCAGTTTGGGTTTATGCCAGGTAGGGGGACCACTGATGTTCGACAGCTTCAGGAAAAATATATTGGTAGGAGAAGGGAACTTTATTTTGTTTTTGTTGATTTGGAAAAGGTCTTTGACAGAGTCCCTAGAGAGGTGGTGAAGTGGGCAATGAGAAAGCTTGGCTTGGAGGAGTGGCTGGTTAGGGTGGTTATGGCCATGTATGTGGGTGCTCACACCCAGGTGAGAGTGAATGGAGATTTGAGTGATGAGTTTTCCGTGAATGTTGGTATGCATCAGGGGTCAGTCTTGAGTCCCATGTTGTTTATCATGGTACTTGAAGCCCTTTCACGTGACTTTAGAAATGGACTCCCGTGGGAGTTGTTGTATGCTGCTGATTTTGCAGAGAATGAAAGGGAGGCGGAGGAAATGTTTAGGAAGTGGAGAGATGGTATGGGGCAAAAGGGTTTAAGGGTAAATGCAGATAAAACAAAAGTGATGATATCTAGGGTTGGTGGCAGTACTGTCAAAGATGAGGGAGAGTGGCCATGTGCAGTTTGCCACAAGGGCGTGGGAAGTAATTCCATCTTGTGCGGTGTGTGTGATAAATGGGTGCATAAGAGATGTAGTGGTATCAGAGGTAGACTGCGAGATAATGCTGATTTTATGTGTACGGCGTGCCGGGGTGAGCAGGTGGAGATTGTCAGACGTGAAAGGATTGAACTTGCTGGTGAATCTCTTCAGTGTGTGGAAGAGTTTTGTTATTTGGGAGACATGTTGTGTGCTGGAGGTGGGGCTGGAGCTAGCTCTGTGGCTAGGGTGAGAAGTGGTTGGAAGAAGTTCAGGGAGCTCTTGCCTTTCCTGACATTGAGAGGGCTCACCCTACGTGCTAAGGGGTCTTTGTATGCAGCATGTGTTAGGAGTGTAATGCTGTATGGCAGTGAGACCTGGACAGTGAAGGAGGAAGATATTCGCCGGCTCAGACGTACTGAAACGACAATGATTAGGTGGATGTGCAGTGCGTCCCTGTGTCCAAGGCCTGGAGGGGCTGGGTTTACAATGGAAGAGTTGAGAGGTAGGATGGGACTGGAGTGTATTGGTGTTGTGATGAGGAGAGGTAGATTGAGGTGGTTTGGACATGTGGAGAGAATGGGGGATGATAATTGGGTGAAGAAGGTGAGAAGTGTTAATATTGGGGGTGGGGTTATGAGGGGTAGACTGAGAAAGACATGGGACGAGGTCATTAAGTGTGACCTTAGGGTTAAGGGACTGAACAGGGAGGCTGCAATGGATCGTGCAGCGTGGAGAGCCGCCATTAGGTGACCAAGGCCGACACATGCAAGCATGTTGGAGCCTTTAAAAACGAAAACGATCAGCCCTTTTACAACGGAGCCAGAGAAGCCAAGGGGGTCTTTCCTGTCCACGTCCATTGTGCTTGCAGAGTAGGTCATGAAATCAAGGATATACCCTGTCTCACAGTCACACACCACAAAGAACTTTATCCCAAAGCGGTGGCGTTTGCTGGGGATGTACTGCATGAATTTAAGACGTCCTCTGAACAATACCAGGGATTCATCTATGACGACTTTTTGCATAGGATGGAAAAATCGCATAAATCGATCCCTAATCCTGTTGAGAAAATCCCTCACTTTCCACAAAGGGTCAGTTTGGGACGGGTTTCCATTGTCAGCGAAGTGCAGGTATCCTAGCAGCTGTCGGAACCGATCTCGTGACATGTACTTCCCGAATGTTGGGATAGAAGTAATGTCATCAACCAGCCAGTACTCCTCCAACTCATGTCTCTTGATATGGGGCATCAAGAACATAAGTGCAAAGAACACATACAGCTCTCTGATCCCGACAGGCAACCACGACACTTGCTTTGGTGAGCCAATAGGTCCCAGCCCTTCTGTTGCACACTGAGCTGCATACCTATTGGTCTCATCGCTGACATGCTGCACGATTTTGTCATCCATGAAGGCCAGGAAGTAGTCCACAAAGTCATCTACTTCGTTGCATGGGAAGGCAGGCTGTATTCCCGCATTTGTCATGTCAAATGGCGGATTGTGTGGCTGAAAATCAGCACCGTCAGACCAAACAAATGCATCCACTTTCCCGGTGCGTGGTTCAGTGGAAGTGGCGGGTCGCATTGCACTCGTTTCCCCGTGAGAAGGAGCTGAGGTGGAGGCAATGGGTGAGGCAGGAGGCGAGCGGGAGGGGGGTGAGTGGGGGGGTGGCGAGGGTGAGGGAGCTGGGCGGGGGGCAGGCGGGGGGGTTACTGACCTGGTGTGTGGTGAAATCCGACCCTTTCTTCCCCGCTTATCACCTCGCTTATCACCCAGCTTTGCCCTCCTACTGCCACGCATCCCCTTTGTTCTAGGCCGGCCTGCCCTGCTTACCCTGCCTGCACGGCCTGCCTTCCCTCGCTGTGCAGGCTCTGGGAATTCATATTCCTCAGATGATGTAGACTGAGGAGAGGGCACGGCAGAAGATGAAGAAGATGTGAGGGCAATAGGGCTAGGTGAACGGGAAAGTGGTGGGAAATGCTTGCTAGGGCCTGGTGTAGGAGACGTAAGTTTACGCTTCACTCCCTTCCCACGTGCAACACCAATTTTCCCCATAGGCGCCTTCCCTTTCCCAGAGTAAGTTGGGGGCGGTGGGGGGGAAACAACATGTTCACTTTCATCACTGTCACTGTCAATGCTAAACGGTTCACCACCAATCACTGCAAAATCGTCACTACTATTTGCTGTAAGTGTATCACTCTCACTGCCACAATCCAGAGTTGTACTTACAGTTTTATCCAGCTCTGTCCTAATTTCTGGGGTGCTCAACCCCTTCTGTCTCGCCGTCGGCAGTTCCTTCCTCGGTGTAGAGGTTGAGGGCACACTAGCACTAATAATTTCCGAGGAGGAAGCGAGCAACGATGACTCGGGACGGAGCGCCATTATCATGTACAGAGCTGGACAGATACTGACTGATGCGTGTCAGGGCAGGGGTGGGGGGGGGCCCCTCGGGGTGGGAGGACGGAGGTGTGGGATGGCTGGCGTGAAAGAACTCGACAGCTACTCTTGCGTGAGACAAAATTGCGCACTGGAAAAACGCACTGTGTTCAAAATATTCACGAACATTCCAGAATGATACCCGCGGTTTGGTCCAGTTTTGTCGATGTCATTCTGGAATGACACCCGCGGTTAAAGGGTTAAATAACTCATTTCCACTGCTCTCACTCTTGACTTCTGTCCCTCCAACAAGGTCCAAGCTTCACCTCCATACGTTAGAGTTGGTACGATATCACAATACTGTTAGGTAGTAACTTTCTCACTTCCATGCTCACTTCCCTGTTTCTTATCACTGCTGTGAAGGAACCAGCAACTTTTCTTCTTTGTTTTACCCTTTCAAGCACTTCACCCTCCAATCTTCCATCCTTACTCATCACAATACCCAAGTACTTAAATGCACTCACATTTTCCATTTCCTCCTCATCCAACCTCACTGTACATTCAGTGACTTCACTTCTCTTGAAGACCATAACATTACTCTTCCCTACATTCACCTTTAGATTCGGTTTCTTACAAACTCTTCCAGACTCATCCACCAAGCCTTGCAGCTCCCCTTCGTCTTCACTTAACAACATAGTATCATGCACAAACAACAGTACAGGGAGATTCCAAACACTGCCCTCTCTCATTATGGCCACTCCAACATCCACTGCCCTACCTTGTATCTCTTTTATAACCCCATCCATATATATACAGATTGAACAACCATGGAGCCATGCCACATCCATGTTTCAATCCAACCTTCAAGTGGAAAAATTCACTCATTCACTGTCCACATGTGCTGCAGCCTTAGCACTCTCATACATACTCTTCACAGCATTCAACAGCTTCCCATCTACTCCATATATTCTTAATACTTTCCACAGTCCTTGTCTATCCACCCTGTCATGTGCTTTCTCTAAATCCATGAAGGCCGCATACAGCTTCTTTCCCTTCTCTGGAAAGAAAATGTAAGAAAAATGTTTATACTATTTCTTTATTTTTGACGTTATTTTTGTGCTATTTTATTCATTTTTGTTTTTCTTTAATCACAAGTGTTTGTTCTACAGTAATAATGAGAAAACATCTACCATCACTCTTACCAACATCGTAAGGAAGGCCAGGCACACTCCATCAGCGCGCCGTAGACATTTTTACTCATATTTTATTATATTTCTGATCATATTTTGCCTGCTACTTCACTCACTTTAGTCTCTAATTGTTCGTATGAGTTTGTTCTACAGTAACACATGCATTCAAGGACGAATAGAACATGAACTCACCGTTACTAACACAGTACATACAGCAAAAGGACAGATTTACTGTATATGCATAACATTAGCAAAATAAAGAATCTGCATACAGTAAATATACATAGACCTACTGTAGAGCACAGGAAGAATGGGAAGACTTTGGTGCACATATTAAAACCCAGTCCCATGAAGATTGAATGATAAATGGATTTTTGGTATATATTTTACTTTGTTTACGTAAATAACGTCATCAGCCAGCTTACCGGAGTTTTTTGGATGACGTAAATAATGTCATGAGCCAATCAAAGTGTTAATGATAGTGTTTTAACCCTTGGTATACAGTAGCGGGGGTTAGCTGTGTACCGGACCCTCCCACGAATGGGTGAAATCTATGAATAATCCATACCTTCCTGAAATATCGTTGGTTTTCACTGTTTTAACTATTCTCATTATCAACAGACCCACTATGAAACCTATAAAAGCATTTTATGGCACATTAACCCATTGCGTCCAGGTGTCATTTATACTGTACATGTCGACCTGGGGACGTCCAAGTGACACGTATACTGTACATGAGCTAGTATTTCGCGCTATTGTTTGAATATTCAGCTGGTTATTTCCACCACACACAGCCACTGACAACCCTCCGTCACACATCCCAGTCACACTCCAGTTGCCTGTGTACCAAACCTCCATCATGGATAAGCCTATGCAAAAAATTTTCCCTGTGCCTGGACCCTCAGCTGAGTGCCTGCAGCTGCCGACTTTAGCACCAGTGAAGTCCAAAGGCCCGAAATGGAAAGGCCTTAGCAATATTGCGATAGGGAGACGATTACATGTGCCATTATCGCCAGTTGTGAGTGGGGAAAGTGACTCTTCTTCTGAGGAAAGCGACCTCGCCATGATTAGTGTCACAATTAATGCATCAGATGGGGAGGGTGATCATAGGTTAGTGTCCCTGTCAGAGGTATGGCTGTGCATCCATATGCTGGTAATTAAATGTAAGTGTTTTAACCCTTGTGTATTGGTCAGAGTACCCTTGCCAGAGGGATGGCCTTGTGAAGGCTTTATAGATGACAACACAAGCAAGCATGTCAAACAACACAGCACAAAATGACACACTGTGGTAGCACAACCTCAGGCACTTACACTCCTAATGAATTAAAGTGGGAGTAGCTTTTATTAGTCACCTACCAGTCAAACTGGTCAAGGACTATAGGTTTGAGCAGTTCCATCAGTACATCAGTACGTCTGTCAGTCCTTCCGCCATTTTGTGTCCGCTCTATAACTTCCACGTGCATGGACAGATTTTGATACAACTTCACGCAATTGTTCCCCCATACCATGACAGTGTGTTGCGCGCAACAACCAGTCATATACTCCCGAGGTCAAGATCACACTTGGGGCTCAAACAGTGTTTGGTGCTGTCATACTTAACAGCCATACCTACATTCGTGTCCACTGTGTGTGTTGTCTGGGGAGATCAGTGAATGGCTGTATATATACATATTGCTATCATACCCACATTGTATGCATGGTACATATGTATGGTTATCATCCTGTAGGGGACTTTGTATTGTATGGCAATTCTTCATTCACTTGTTTTTTATGCAAAGGAGGAAGAACCTAAGGCTGCATGCCTGCAGAGTTGTTGTTTCCAAGAAAAACTAAACAAAAGAGTAAAAAAAAAAAAAAAAATTGCATCCAGTTATCCTGTCACGTATATTCCAGAATATAATTTTTATTGTTTTCCAGTTAGGAACTAGCCAGGCAGCTGTATAGATAACTTTACCATAGTAAGTTAGTTTTCATTTAACAATTGAGTCATTCCCACAGTTTGAATACCAAGCCATGGTTGTATGATATTTGTTTAGCCCCAGTTAGGCTATGAGATAGAAATGAATCTCCATAGTTACCAGCCAATTCAGCCCACCAGTCTGACTACATCTGACTGTGAATCAAGATGATATTGGTAAGGGAACATTGTCAGGTAATAGGAAATAAACTGTTGGCAATTAACCTTTGATATGCTGAGGGGAAAAATAAAGAGGACTTAATGTCTTATGTGGTTTTATAGATATATGAGGCCCCACGTACAAGAGTATACCCATGCACCACCTTGTCGAAAATTGAGCTAATGCTATCCCACAGTCCCTCAGAGTATGTACTTTCATGTGGACTTGGTGGATGTGATGTATGACCCAAGACATAAGGGCGAAAACCCATAGAAATAACATTGGGTTTACATCGCCACCCTTTATCAAGTGCAACCACTGTATTCATTAACCTCTTAACCGCGGGGCGTCACTTTCGTGACGCTTGGGAGCAAGGGATCATACCGCGGGGCGACACTTTTGTGATTCTGTGTTATTTTGAATTCGCCCGGGCTTTGAATTGGTGGCTTGTATCATCTATCAGTACTGCCAATGTCCAACACTAGTCAGCACTCCTAATCTCATCTGTACTCCCATCCATTGTTGACAATTTAGCCATTTCTCCCCGTTCTTGACTCCCCTCCCTACCCCCCCTCCATTACCCTATCCTCTCGCCTGCCAGGCCGTGCTACGCTAAGTAAATCTTCCCTGGAATTTTTCACAGATTTCATCCATTGAAATAAGCCCTATGCCCTATTCTTATACCAAATAATATATACAAGAAAGAAATAAGGTAAGTGAGAGTGCCATACACCTAGAATTGGCTAATTATCACCTGACAACACCTCATGTGCACTCGTTCGCTAATTTTCGCTGTTTATTTCCCCTTGAAATATGCCGTATAATCTATTTTCGTAATAAAAATATATATAAGAAAGGAAGGGAGAAGCCTAAGTGATATTTGCATTCACCTGGAACTACCTAATTATTGCAGGCCACCACACTGTATTCTACGCAAAGTAAATCTTCCCTGGAATTTTCCACTGATTTCATCCATTGAAATAAGCCCTATGCCCTATTCTTATACCAAATAATATATACAAAAAAGAAATAAGGTAAGTGATAGTGCCATACACCTGGAATTGGCTAATTATCACCTGACAACACCTCATGTGCATTCGTTCGCTAATTTTCGCCGTTTATTTCCCCTTGAAATATGCCATGTAATCTATTTTCGTAATATACATATAAGGAGGGAAGGGAGAAGCCTAAGTGATATGTACATTCACCTGGAACTACCTAATTTATTATGTATTGTCTTGGTTTCCTGCCAATCATTTCATTGCTATATATTAGCATGTCTCACAGGGCTGAAGTTGGTAGTATTGCACTCACCCTAGCCAGGCAGCAGGAGGCCACCACTATCAGTTCACTGTCGTCTTTGAAAGTGGGAGTATGTCTGATTTGCTCCTGCTAACTTCCGCCGCTTTATAGCCCCATGCAAAGGGCCCTGTGACCTTTACCCCCTACTAAACCTCGTGTGGAAAGAGGTAAAGGGCTGACAATTGATAGAGAGTGACTATGATCTTTTTATTGAGTAAAACAGTGCAAGTGGAATTGTAAATAAAGTGTAAATAATGTGTAAACAGCAAATGAAAGCAATAAATGTAAATATAAGTGAACAGTGGAAAATAGTTTTATAAGTTACTTCAAGTGACAGTGCATAACACAGTGTAAATAAAATAGAAATGTAAATAATGTAAATAAAGTAGAGAACGTAAATAGAAATGTAAATGAGTGGTATTATAAGAATACGAGTATATATACTAGGAGTAATGAAAGTGAAAGTTTCACTCTAGCATGTATGAATACTATGAGTTATGAGAGTGAAGGTTAAAGTGACATTCACTCTCAATGCTAGTATACAGGACGAGAAAGTGAATGCTACGTATTTTACTGAAAGAAATTGAATCCCTACAGTGACAATAAACTACTATTACTGAAGGAAACTTATGGATAAAGACTGTAGATATATATATAAGTGTTATATAGTACAGGTCTCCCTCGTTTTACGTTGTATCGTTTTACGATATTTCGCATTTACGATCCTTCTTCTTTAGTACCAAGTGTTCATTTTGCGATTGAGCTCCCTTGCATTTACGATTGGGCATGTGGAAATCCTGCACTCACAGGCAGATCAGCTGAGAGATGCGTGGCAGTTTCCCTCGCTTTTGCCAAGTCTCACCCGCGTGCTTGTTCAGCATAACCTCTGTGCATCTGTGTGCATCAGTGCCCATGATATTACTATTTCTCCTGTTCTTCATATTTTGCACTCCTAGTGCCACCACCGTGATGTCTTGTAAATGCCCTGCAACATCTGGTGCTGGTGATATGAATCCAAAGAAAGCAAGAACGTCCTTAACTCTGGAGTCTAAGCTTAATATTGTGAAGCAGCACTAAGCAGGTGAGGGGGCAAACTCCATCGCTCATTCCATGAGTTTTGCACAGTCGACTGTATCGACTGTTATAAAGCATGCTGTCAACATTAAGAAAGCTGGGGAGACAAGCACAACTCTACAATACATAAAACATCATCATTATTATTGCATATTAGATCACTTGTATGGGTCTTGGGTTCCTTATACACTAGTCCAGGAACGCATCCCTGTTTATCCCATTAAACCTTAATTTCGCTTTATGATATTTCAGTGTACGATTGCCTTTCTAGGAACGCATACCAATCGTAAAACGAGGGAGACCTGTAACAGAAATATAAACTGTGAGTGTTTTTATGAATAATAGACAACACTAGTGGCGAACGATCGGAAGTGGGATGGTCATACGCCCTCGTAATTTTCATTGCTTTCACAGTGTTTTTTTTGGGGGAGTATGGATTCCAAACTATTTGAGAATCATAGATTAGTGTTTCTAGTGATAATATCAGGCTGTGGTAATCATATTACGAGTTGTCGGGAAGTGTAAAGTGGAGACTTCATTACCCAACTTCAGAGGTCTCCACAAGTCCTACGGTACTCGACGAAGGCTCAGCAAACACCCAAGGAGAAAGCTGAAGGTATGTGCCATAAGTATATATGATTTTAATATTCAAGGACTAATAACTGATTTTTGGCAAATGTTTTTAGAGAGTCTGTCGGAGCGCGAATATGCCCGCGGGAGCCGCAAGTCAAAGCAAAACAAGCCCGTGGTTTAAGGGTTAATAAGATTATTAATGTAAAACATCATTATTCTTAGTATTATTGGTGTTATTTTGTTCGTTATTGCATTTCATAGATGTAAAGTGTCTATTGTTCACATGCATATTGATAATTTTTTTGAAAAATTTATAAATCTTTTTATGACAATAACCAGGCATATTCATAATGAACCACTCCACAGACATTCAACTTCATCTTACAACATGAAGAGCCTGCAGTACTATTTTATGCATAAAAGTAGTAGCATTGTATGCCAATATGTCAATTTTTTTTTCAGGTAAAAACAATTGTACCTTTACTAAAAAGTTTCTGGATGAAGTAGAGATAATCAGCTTTAAAATTATGTAAATGCCATTATCCTAGGTATAATAGTTTTTGTGGTATCATTCTTCAAAGTTGTAAAAACTTTAAACGCAATTTCTGCCACTTAAAAAATGGTGCATGGTTATACTCTTGCACGCGGGGCCTCATATATATATATATATATATATATTGTGATAATGTTGATGGCTGCAGTTGTAATGTTGTACTATATAGTCTGATGCATTTTTTTTTTTTTTTTTTTTTTTTTTTTTTTTTTTACAGGTCGGTTGTGATGGCCATAGTTATAAAATTGAAGGCCAGAGATTGAATGAGGGGATGTGTATGTAGTCTCCAGCAGTGGCATCATCTGTGTGAAGGTGAGTGTTTTAGTAGCCCATGTTGATGTAGTAAATTTTTGGGTTGTTATGTTCATGGAGGGATGCCTGGTGGTGTGGTTGGTTGACCCCTCAGATTAGAATGTCCTGTAGCTTACCTGCTATTTAACCCATGGTGTCCGGCGTTTATGTCTGCCAACCCTTCCCCCAGCCGGGGATTTCTGGAAAATCACTGTTTTTAAAACCATAATATCTCAGCTAAATACTTAGTCAGAAATAAAAAATTAAGTGTCATAATACTCATCAATCCTTCAACTTCAAGCTGATGGCCTCAGATTGTCTGGGTATTGTGTAGAGTCAGAGAGACAGCCTTTGGAAGTGGGATAACTTTTCATGTTTTTTGTGGCTGTCTGTATGTGGATGTGATTGAGAAAATCAGGAGAAATACACTGAGGTGGTTTGGACATCTGGAGAGAATGGAGAATGAAAGACTAAGAGGGTTATGGAGGTGAAGTGGAGGGAGGGGGAGAGCGAGGATGAGGTGGAGGGGATAAAGTTGAGAGGGAGTGGGGAGTGAGTTGGGGGTAGGGCAGTCAAATGGTGGGTGACAGGGCGACTTGGAGGCATTTTGTCTGTGGCCACCCTTTGTGGGATTAGGGCATCGGGCTGTAGATAAATAGATAGATAGTCCGTATGCAAGGTGGCACAAGTAAGGCTTGTACTAGCCCTTCACAATAAAAAAACACTTTCAGACTGCTACAGCCAACCATAAACACCATTTCTGTGTAGGCTTTGAGGAGTGTGGTGTGTGTGCAGTGGTAATTCACCGGGTCGGTCAGGATCACTTGATAGTCATGATCTTCAGCTTTTACCCTCCCGGAAGGGAGCTGAGAGCTCATATAGTCCGATCTAAGGGCAAGGCTGTGACCTTCACACATGCACACACCCGTCCTGTTGCTTAAGGGGGACATTAACCACCCACTTCGTCAGTGAAACTTTTCGCAACCTGAGCAAGACGCGAACTCCCATCTACCAGATGGCAAGCGAGAACACTACCACTGAGCCAGCGAGTGGTGTCATTCCCACAGCTTGAGCAGGGGAGTGTGGTCACTATGGCAGTGACCTTGAGGCAGGCTGGCTGTCTCACGAGACACAGGGAAAGCTTTTGTGTAGGCCTATCCATGTGTAGGTCTGTCTAGATCATGTATACATGCTACCCAGACATCTCCAGGTGGTCATCTATACATGACACCCGGATGTCATGGGTTGATCCCATAGGTGACTGGAGCCTTTTTATCATTGAGATGGTTTGGGCATGTTGAAAGAATCAAGGATGACAGTTGGGTGCAGAAAGTGAGAAGTGTTAACACTGGGGGTGGGGTTGTGAGAGGCACACCGAAAAAGATCTGGGATGAGGTCAGGGAGTGTGACCTCAGGGATAAGGGACAGAACAAAGAGGCTACCAGAAATCGAGCAGCATGGAGAGCTGCCATTAGGTGACCAAGGCTGTTGCATGCAAGTATGTTCGAGCCATTATAAATGAGACAAATTGAAATGAACTGCACTTTATTTACAAAACATACTCAATATGGTTGCCTTTACTTTGAAAACACATACATATGTATCTCTCCCACTTATGGTGAATTTGCGCATTCACACTTGGCATTGTAGAAGGGTACATGGTAGAGACAGTTATTCCTGTGTGTGGACACTTTTGGATCATGCTGTAGATAGATAGATATGCTGTAAGATTTTTGTTGTAAATATGGCCACACAGATTCCAGTTTATTTCAAGATTTATCATAGGGGTGCTCACCATCCATTCATTTAGTGTAGTGCTACTTTGGGTGTCTGCCCTTTCCTCTCTTCCTTCCTTCCTCTTCTGTCTTTCCTTCATTCTTTCCTCTTCCTTCTGTCTGTGGGTGACTCTACACTGAGTGACAAGCCAAATGGTTTCCTGTACACCAGGAAACCATTTACAGTCTGGGTGGTAACCATATAACCAAATTATGGCACCTAGTGATTTAGTGGATAATTAAGCCACTCCAATTAGATTGAGCCGGTGAAGGTTTATATCCAAGGGATGGTTGTAGTTTATTGTGCACGTAATGCCACTCATGGATGAGTGAGGTTGGTCACTGTCATCTTAAATATCAGGACCAACTTGCCTAGCTCCAGACTCTTATGCTTCTCATGGGGCAACATAGGATTGGATGATGGATGGATGGATGGATCATTGTAATGTATTATTTATCAGTACCGTATTTGTGCCTGACAGTGTATCATTTACTTTTACAGGTGGTGATGTCAGGAGTCTAATACCAAGAGAGCTGCACATTTCATCACTGCCAGTTTCTTCATCACTGCTGGTTCCTTCATCACCTCAGCTGTCCATACACTTGCTGCAGGACCTTCAATTCAACACCCCAAATAGCCATGCCATTTATTTATTTATATTTATTTTCTGTAGTGCAGGCTCAGTCAGCTTAGGTGCAGCATAAAACTAACTCTGCCCCTTTTATCTCTCCCTCTATCTATTCCCAGACACCTCAATCCCACAAGGGGTGCCTACAAACAAATCACCTCCATGTCACCCTGTTACCTGCCATTTTGCTGTCCTTCCCCCAGCTCACATCCTTGTCTTTCAGTCCCTTAAAACATAACCTAAATTTGCCATCACTCCTTAAATACTGAGCTGATATTAAACCTTGCCTTGGAGTTCACTATCCTCCCCTTTTGTGGGGATAGAGAGTTAAGAATTGATTATAACCAGGCAGTGGAGCCAACCATTTATATCAGTGCCACCACATGAAGGCATCCCCTCCCCATACAGTCTGAGATATACCCGTGTTGTCATTGTTATTATTATTATTATTATTATTATTATTATTATCATCATCATCAATCCATCCATCCATTTTTCCAATCCTATGCTGCCCCATGAGGAACGCAGGAGCCCAGGGCTAGGCAAGTTGGTCCTGACATTTAAGATGAGAGTGACCAGCCTCACTCATCCCTGAGTGGCATTACATGAGCAATAAACCCAACCATCCCTTGGATATAAACCTACACAGGCTCAATCCAATTGGAGCACCTTAATTACCCACTAAACCACCAGGTGCCATAATTTGGTTATATAGTTACCACCCAGCATAGGAAATGGTTTCCTGGTGTATAGGAAACTGTTTGGCTAGTCACTCAGTGTTGACTCACCCATAGGCAGAAGGAAGAGGAAAGAGTGAAGGAAAGAAAGACAGAAGAGGGAGTGTGTAATTGCCCGTAGGCAGAAGGAAGAGGAAAGAATGAAGGAAAGACAGCAGAAATTATTATTTATATGCATTATACAAAACAGTATGATTATTATTATATACTATACATATACAAAAGATATTATTATTATTATTGTTATTATTATTATTATTATTATTTTTACAAATTACATGAAACAGTACAATTATTATTATTATTATGTGATTTACACAAAAGCTACGCTATTACTATTATTATTTTTAAAGAGGTGTCCCATTAACTTTTATTATTTAAAGAGATGCCTCATTATAAGGTACACTTTTATCAATGTTTGCTACCAAGTCAACAGTAACTTAAAAAGAAAAAAAAAATCCTTCTAATTTGGTCAGATATTTTCCCCCTTAAAATTACACTCATATAAATTGTGATATATATTTTTAAAATATCCCTGGCCTTTTTTCAACGTTTCTTTCTTGCATTTTAAGTCCACTATAACATATGGGAAAAATACCCTAGCAGAAAATAAAGCCCAATGGTGCCTTTCAGACCGATTTCATATTTCCCAAAAATTATGTTTTTTTTTTTTTTTTTTTTTTTTTTTTTCCCCCACTGTTATGTATGGAAAAACTTGCCTTAGGAAAAAAAAAAATCCCATTGGCACTCCAGCCGATTTTGTGTTTGCCCAAAATTATCATACTGGTCTTACAGAAAATTTTTAATATTTCCAAAAACACACATAACTTATAATGAGGACTGTCTGTGCATGTGATGTTTTTATTTCTCTATCTTTCTTTCTTTCTTTATTGTTTTTATATTTGTCTTTGTGTGGTTTTCAAGACAGATGTGTAATATGTGCTCACCATATATTTTGCTTTCATGTGAAGGAAAGGTAAGCTTGTTTTTATTTTCTTGTTTAATTTTTAAGTTTTAAGCTAATGAGTCCAATTTTGTCCTTTTTATTCAGCATAGGGATTTTAAGATAGAGAGGTTAGATGCAGATTTTAATAGTTATAAGCTTGATAAATGTATAGCATTAATAGATAGTCAGGAGCCATGATAGATACATCCTTGATAGATGTAATCTTGGGTCCTTGATAGATATGCGGCACGTGTTACAAGTGTAATGCTGTTTGGTAGTGAGACCTGGGCACTAAAGGAAATGGATATTTATAGGCTCAGTATGTACGATGGTGCGAAGGCTGCAGTGCGTGTGGATGGTGAACTAAGTGAATTTTTCTCTTTGAAAGTTGGTTTGAAACAGGGATGTGTCATGTCTCCATGGTTGTTCAATCTGTACATGGATGGGGTAATAAAAGAGGTACAAGGTAGGGTAGTGGATGTTGGAGTGGCCCTGGTGAGAGAGGATAGTGTTTGGAAACTCCCTGTACTGTTGTTTGCAGATGATACTGTGTTGTTGAGTGAAGACGAAGGGGAGCTGCAAGGCTTGGTGGATGAGTTTGGGAGAGTGTGTAAGAAACGGAACCTAAAGGTGAATGTAGGGAAGAGTAAAGTGATGGTCTTTGAGAGAGGTGAAGTCAGTGAATGTACAGCGAGGTTGGATGGTGAGGAATTGGAAAATGTGAGTACGTTCAAGTACTTGGGTAGTGTGGTGAGTAAGGATGGAGGTTTGGAGGGTGAAGTGCTTGAAAGGGTACAGCAGGGAAGAAAGGTTGCTGGTTCCTTGAAAGCAGTGATAAGAAACAGGGAAGTGAGCATGGAAGTAAAAAAGTTACTACATGACAGTATTGTGATACCAACTCTAACATACGGAAGTGAAGCTTGGACATTGTTGGAAGGACACAAGTCAAGAGTGAGAGCAGTGGAAATGAGTTATTTAAGAGGAGCCTGTGGAGTCACGTGGAGAGACAGGCTGACGAATGAGGATATAAAGGAGCGTTGTGGTGTGGATGTGGATGTGATAGGAAGCGTTGTGAGGAACACACTGAGGTGGTTTGGCCATGTGGAGAGGATGGAGGGTGAAAGACTGACAAAGAGAGTGTATATGAGTAAGGTGGAGGGTGGAAGAGGGAGGGGGAGACCGAGGATGAGATGGAGGGATGGGGTGGAGAGGTATATGAGAGAGGGGGGTGTGAGTTGGGAGCAGGGCAGTGAAATGGCGGGGGACAGGGCGACTTGGAGGCGATTTGTTTGTGGCCACCCCAAACGGGATTGAGGCGTCTGGCAATAGATAGATAGATAGATAGGCTCAGATACACGTAAATGGCAGTGATTAGGTGGATGTGCAGTGCGTCCTTGAATGCCAGGCCTGGGGGGGGGGCTGGGTTTACAATGGAAGAGTTTAGAGGAAGGATAGGACTGGAGTGTATTGATGTTGAGATGAGGAGAGGTAGGTCAAGATGGTTTGGGCATGTGGAGAAGATGGAAGATGACAACTGGGTGCAGAAAGTGAGAAGTTTGAACGTTGAGAGTGGGGTTACGAGAGGCAGACTGAAAAAGACCTGGGACGAGGTCATGGAGTGTGACCTCAGTGATAAGGACTGAATAGGGAGGCTGTCAGAGATCGAGCAGCGTGGAGAGCTGTCATTAGGTGGCCAAGACCAAAGCACGCAAGTGTGTTGGAGCCTTTATAAAGTAACGAAACAAAACAAGATATAGCATTGATATAGCCTTGAGCCCTTGATAGATGTAGCCTTGATGGATACACCCTTGATAGATGTGCCCATGATAGACTCCCTCAGTATGAGAGATCTTTCTTACCCCTAATAAAATTGTCTCTTAGTGGAAAGAATTTATTAAGACATCATATGGATTCAAAGGGTTAATGGTTGCTTCCACAGTTGGTTTACATACATAAATACAACAAACTTACATACATAGACTACATATATTCATACAGACACTTATTTTTGCTTCATCATTACCTAACAGACAGAATATTCAGTCTGGTCCAGTTGTGTCCCGTATAAATAAACCAACTTTGTCATAAACCATAAGCAGACACTGTGGAAGCTGCCTAAAGTTTTATATCACATTATTTACTTATTAATTTTTTTATATATATATTACTGTAGAGTCATATTTATCAGTATTCAGAACTTTTTATGAAGATAGGGATAGTATAGAACATGGATGCTCAGTCTATCATGTTACACTCATTTTTCTGTGTGACGTGCCTTTGCTTAGCGAGTGACATTTTTCCATCTTGTCATCAGATATTCACATTTTAATCTTGAATAATGTTGTTCATGTTGTGGCCCCGAGTTTACCTGACTGTTGCTCTTCACTTGTTATCCACCATCCTTCCTTCATGGGATAGGGAGTTGAGGGACACTTGTATAACTTCAGCACAACCACCTAGTCTTATTAGTGCCACTGGGAAGGCATCCCCCTCCAGCACTCTGCAGTACATTGATAGATACTAATCCATCCACCCAATATCCAATCCTGTGTTGCCCCATGAGAAGCGTAGGAGCCTGGGACTAGGCAAGTTGGTCCTGACATTTAAGATGAGAGAGACCAGCCTCACTCATCCCTGAGTGGCATTATGTGAGCAATAAACCCCACCCACCTCATGGATATAAAGCTGCACTGGCTCAATCTGATTGGAGTTCCGTAATTACCCACTAAACCACAAGGCGCCAAAATTTGGTTATATAGTTACCACCCAACATAGTAAATTGTTTCCTGGCTTGTCACTCAGTGTAGAGTCACCCACAGGCAGACGGAAGAGGAAAGAATGAAGGAAAGACAGACAGAGGAGGGAGTGTAAAGTCACCCACAGGCAGAAGGACGAGGAAAGAATGAAGGAAAGGAGGATGGGAGAAATGGAGTTCCCCCGAGCTAAGCCCTGTATTGGACTATATAGCCCCGCTAGGGTTACAGGAGCGAGCTACCACTCCCAGCACGACAGCCCGGGCAAGGCTCGAACTCGCAATCCCCCGATTACGAGTCCAGCGCGCTACCACTGTGCTACCGCGCCCCCCGGAAAGAAGGATGGAGAAGTGGAAAGGGCAGACACCCAAGAGGAGCACTACATGGAGTGAGTGCATGGCAAGTGCATACTAATAAAGTTGATAAAAAGAAGAGCGTAGCCTGCCACGTCTGTTTGAATATAAAGTTCCCAGAGAGACAATTTTAATATGAAATTCGGCTGTTTTCCTAAGCAGGTTGAGCACCCATGTTCTGCAAGTATTAGTTGCTGCTTCTGTTCAGTATAATAACCTTTTTTATCATTTATTATTTCACACTATGACAATAGAGAGGGATAGTCATTACCCCTTCAGCCTGAGCATTGTTTTTTTCTACTATCCATCTACTATCCATCCCAACAGGACTAGAGGGCCGAGGGTAGACTGTTTAATTATTACCTCGGTTTTGTTTTGATCCTGTTACCATCCATCCATCATCCACTTTTTACTGCCTCATCAGGGGCGTAGAGGCTCAAGGTTAGGGTGGAGGAAGTGTAGTAAGCCAGGGGAAGTGTGCTACCGAGATGGGTTTTCTGGGTAGGACAATAAGAGGTAAAGAAGGAAGATAGTGTTGGTTTAGAGGGGAGGAAGGAGGAAGATGGGTGGGTTCAGAGGTGAGGAAGATGATGTGTGGTTCAGAGGTGAGGAAGAAGATGCGTGGTTCAGAGGTGAGGAAGGAAGGCAGTGTAGGTTCAGAGGTGAGGAAGGAGGAAGGTGGATGGTTTCAGAGGTGAGGAAGGAGGAAGATGGGTGGGTTCAGAGGTGAGGAAGAAGGAAAATGGGTGGGTTCAGAGGTGAGGAAGGGGGAAGATGGGTGGGTTCAGAGGTGAGGAAGGGGGAAGATGGGTGGTTTCAGAGGTGAGGAAGGGGGAAGATGGGTGGGTTCAGAGGTAAGGAAGATGGATGGGTTCAGAGATGAGGGAGGAAGATGGGTGGGTTGAGAGGTGAGGAGGGAGGAAGGTGGGTGGGTTCAGAGGTGAGTAAGGAGGAAGGTGGATGGAATGGATAGAATATAGTGGGTGGGATGGGCTAAGATGGCAGTAGTGTTCTTTCATCTTAACTTGGCCCAGATTTCTGTTGTTTTAGTGTGAGAATCAGATAATGCTATGGCTGTACATTCTTCTCATAGCACTATGACTTGCATTATATTCAAGTGCTAATCTGTTGCTACAACTCCGCATTCAAGATGGAATGATGGTTGTTTAACGCCAAGTTAAAGAGATGAGTTAGGTTGGTAAGGTGCTAGTTAGAGGTATAAGGAACTACCAGTCCCAAGTTCCTGAGTGTAGGTGAATTAAGACTGGCTTACTATAGCCTCGTATATTTAAAGGTAGGAGACTGACTTATGCCCCTGGTTGTATTTTATATGGTAGAGTAAGCTCCAGTCATCCCTATGTTCTTTCTAGGTATCTCTAACCCAAAGACTTACTAGGTTTTATTCTTGGTACCTCCATACAATTTTATTCAGTTTAAGGAGACTTCTGATAGTGAAGGGGGTTATAAAGGCTGTTTGTAACTCGTGTATTTTTAGTGGTATCTCCCAGTCTGAGAAAAATCATCAGAGGACAGCTTTTAAAGAAAATGCTCAAGTTGAAAGGGTAACTATAGTGGCTTTATTATTGCAAGCTTAGGATCACTTCCACTTTTTCAGCAGTTGTACTAACAGTTTCTCTTTTTAGGTAGCTGCAGACATCATCTTTTCCCACAGTCCTTCCCAGTTTCCCCACCCTTTCTCCTTACCTCCTTCCCCTCCTCCCCTCTCTCCACCTGTGGGCCAATGCAGTATCCCAGGAGTGGCTGCCCAGAACTCACCATCTTTCCCTCTGTCTTCTCTCTTTTCCTGTGTGTGTGTGCCTCTGTGTGTGTGTCCATGTGGCTTGTATTCTCGTTGGTGTGGGAGACTCACTAACAGCTCTTTTTCTTATGATTAATTTTGCATATTACACCTACAAAATACTTAGGTGCTTAAATGTATAAATAATCTAGCAAGGAAGAGGTGCTAGGGACTTTCCCAAACCACTGGGAATATAAGCCATGATGTGCAGGGGTGGTGGGGAAGGGAAAGGGCTGGCAGGGGGGGAGGGCAGGGGTTTAGATAGGACCAGATTACAAATCCCCGGTCGAGACTATACAGGGTTGGCTTGCCGGCAGGGCAGTCTGTATCCCCACCTCAGCCCCAACTCATCGCTTCTCCTCCTCCCAGCTTTTTACCTTTCTCTTCCCCCAGCTGGCCAGCTCCAGTGGGTAAACCCCCCCTACCCAGCATCTCCATCAGGTGTGATCTGACCCACTTGCTCACCCCAGTTTGTGGTGGTGATGGTGGTAGTGGGAGTTGTGTGTGTATGTGGAGACTTAGGCCTGCCACAAAACTCACTGTTCCCACCACCACCACCACCAGTACTGTGGCTTGTGGGGTGGTGGTGGTGTAGGTGCAGTGTGTGTGTGGAGACTTAAGCCTCGCCCCCAATGCACACACTGCACCCATACCACCACCACTCTTATCAATGCTGTAGTGGACTCTGGTGAGAGTGGAGGTGTGGCAGCAGGTACACCCAGCTGCCACACCACTCACTGAGGTCCACCATAATGCCTGGGGTGAGTGAGTGCATCGGACACCCTGGTGGAGGTGTAGCCTGGAGCTGGTCAGGTTACCCCACCCCTGCACATCAGTATGAATGAGTCTTCTTCCTTTCTATTATTACTATTACATTTTCTTTCAGATTTACTAATGTCCCTTTTTATTACAGATTCTACACTCAAGGACTTCCAAAACAGGTAATAAATTATTTATATTTATTACACCTGTACCTGTTTGTCACTTGTGAGCACATATTACACTCCTTATACATACTTAGAATGTGATTGAAATAAAATTGTTTAATTGTACTTATGACTACTATTTCACCAGTAGTTATAGAGCTTTGAGCATTAATGTTAAAACGAGATAACTGAAATCGATGACAGGACATGAACGACATAAAAGGCATGGAATAGGATAGAAAGTTACTCTTCCATGATAAGAGGCCTCTTCTGAGTTGAACGGAACACTTCAGTAGTAACATACATGAAACAATATCGACTCTTGCCATATGTAGGCTGGTAAACTTCACCCACTGATGACTTCAGACACGAGGTGCACTTTACTGCACGTGTCTGGACTTACGAGACTAAATTAACTTACACTTTATGTAAGGCATTTTCGAAGAAAACTTAAATGTAGAAATCAAACATATAATGACAAACACTTTTAATGCTACCTTTTTGCAACAATAATATAAACACAAAATATATATTGCTTCTGAGAACTTCGAGCATGAAGGACACCGTACAAATTCCAAGTGTAGTGAACTACAATTGGAAATGACATAGCTACGGACTGATCCGCATCACGAGGTCGGAACTTAACCCGCTGCGTGGCGGCTATTTTTAGCCCTATGGGCTACCCGTGCTGGCTTTTTTTTTTTTTTTTTTTTTTTTTTTTTTTTTTTTTTGGAAACAATCAATTTCGCCATTAAAATGCTCCCCGAGGCTTGGAAATCAGTTTTATTGAGTCCTACATACTCGTGTACAGGTATAGCTGCTCTCACACGCTCACCACGTACGTGAGAGAAAGCCATTTTCTGTGCAAGGTATACTCAGGTATTTATGCTGGGAAGGTATAGCAATGTTCAGTACACTTTTCTGATCACTTATTACTTCAGCATCAATCACAATTTGCGTGTCTTTCTCACTGTGAATGCATCATCTTACTATCTATCTATCTATTGCCAGACACCATAATCCCGTAAAGGGTGGCCATTTGACACCGAGTTGTTTTACAGGGAGGGGCACCAACCCTCCACCAACCCACTTGTTGACACGTAGGGAGCACGTACCTATAGTTTGGTTATATGGTTACCACCCAGCATTGTAAATGGTTTCTTGGCTGTTACAGGAAACCATTTGGCTTGTCACTCAATGTAAAGCCACCTGTAAAGGAAAGAAAAAGAATAAGTGACAGGAAAGATAGGAGAAATAGGAAGAGAGGAGGGCAGGCACAGAAAAAGAATGATAAAAGCTAAGGAAGTACGCAACACATCAAGTGAGTGGATGATGGTGGTGCTGCGTACTTCCTTAGCTTTTATCATTCTTTTTCTGTGCCTGCCCTCCTCTCTTCCTATTTCTCCTATCTTTCCTGTCACTTCTTATTCCTTTTCTTTCCTTTACAGGTGGCTTTACATTGAGTGACAAGCCAAATGGTTTCCTGTAAGCCAAGAAACCATTTACAACGCTCGGTGGTAACCATATAACCAAACTATACGTGCTCCCTACGTGTCGACAAGTGGGTTGGTGGAGGGTTGGTGCCCCTCCCTGTAAAACAACTCAGTGTCAAATGGCCACCCTTTAAGGGATTATGGTGTCTGGCAATAGATAGATAGATAGTAAGATAATGCATTCACAGTGAGAAAGACACGCAAATTGTGATAGATGCTGAAGTAATAAGTGATCAGAAAAGTGTACTGAACATTGCTATACCTTCCCAGCATAAATACCTGAGTATACCTTACACAGAAAATGGCTTTCCCTCACGTACATGGTGAGCGTGAGAAAGCAGCTACACCTTACACTTACTTGAAAACAGGTACAGCCTGACTTCATGGCGTACAGTCCTGGCACTTACAAGAAGGTATTTACAACTCTACTTCACTATATAGTCCTTACACTTCAGAAAATATTTACAACTTACACTTACATGAAAATATTTACAAAATGCCATCACTATGTACAGCACTGGGTGAGGCACACAGGAAGAGTGAGGCAGAGTGAGCGTGAGGAGGGGAGCAAGTGAGTGTATGGCCTTGGCAGCCTGGGGGGATTTTTTTTTTTTTTTTTTTTTTATGACAGACTCTGGGCATAGGCTTCACAGCCTGCTTTCAGGGCCCAGTAGTCCTCCTATGTACCTCAAACCTCTACATGTCACCTCTTCGGCGCATAACACCCACCGACCATACTGAATACATGCTAGGACTGTCTCATACAGGACTGGTGTATTGGTATTAGCGGGGGGTTTTTTACGACATGTCAGCAGGTCATCTGGTAGATCAGTAAAGTCTGATATTTATGAAATTCAAATCCTTAAACTGTTCCCTGCCCCAGCGGGGATTTGAACCCAGACTGCAAACCAACTCTCTACCGACTGAGCCAGTTACCTTACATGCCTGCCAATTTTTACCCGCGAATCTTGAAAAATGCAGTCACAGTGAATGTTTTTATTTTACACCGTTTTAAAACGGCACTGGCACTGGCCGCAAAGTTATGTCAGACCATTTTAAAATGGCACTGGCACGCGGCGGGTTAACCCTAAACGATGTCCACTTTAACCTGGCTTAAAATTGTCACCTCTCCATCTTGAATGCAGAGCTACTACAAGAGATTAACACTGGGATATGGTGCTATAGTCAAACTCAAATATGAAGTCCATTTGGATGGGGCCCGCGGGGGGATTCCCTCTATACAACCCTGCCGCATCAACCCCAGTACCTCTCTCTCTCTCTCTGTCATATGTCAGCTATTAACTATTTGAAATTGTGTATTAAATAATCTTAAATAATCTGTACTTATTAAATATATTAAATAAGGCTATATAGTGCTATGAATGTGTCGCTTTTTAGGATAATAGCAATGATTTGTATAAATTCCACACCACGTGACAACGTCACTTTCCAACGTTGCCAGAGGTCAAGGACACTATGTTCGTCACCACCTCAGACTACAGGTGAACGGTCACTTCCTCCCCGGTCCCCATCCACGATGGCAGCTACTCCGACTCGCTCTCATGTGCTCCACAGTTAGGAGAAAGAACTTATTTACAATGTGAACAAGTATTTTTTAGAAGAAAAGGCTATTGAAGACTTTATAATTCCACCTTCAACAGCAGTTGCTCGCACAGCCAAAGCGAACAAACAGTCCAAAGAATCTGCTCTAAATTTTAATAAAGCTTGTGACACAAATGTCACCAAAACACCCTGCATTCTCATCACCAACTAAGAAATGCAGTGCAACTGTAACGAATCTCGACGATTTCGACAAGCGTGTGGTCAGAAGAACTGTCCTGGGATGCAATGAAAGGCACAAAATTAATGAAGAACTCAAGGAAAACACATCTTTCAACGGAAGCAGTGAGTCTTCACAGGATTCTCTTGCAGATGGGCTTCAAAATTGTAAAAGTTGATGGCTAAAAGTTCCTTATGGAAAGGAGCGATGTTGCAGCAGCTTGGACCAGATTTTTGAGAGAAATACTGCAGGTCAAAGAGTCTTCCCAGAACATTGTGTATCTTTACGAAACTTGGGTGAACCAAAATTATACAGTTGGAAAATGTTGGACTGACACTGCATCCCCACAAGCCACTGGAATAGAGCAACCAACTGGAAAAGGAAGTCGTTTGATTACTGTGCATGCTGGAACGAGAAATGGCTTTGTTAACAATGCTGAGTTGATATTTCAAGCAAAAAACGATGGGGACTACCATAATCAGATGAATTCAACACTTTTCGAAGACTGGTTCAAGATTCATCTGCTACCAAACATTTCACCAAACTCTGCAACTGTTATGGATAACGCTTCCTATCATTCAATCCAACTTGGAAAAAAAAAAAATCGTCCTGGAGAAAATCAAACATAAGGGACTGGCTTATAAAGAAGTACAGCCCAGCGACGATCTATTAAATCACAAGCTGTATGAGCTTGCCAAGAAGTTTGATACGGGCACAAAGTATACAACTGACAATTGCTGAAGAAGCAGGGCATCGGGTCACTAGATTACACTGTACCATTGTCAATGCAACCCTACTGAGCTCATTTGGGCTCAAGTGAAGACCTATACAGCCAAGGCGAACACCTTCAAAATGGCTGATCTTAAACATCTTACCAAAGTAGCTCTGAATCATGTCACACCGCATAACTGGATGAAAGCAGTGCGGCAAGCTGTACAACTGCAAGAGTCACAGCAAGACATAGCAGTCGACCATTTTGTGGATTCATTCTTAATCAACATATCAGAAAGCTCAAATGATGAATTGTCTGATTAAAGATCAGAGAGAGGACTTAGGCCTACTGGAGAAACCTTTATAAAAAAAAAAAAAAAAAAAAAAATGCACAAGACTTTTACCTCAAAGGTGGTGTGGAAAAAAAAAGTCGAAATATAGAAGAAAACAAAACACATAAAATCTTTCTCAATCAATTCAATCAGAGAGAGAGAGAGAGAGAATTGGTTTGGCAGTGCTGTGGGGAGGGGAACCCCCACGTGGGCCCCACCCAAACGGACTTCATATTCGAGTCTGAGTAAAGCAGCAGAGTGCTGTGACATGGATACAGAGCCACAGTATAGTTTTATTCTGCAACTAAGATAGATATAACCTTGAAAAAGACTAGTATCTCTGCCAAGTTAGGATGGACCAACTATAATGAAGCAGAGATGATATGTTACATAATACAATATGCAATCAAGTTTTAATCATTCTTTAACTACTATAACTGGGAAAGGCATACCCTGAAAGTGTAAGTACAAAATATGAGAAATTCCGAGATATTGCCCTACACAATTTTAACTCATTCAACATAGTGATGTCTTAACAGTATATTCCTGCAGTCTCCTGATTTTATTCAGCTTCTGAAAGGTTTCTCCTAGTGTGTGGGTTAATAAAGGCTATTTGTAACCCTTCCAGTTTGAAGTCTATTTTGTTTCTCTCCTACCAAACAAATTACACATAACAATACCCCT
Organism: Coenobita brevimanus; assembly: GCF_032717465.1. Classification (NCBI taxonomy): domain Eukaryota; kingdom Metazoa; phylum Arthropoda; class Malacostraca; order Decapoda; family Coenobitidae; genus Coenobita; species Coenobita brevimanus. Next base: position 39,002,245 of record NC_136986.1, read on the forward strand.
AGTTTCCTATGATTAATATTGTATGAAGGTAACAAGAATGGTTAATGAATGCTGTATGTAACCACTATAATTAAAAAGGAGACTCCCATGCCGAGTATCATCTGAGCGTAGCAAGAATACAATGAAATGTAAATCCACTGGAGCAGGTTCCCTTTCATCCAGTGATGTACTTTCTTTTATTTTTGCTACTGCCAGACAATTATATTGAACTTTGGACAAACATCTAGTAATGAAGGCTGTATATAACCTGGCCAATTCAAAGTTCACCAAAAGCTAAATACAATCAAATGGTTGTGGCTATAATATATCTAACTGGACCGAATGTGTACGACTGTAATGAAAGCTATTACTACATCTTTGGGCATTGTATATGATAATTTCTAGTTTACTCTTTGACTGTAACTTGGAATTCTGAACACTTGGTATATGTATGAGTAGATGGTCCACTTTGCTGAGCATGCTGTTGATTATTCTCACTTTGTATGCTTCCCTCAACTCCCATCCCCCCCTTTTTTTCCCACCTTGTTTCTGGATTCTACCACACTTCATTTTAGTGGGAACTGGAATTTAGATTGTGATGATGGTTGCATAAAATTAAGAAATGGTTTTGGCCAGCTTGTGCCTTTCCTAGGGCTGACAACTACTGATACTAGAATTATGTAAATATTTTGTGGCCTATTTCACTTAGCATGCCGGTCCCCCCCCCCCGGTGAGAATTAGGATGGTGCTGGAGAGCACTGCCTTTTCACAGTGGCGCAAATATAGTCAAGCAGTGGAGTTGCTTGGCTATGCAGAGACCTTTAACTCTATCCCTGTCCTTCAAAAAGACAAGAGTGGATAGTCGATGGGGGCAACCTCAGCACAGTCCACCAGGTTCATGTTAAGGTGAATCTGGGGCTACAAGCACAGGTGGGTCCTGTTATACAAGCATTTGCTATTCGAGAAACTGATTATACAAGAATGGGCAACTTAGTCCCAAATGTGGTGATGTGCGTATAGTCAGTTAACCCGTCCCGTCCCGGAGACGTGAATTCATGTCCTCGCATGATGTGCACTCATATCCCGGAGACGTAAATTAACGCGGCAACATTGCAAGGTACCTAATTTGCACAATTTTCAATTTTCACGAGTGATTTTTGGCACGTATACACAGGACACCTTCCTCTACAAGATGCCAGGCAGGGACAATGCCTTACCCAGCATGACCTCCTCCCCCCCCTGCAAGCCCTTTTCTCAGCAATTCACGTGTTATCAGTGACCTGGCCAGTAAAGCCATGTCGTGCCACGGTACAAAATTCAGAGCCAGAGTGATTCCCCCAATCGATGACAATGTGGAGGACAAACATTAGAGGAAGAAACAGTCAGAAATGATGATCAGGTAATGTGGCAAAAAAAAGGTCAGGTATGGTGATGAGTTAGTGAGTGAAACAATGCTTATAATGCCTATATTACTGTTTGAAAACCAATATACTCTCGTACTACATATAAATTCGTACCAAATAAATACCGTTTATGAGTAGTGTGAAATAGTTATCCTCCCATAGAACTAGTTTTCTTTGCAGACAGCCTGATAGAAAACCCTGTAAGGTAAGGAGGTACTCCTACCTGGATCGAGTATTTTAAACCTCAGGTGAGCGATTTCTCTATGAATTTTCGATGTTTCTCACCAAAAATGGATGTGAGGGGGGGGGGGGAGTCGGAACTGGGGCGTACCACTGCCAAGAAAACGTCGGGATGGGGGGTTAACCTAATCCCCCTCTTCCCTATGTACTCCATTACATAAATTTCGCAATTTTCTTTTTCCTAAATCAGTTACACAATTTCCGCAATACTTTTCTTTTCCCCAAATCCATTATACAAGTTTCCAGTATTCAAGCAGACCTCCATTAGGATATCCTACTTACACAGCCATGCGCTGCTTGGCGTCCATGATACATTCAGAAAAATAGGATGTTCAGTGATCTGGACATTAAGCAACCACCATAACTTACGCACTGTACTGTATGTTGTACAGTGCTCCCTTAACATCCACAGGGGTTAGGTAACAGACATCCACGTGTTAAAAATCCGCAGATATCTACTGCCCCCCTTAAAAACACCCCTTAACCCTTTGGCTGCAGTGGCTGTGATAACAACATTATGACTGCGCTCATTGTGAGGAAATTGGAAAAAAATTGCGTTGTAACCCACTTATCGTTTATCTTGAGCTAAAATTTTTGTCACACAAACGTCAACCTTAACTATCATTTGAAACAAACTGCATGTCCATAGGCACTCCAAGCACAGAGAACGATTTGAAAGAATACAAGGTGTGTTTTGGCTGATGCAAGAATTAGCCCCGGGAGGTGGAAATTTTCACCAAACCACAAGATTTTTTCCATACAAAATAGGGTTACAGTCACATTACCTTATCATAGTAACTGCAATAATAATAAAAATAAAACACTTCTAGCCAGTCTCCCATGATTCTGTTAAGATATTCCAGAGTTTACAATAGACTTTAGCGGAACAGCAACAATGTGAGGAAAATCATTATAAACTTATTCAAACTTTATGAATGATTTATTGCCACTTAATTTTATAAAGCTTTTGATATAATGTCATGAGTCATTTCATAGCACTGCCGCAGTTTGCAACTGCAAAAATGTTCACTAGTTAATGTGCTTAGCATCATAACTTCTCTGATTATCGCAAAAATATCACAAAATCACTTTTATTACAGTGATTCAAAATACTGTATAACACTTTCAGCCACTCTGGTATGATTTCAGTGCGTTTTGACTGTGTATTGCTTTGTATTACTTAAGAGAGGGTGGGGGGAGGGAAGCAAACCCGTTTAGACCAGCTCAAGCAGTAGGAGATGGGGGGGGGGGGGCAGCAAACCGGCCAAGACCAGCCCATCTAGGGTACATGGAAGAAAAATATTCCCAGCCTGTCCTTACTTTACCCCTGATGAATTAATGGCATAAATCAATGAAGTGGCCAAAACGAAGTGTTACATTTGATTCATTGGATAATACCATCACTAAAACAGCCATGAACTGTGCCTGGGACAATGTTACAATGCAGTGAACAGTGTCAGCAGAGTTCAGTTAGATAAAATGCTTTAGTAAATCCAGCCCCGGTACTGTATCCACCTGTGGATATTTAAGTTATATCCACTCGCAGATATTTAAAACCATGTATGTTAAAAACACAGATGTTAAGGGATGACTGTACTATATATACAGGTATATGGTATATACTGTACTGTATATTACTTTTAAGTACAATACAGTATAAGAAGCCTACATTATGACAATAATACATAGCTTATAAAATACCTGACAATGTGGCTGCCTGCACTTGGTGTTGACACTGTTATACGGTAAACTTTATACTGCTTGTTAGTAGCTTTTTACTGCTTTTTAGTTGCTATATTTTTTTATGGCTTTTAAGTTGGGAAAAAAAGAACAAAATTTAAGACATGAAAAGTATTACTGTGTATCTGTATAGATTATACATGTATATCGTACAGTGGGCAGAGTAATTGAATTGTTTTGGGGTACTGGCTGGCCATCACGCAGCAACACTGCTTTGTGGCTGCATACACTCCCTACATCCCATTCTTATGCATCCCCAGATGTTAAAACAAATAAACATTATGCGGCACATGACTGTATAACAGGACCCACCTGTACTGCCATTAGGGTCAGGATGATGATGATTGTGATAGTGATTCTCTCTCTCTCTCTCTCTCTCCATACACTCAGCAGTAAAAAATAAACAAAGTTATACAAGGGCTAACACCTCATGAGATGTTTACGCATAATTTCAACCCTCGACCCCTTCCCCCTCCAAGCCAGCAGACCGGATCACCCACACTTAAGTACTGAGGGAAACAAGACTGAATTTTCCTGATATCAGTACCAAAAACTATGATTATTTTATGTAAAGTACTATAGTCTAAATCTATTGCCAGACGCCTCAATCCCGTTTGGGGTGGCCACAAACAAATCGCCTCCAAGTCACCCTGTCCCCCGCCATTTCACTGCCCTGCTCCCAACTCACACCCCTCTCTCTCATAGTCTAAATACTGGAGGTTTTATGCAGGGATATAGCGGCCTTATTTCACCTGATTTAACTAATTCAATTTAACTTGCTCAATATAACACACTAACTTTAACCTGCTGTATTTATTTAACATACTAGATTTAATTCACCTATTTAAGTGGCTCAATTTAAGCACTTGGGTAGCTCAATGTGATCTCAATTTAATCTAACTTATTTTAAATCTTGACGGGGCACATGGGGTCAAGGGTTAAAATCTTAAAAGGGATTCACATTTACGATCTATTTCCCCTCGTAACTCCAGACGTGTAGGGTAAATTCTGCTCTCCTCTCCTTGTCTGGCCCGAAAAAATGAAATTGCAGCTACGTCAGAAAATAGATTGTAAAACCCATCTGCACATCTAAGTGGTAAACAATATCAAACGTATTTATAATTAATCCACTTAGTCTGTCCTCTTTATAAGCCAGAGTCTGTTTATCAATTGTCAGATGTCTTAATCCTGTAAGGGGTGGCTACAAACAAATCACCTCCATGTTGCCCTGTCCCCCATCATTTCACTGCCCTCCCAGCTCACAACCCTCTCTCTCATAGCTCTCCACTCCATCACTCATCCTCGACCTCCCCCTCCCTCTCCCCCTCCACTCCACCTCACTTACACTCTCCTCATTAATCTCTCACTCGCCATCCTCTCTAAATGGCCAGGAGTGCCTTCCAAAATATCAGAACTTTATATATATATACATAAGGGATGCATTTCAGATTAACATTTTTTCCATAGAAGTTTGAGAGTGAGAGACTAACGAGTGTGACTGAGGAGGAGGGGGGGGGGGAGAGGGAGGGAGAGACCAAGGATGAGATAGAGGGATGGAGTGGAGAGGTATATGAGAGAGGGGTGTGTGGGATGTGGGGAAGTCAGTGACATGGCAGGGGACAGGGTGACATGGAGGCAATTTTCTTGTGGTCACCCCTTATGGGATTACGGCGTTTGGCAACAGAGAGATAGAAGTTTTAATTATATAGACCTGACTATAAACATTACTTATATATTACGAAATATTACTTAACATTACAAAACATTAAACATCCCATGAGGGGTACCATTTCTTATAACCACATCCAAGAGCATTCCTCCTCCCACCCCAACTCCCCACTGCGTACATCGCTCTGTTTATTTTCATTTTTTTTTTCTAAACTGGGTTCCAACTATAAACAATTGTTACATATAGACCGAGGAACCTGGTAGTTTCCTCTGGTATTATTAAACAATAATAGCGGAATCAATATTTTCTTATATATTGTAGTTGGCCTTGGCAATATTTGTGGTAATTTCCCATATGAAATTTAACAGATAAAGTACTTCATTCGAAAAAATAATAATAATAATAATAATAATGATGGGCAGCTTGGGTCATGTCAAGAAGACACACTGGAAAAAAAAAGACCTTAATGTGATCCCGGTCTCAACAAAGTGGAAACAGGCAGAGCCAGACCCAGAAGAATCACCTGCCAAGAAGCTGTTGCCACAACCTTCCACTTCAAGTACGAGAGATGTGTCAATTGCACAGCAGCTGCCCTCAACCAGCAGCAATAACCAATACAGCCCTCTGCAAGCACACAACCTGCCCAGTCAACCTTTGTGGCACAACTGAGGGACAGTGAGCCAATTGGTTTATTTTTAAACCAAGTTTCCAGAAGGCAAGCTAACCCTTTAAGCCTCACCTTTGCTGACTTGCCGAGTTCAGCAATGGGGACACTGAGTCAGCACAATTCACCTGTACCGTCGACATCGATTACATGACCAAGGAGTACCATGCTGCAGAGTCCTCCGCCTCCCACTGACAGTCCTTTATTCAACGTGTTTGAGGAGCGATACATACGTGCCAGCTCATCATTCACACATCACAGAAATTAAGGTCCGTCTGAGTAACATATGCAACCCACCACACTAAAATCACAATGTTTCGATACAAAGAAGGACTGAGGCTTGTCGTCCACACTTCCAACTTGCTGCCCAGCCAGTTCATCAACGGGTTTCGCATCTCACCCCCGTTTCCTGCCCTGGAGGAAGGTGCACCAAGGACAGATGGGGAGTCAGTTACCAGCTTTAAACAGGACCTCATAGACTACCTGCTCCCCTATCAGTTCTGCAATTGCTCCAGATGGGCAGAAATTGTAAGAAGCCATGATTTCTCAGTGTGCAGCGCTGCCCTCATTTGCAGCATCCCTGGGGACCACACAGACGAAGATTGTGAAAAGAGGGGCCATATGAAAGTACGGAGTCTTTTACAGCAGCACTCTGTTCATGTAACCTCACCCATTGTGGCCCTGATATCATCAATTAGGAGTTTGGGGCCTAGTGCACAATCATGGTTAATGGGAGAGTGGGCAGCAAGTTTCTGGGGGTTAGATCAGGCCCCAGGGATGGACCGAGCAGTTAAGATCATCTTCCCGAGTGAAGATGATGCGAGGAGTTGCACTGAAGGATGGCATGCAGGGTGTGGCCTGTTTCTCTCACAAGCAAAGTATAGTGTCCAAACGTGGAGCCAGTCTATACCACACGTGGCGAAGTGACAAAAAGAAGCTGACTCGTCACATGCCACACATCAAGACATATGCTCCCATCAGGGATGATACTGCTGCAGAGTACTTCATTTTCACCTCACACAACTTCTCCAAAGCAGCATGGGGGGGAGGTATCTGGTTGGTCCAGAATTACAAAGCTCAGTTATCAGGTTCGTGTGCTGCTTCTACCAAAATTACTGACGGGCACCATTACATTCAAGTTTGGATCCTCAGAAGAGCGGGCAACACTACCACTGCCATATGATGTACCACTGACCCCATACCCAGTTGGAACAAAACCATGCGTTTTCTATGTCACAAGGGATGCTGCATGGGGAGGTGTGCCTAAATTCACTCCCTGCACGCTGACCCTGCCACTGACAAAACACCTGGCAATACTGCCCTGGCTCCGCAGCCCACGATGTTGACTCTCGGCACCAGTGCAAGATAAATGGGATGACAGAACCAGGGCACAGACACAGGATGAATGACACGACTCTCCTGGACAAAACTACCCCACTGAATTATGATCAGATAAGTATTGGTAACATCATCACCAGAACAAGGCTAAACTGGTAGTCCTTTTACATAAGGTGGGTCAGAGTTTTGTGTTTTTATAGGCAAGTCTCTTCAGGGTGCTCACCATCCACCCAATCGAGGTACTGCTGCTATGGGTGTCTACCCTTTCCAATCCTTTATCCTTCATCATCTGTCTTTCTTTCCTTCATTATTTCCTCTTCCTTCAGCCTACGGATGACTTTACACTTCATCTTCTATCTGCCTATACTTCATTCTTTCCCCTTGCTTCTGCCTATGGGTTACTCTAAACCGAGTTGTTGCTACAACCTAACACTTCAAGTACGAGACATGTGGCAATTGCACAGCAGCTGCCCTCAATCAGCAGCAATAACCAATACAGTCCTCCACAAGCACACAAGCTGCCCAGTCAACCTTTGTGGCACAACTGAGGGACAGTGAGCCAGTTGGTTTGTTTATAAACCAAGTTTCCAGCAGACAAGCTGACCCTCTAAGCCTCACCTTTGCTGACTTGCTGAATTCAGCAATGAGGACAGAGACAGTCGCCACAGTTCACCCGTACCGTCAACATGGATTACCTGACTGAGGAGTACCGCGCTGCAGGAGTCCTCCCCCTCTCACTGATGGTCCTTTATTCGACGCGTTCGACGAGCAAAACATACGAGCCGGCTGATCATCCACACATCACAGAAATTAAGGTCCGTCTGAGTAACATATACGACCCACCACACTAAACTCGCAATGTTTCATTACAAAGGACTGAGGCTTGTCGTCCACACTTCCAACTTTGTGCCCAACCAGTTCATCAACGGCTTTCGGATCTCACCCCCGTTTCCTGCCCTGGAGGAAGGTGCACCAAGGACAGATGGGGAGTCAGTTACCAACTTTAAACAGGACCTCATAGACTACCTGCTCCCCTATCGTTTCTGCAATTGCTCCACATGGGCAGAAATTGTAAGAGGCCACGACTTCTCAGCGTGCAGCGCTGCCCTCATTTGCAGCATCACTGGGGACCACACAGACGAAGATTGTGAAAAGAGGGGCCATATGAAAGTACGGAGTCTTTAACAGCAGCACTCTGTTCATGTAACCTCACCCATTGGGGCCCAGATATCGTCAATTGGGAGTTTGGGGCCTAGTGCACAATCATGGTTAATGGGAGAGTGGGCAGCAAGTTTCTGGGGGTTAGATTAGGCCCCAGGGATGGACCGACCGGTTAAGATCATCTTCCCGAGTGAAGATGATGCGAGGAGTTGCACTGAAGGATGGCATGCAGGGTGTGGCCTGTTTCTCTCACAAGCAAATTATGGTGTCCAAACGTGGAGCCAGTCTATACCACACGTGGCGAAGTGACAAAAAGAAGCTGCCTCGTCACATGCCACACATCAAGACATATGCTCCCATCAGGGATGATACTGCTGCAGAGTACTTCATCTTCACCTCACACAACTTCTCCAAAGCAGCATAGGGGGGGAGGTATCTGGTTGGTCCAGAATTACAATACTAAGTTATCACGTTGGTGTGCTGCTCCTATCAAAATTACTGACGGGCACCAATACATTCAAATTTGGATCCTCAGAAGAGCCGGCAACACTACCGCTGCCCTGACCCCATACCCAATTGGAACAAAACCATGCGTTTTGTATGCCACAAGGGATGCTGCATGGGGAGGTGCGCCTAAATTCACTCCCTGCACGCTGACCCTGCCACTGACAAAACACCTGGTAATACTGCCCTGGCTCCGCAGCCCACGATGTTGACTCTCGGCACCGGCGCAAGATAAATGGGATGACAGAACCAGGGCACAGGCACAGGATGAATGACACGACTCCCCTGGACAAAACTACCCCACTGGATTATGATCAGATAAGTACTGGTAACATCATCACCAGAACAAGGTTAAACTGGTAGTCCTTTTACATAAGGTGGGTCAGAGTTTTGTGTTTTTATAGGCAAGTCTCTTCAGGGTGCTCACCATCCACCCACTCGAGGTACTGCTGCTATGGGTGTCTACCCTTTCCTCTCCTTTATCCTTCATCATGTTTTTCTTTCCTTCATTATTTCCTCTTCCTTCAGCCTACGGATGACTTTACACTTCCTCTTCTATCTGCCTATACTTCATTCTTTCCCCTTCCTTCCGCCAATGGGTTACTCTACACCGAGTTGTTGCTACAACCTTCCACTTCAAGTATGAGACATGTGGCAATTGCACAGCAGCTGCCCTCAACCAGCAGCAATAACCAATACAGTCCTCCACAAGCACATAAGCTGCCCAGTCAACTTTTGTGGCACGACTGAGGGACAGTGAGCCACCTGGTTTGTTTATAAACCAAGTTTCTAGCAGACAAGCTGACCCTCTAAGCCTCACCTTTCCTGACTTCAGCAATGAGGACAGAGACCGAGTCGCCACAGTTCACCCGTACCGTCAACAAGGATTACCTGACTGAGGAGTACCGCGCTGCAGGAGTCCTCCCCCTCTCACTGATGGTCCTTTATTCGACGCGTTCGACGAGCAAGACATACGAGCCGGCTGATCATCCACACATCACAGAAATTAAGGTCCGTCTGAGTAACATATACGACCCACCACACTAAACTCACAATGTTTCATTGCAAAGAAGGACAGAGGCTCGTCGTCCACACTTCCAACTTTGTGCCCAACCAGTTCATCAACTGCTTTCAGATCTCACCCCCGTTTCCTGCCCTAGAGGAAGATGCACCAAGGACAGATGGGGAGTCAGTTACCAACTTTAAACAGGACCTCATAGACTACCTGCTCCCCTATCGGTTCTGCAATTGCTCCACATGGGCAGAAATTGTAAGAGGCCACGACTTCTCAGCGTGCAGTGCTGCCCTCATTTCCACCATCCCTGGGGACCACACAGACGAAGATTGTGAAAAGAGGGGCCATATGAAAGTACGGAGTCTTTTACAGCAGCACTCTGTTCGTGTAACCTCACCCATTGTGGCCCAGATATCGTCAATTCTGAGTTTGGGGCCTAGTGCACAATCGTGGTTAATGGGAGAGTGGGCAGCAAGTTTCTGGGGGTTAGATCAGGCCCCAGGGATGGACCGACCGGTTAAGATCATCTTCCTGAGTGAAGATGATGCGAGGAGTTGCACTGAAGGATGGCATGCAGGGTGTGGCATGTTTCTCTCACAAGCAAAGTATGGTGTCCAAACGTGGAGCCAGTCTATAGCACACGTGGCGAATTGACAAAAGAAGCTGACTCGTCACATGCCACACATCAAGACATACTGTATGCTCCCATCAGGGATGATAATGCAGCAGAGTACTTCATCTTCACCTCACACAACTTCTCCAAAGCAGCATGGGGGGGGGGAAAAGGTATCTGGCTGGTCCAGAATTACAATACTCAGTTATCATGTTGGTGTGCTGCTCCTATCAAAATTACTGACGGGACTCAATACGTTTAAATTTGGATCCTCAGAAGAGCCGGCAACACTACCGCTGCCCTGACCCCATACCCAGTTGGAACGAAACCATGCATTTTGTATGCCAAAAGGGATGCTGCATGGGGAGGTGCGCCAAAATTCACTCCCTACACGCTGACCCTGCCACTGACAAAACACCTGGTAATACTGCCCTGGCTCCGCAGCCCACGATGTTGACTCTCGGCACCAGCGCAAGATAAATGGCATGACAGAACCAGGCCACAGGCACAGGATGAATGACACCACTCCCCTAGACAAAACTACCCCACTGGATTATGATCACATAAGTATTGGTAACATCATCACCAGAACAAGGCTAAACTGGTAGTCCTTTTACATAAGGTGGGTCAGAGTTTTGTGTTTTTATAGGCAAGTCTCTTCAGGGTGCTCACCATCCACCCACTCGAGGTACTGCTGCTATGGGTGTCTACCCTTTCCTCTCCTTTATCCTTCATCATGTCTTTCTTTCCTTCATTATTTCCCCTTCCTTCAGCCTACGGATGACTTTACACTTCCTCTTCTATCTGCCTATACTTCATTCTTTCCCTTTCCTTCCGCTTATGGGTTACTCTAAACCGAGTTGTTGCCACAACCTTCCACTTCAAGTACGAGACATGTGGCAATTGCACAGCAGCTGCCCTCAACCAGCAGCAATAACCAATACAGTCCTCCACAAGCACACAAGCTGCCCAGTCAACCTTTGTGGCACAACTGAGGGACAGTGAGCCAGTTGGTTTGTTTATAAACCAAGTTTCCAGCAGACAAGCTGACCCTCTAAGCCTAACCTTTGCTGACTTGCTGACTTCAGCAATGAGGACAGAGACTGAGTCGCCACAGTTCACCCGTACCGTCAACATGGATTACCTGACTGAGGAGTACCGCGCTGCAGGAGTCCTCCCCCTCTCACTGATGGTCCTTTATTCGACGAGCAAGACATACGAGCCGGCTGATCATCCACACATCACAGAAATTAAGGTCCGTCTGAGTAACATATACGACCCACCACACTAAACTCACAATGTTTCGTTACAAAGAAGGACCGAGGCTCGTCGTCCACACTCCCAACTTTGTGCCCAACCAGTTCATCAACGGCTTTCGGATCTCACCCCCGTTTCCCGCCCTGGAGGAAGGTGCACCAAGGACAGATGGGGAGTCAGTTACCAACTTTAAACAGGACCTCATAGACTACCTACTCCCCTATCAGTTCTGCAATTGCTCCAGATGAACAGAAATTGTAAGAGGCCACGACTTCTCAGCGTGCAGCGCTGCCCTCATTTGCAGCATCCCTGGGGACCACACAGACAAAGATTGTAAAAAGAGGGGCCATATGAAAGTATGGAGTCTTTTACAGCAGCACTCTGTTCATGTAACCTCACCCATTGTGGCCCAGATATCGTCAATTGGGAGTTTTGGGCCTTGTGCACAATCGTGGTTATTGGGAGAGTGGGCAGCAAGTTTCTGGGGGTTAGATCAGGAACCAGGGATGGACCGACCAGTTAAGAACATCTTCCCGAGCGAAGATGATGCGAGGAGTTGCACTGAAGGATGGCATGAAGGGTGTGGCCTGTTTCTCTCACAAGCAAAGTGTGGTGTCCAAAAGTGGAGACGGTCTATACCACATGTGGCGAAGTGAAAAAAAGAAGCTGACTCGTCATATGCCACACACCAAGACATATGTTCCCACCAAGGATGATACTGCTGCAGAGTACTTCATCTTCACCTCACACAACTTCTCCAAAGCAGCATGGGGGGAGAGGTATCTGGTTCGTCCAGAATTACAATGCTCAGTTATCAGGTTCGTGTGCTGCTCCTACCAAAATTACTGACGGGCACCAGTACATTCAAGTTTGGATCCTCAGAAGAGCCAGCAACACTACCGCTGCCAGATGATGTACCACTGACCCCATACCCAGTTTGAACAAAACCATGCGTTTTGTATGCCAAAAGGGATGCTGCATGGGGAGGTGCGCCAAAATTCACTCCCTACACGCTGACCCTGCCACTGACAAAACACCTGGTAATACTGCCCTGGCTCCGCAGCCCACGATGTTGACTCTCGGCACCGGCGCAAGATAAATGGGATGACGGAACCAGGGCACAGGCACAGGATGAATGACACGACTCCCCTAGACAAAACTACCCCACTGGATTATGATCAGATAAGTATTGTTAACATCATCACCAGAACAATGCTAAACTGGTAGTCCTTTTACATAAGGTGGGTTAGAGTTTTGTGTTTTTATAGGCAAGTCTCTTCAGGGTGCTCACCATCCACCTACTCGAGGTACTGCTGCTATGGGCGTCTACCCTTTCCTCTCCTTTATCCTTCATCATGTCTTTCTTTCCTTCATTATTTCCTCTTCCTTCAGCCTACGGATGACTTTATACTTCCTCTTCTATCTGCCTATACTTCATTTTTTCCCCTTCCTTCCGCTTATGGGTTACTCTAAACCGAGTTGTTGCCACAACCTTCCACTTCAAGTACGAGACATGTGGCAATTGCACAGCAGCTGCCCTCAACCAGCAGCAATAACCAATACAGTCCTCCACAAGCACACAAGCTGCCCAGTCAACCTTTGTGGCACAACTGAGGGACAGTGAGCCAGTTGGTTTGTTTATAAACCAAGTTTCCAGCAGACAAGCTGACCCTCTAAGCCTAACCTTTGCTGACTTGCAGACTTCAGCAACGAGGACAGAGACTGAGTCGCCACAGTTCACCCGTACCGTCAACATGGATTACCTGACTGAGGAGTACCGCGCTGCAGGAGTCCTCCCCCTCTCACTGATGGTCCTTTATTCGACGAGCAAGACATACGAGCCGGCTGATCATCCACACATCACAGAAATTAAGGTCCGTCTGAGTGACATATACGACCCACCACACTAAACTCACAATGTTTCGTTACAAAGACGGACTGAGGCTCGTCGTCCACACTCCCAACTTTGTGCCCAACCAGTTCATCAACGGCTTTCGGATCTCACCCCCGTTTCCCGCCCTGGAGGAAGGTGCACCAAGGACAGATGGGGAGTCAGTTACCAACTTTAAACAGGACCTCATAGACTACCTACTCCCCTATCGGTTCTGCAATTGCTCCAGATGGGCAGAAATTGTAAGAGGCCACGACTTCTCAGCGTGCAGCGCTGCCCTCATTTGCAGCATCCCTGGGGACCACACAAACAAAGATTGTGAAAAGAGGGGCCATATGAAAGTATGGAGTCTTTTACAGCAGCACTCTGTTCATGTAACCTCACCAATTGTGGCCCAGATATCGTCAATTGGGAGTTTGGGGCCTTGTGCACAATCGTGGTTAATGGGAGAGTGGGCAGCAAGTTTCTGAGGGTTAGATCAGGCCCCAGGGATGGACCGACCAGTTAAGAACATCTTCCCGAGCGAAGATGATGTGAGGAGTTGCCCTGAAGGATGGCATGGAAGGTGTGGCCTGTTTCTCTCACAAGCAAAGTGTGGTGTCCAAACGTGGAGACGGTCTATACCACACGTGGCGAAGAAGTGACAAAAAGAAGCTGCCACGTCACATGCCACACATCAAGACATATGCTCCCATCAGGGATGATACTGCTGCAGAGTACTTCATCTTCACCTCACACAACTTCTCCAAAGCAGCATCGGGGGGGGAGGTATCTGGTTGGTCCAGAATTACAATGCTCAGTTATCAGGTTGGTGTGCTGCTCCTATCAAAATTACTGACGGGCACCAATACATTCAAATTTGGATCCTCAGAAGAGCCGGCAAACTACCGCTGCCCTGACCCCATACCCAATTGGAACAAAACCATGCGTTTTGTATGCCACAAGGGATGCTGCATGGGGAGGTGCGCCTAAATTCACTCCCTACACGCTGACCCTGCCACTGACAAAACACCTAGTAATACTGCCCTGGCTCCGCAGCCCACGATGTTGACTCTCGGCACCGGCGCAAGATAAATGGGATGACAGAACCAGGGCACAGGCACAGGATGAATGACACGACTCCCCTGGACAAAACTACCCCACTGGATTATGATCAGATAAGTACTGGTAACATCATCACCAGAACAAGGCTAAACTGGTAGTCCTTTTACATAAGGTGGGTCAGAGTTTTGTGTTTTTATAGGCAAGTCTCTTCAGGGTGCTCACCATCCACCCACTCGAGGTACTACTGCTATGGGTGTCTACCCTTTCCTCTCCTTTATCCTTCATCATGTTTTTCTTTCCTTCATTATTTCCTCTTCCTTCAGCCTACGGATGACTTTACACTTCCTCTTCTATCTGCCTATACTTCATTCTTTCCCCTTCCTTCCGCCAATGGGTTACTCTAAACCGAGTTGTTGCTACAACCTTCCACTTCAAGTACGAGACATGTGGCAATTGCACAGCAGCTGCCCTCAACCAGCAGCAATAACCAATACAGTCCTCCACAAGCACATAAGCTGCCCAGTCAACTTTTGTGGCACGACTGAGGGACAGTGAGCCAGCTGGTTTGTTTATAAGCCAAGTTTCCAGCAGACAAGCTGACCCTCTAAGCCTCGCTTTTCCTGACTTCAGCAATGAGGACAGAGACCGAGTCGCCACAGTTCACCCGTACCGTCGACATGGATTACCTGACTGAGGAGTACCGCGCTACAGGAGTCCTCCCCCTCTCACTGATGGTCCTTTATTCGACGAGCAAGACATACGAGCCGGCTGATCATCCACACATCACAGAAATTAAGGTCCGTCTGAGTAACATATACGACCCACCACACTAAACTCACAATGTTTCATTACAAAGAAGGACAGAGGCTCGTCGTCCACACTTCCAACTTTGTGCCCAACCAGTTCATCAACGGCTTTCGGATCTCACCCCCGTTTCCTGCCCTAGAGGAAGATGCACCAAGGACAGATGGGGAGTCAGTTACCAACTTTAAACAGGACCTCATAGACTACCTGTTCCCCTATCGGTTCTGCAATTGCTCCACATGGGCAGAAATTGTAAGAGGCCACGACTTCTCAGCGTGCAGCGCTGCCCTCATTTGCAGCATCCCTGGGGACCACACAGACGAAGATTGTGAAAAGAGGGGCCATTTGAAAGTACGGAGTCTTTTACAGCAGCACTCTGTTCGTGTAACCTCACCCATTGTGGCCCAGATATCGTCAATTCTGAGTTTGGGGCCTAGTGCACAATCGTGGTTAATGGGAGAGTGGGCAGCAAGTTTCTGGGGGTTAGATCAGGCCCCAGGGATGGACCGACCGGTTAAGATCATCTTCCTGAGTGAAGATGATGCGAGGAGTTGCACTGAAGGATGGCACGCAGGGTGTGGCATGTTTCTCTCACAAGCAAAGTATGGTGTCCAAACGTGGAGCCAGTCTATAGCACACGTGGCGAATTGACAAAAGAAGCTGACTCGTCACATGCCACACATCAAGACATACTGTATGCTCCCATCAGGGATGATAATGCAGCAGAGTACTTCATCTTCACCTCACACAACTTCTCCAAAGCAGCATAGGGGGGGGGGAAAGGTATCTGGTTGGTCCAGAATTACAATACTCAGTTATCATGTTGGTGTGCTGCTCCTATCAAAATTACTGACGGGCCCCAATACATTCAAATTTGGATCCTCAGAAGAGCCGGCAACACTACCGCTGCCCTGACCCCATACCCAGTTGGAACGAAACCATGCATTTTGTATGCTACAAGGGATGCTGCATGGGGAGGTGCGCCAAAATTCACTCCCTACACGCTGACCCTGCCACTGACAAAACACCTGGTAATACTGCCCTGGCTCCGCAGCCCACGATGTTGACTCTCGGCACCAGCGCAAGATAAATGGCATGACAGAACCAGGCCACAGGCACAGGATGAATGACACCACTCCCCTAGACAAAACTACCCCACTGGATTATGATCACATAAGTATTGGTAACATCATCACCAGAACAAGGCTAAACTGGTAGTCCTTTTACATAAGGTGGGTCAGAGTTTTGTGTTTTTATAGGCAAGTCTCTTCAGGGTGCTCACCATCCACCCACTCGAGGTACTGCTGCTATGGGTGTCTACCCTTTCCTCTCCTTTATCCTTCATCATGTCTTTCTTTCCTTCATTATTTCCCCTTCCTTCAGCCTACGGATGACTTTACACTTCCTCTTCTATCTGCCTATACTTCATTCTTTCCCCTTCCTTCCGCTTATGGGTTACTCTAAACCGAGTTGTTGCCACAACCTTCCACTTCAAGTACGAGACATGTGGCAATTGCACAGCAGCTGCCCTGAACCAGCAGCAATAACCAATACAGTCCTCCACAAGCACACAAGCTGCCCAGTCAACCTTTGTGGCACAACTGAGGGACAGTGAGCCAATTGGTTTGTTTATAAACCAAGTTTCCAGCAGACAAGCTGACCCTCTAAGCCTAACCTTTGCTGACTTGCTGACTTCAGCAATGAGGACAGAGACTGAGTCGCCACAGTTCACCCGTACCGTCAACATGGATTACCTGACTGAGGAGTACCGCGCTGCAGGAGTCCTCCCCCTCTCACTGATGGTCCTTTATTCGACGAGCAAGACATACGAGCCGGCTGATCATCCACACATCACAGAAATTAAGGTCCGTCTGAGTAACATATACGACCCACCACACTAAACTCACAATGTTTCGTTACAAAGAAGGACCGAGGCTCGTCGTCCACACTCCCAACTTTGTGCCCAACCAGTTCATCAACGGCTTTCGGATCTCACCCCCGTTTCCCGCCCTGGAGGAAGGTGCACCAAGGACAGATGGGGAGTCAGTTACCAACTTTAAACAGGACCTCATAGACTACCTACTCCCCTATCAGTTCTGCAATTGCTCCAGATGAACAGAAATTGTAAGAGGCCACGACTTCTCAGCGTGCAGCGCTGCCCTCATTTGCAGCATCCCTGGGGACCACACAGACAAAGATTGTGAAAAGAGGGGCCATATGAAAGTATGGAGTCTTTTACAGCAGCACTCTGTTCATGTAACCTCACCCATTGTGGCCCAGATATCGTCAATTGGGAGTTTTGGGCCTTGTGCACAATCGTGGTTATTGGGAGAGTGGGCAGCAAGTTTCTGGGGGTTAGATCAGGAACCAGGGATGGACCGACCAGTTAAGAACATCTTCCCGAGCGAAGATGATGCGAGGAGTTGCACTGAAGGATGGCATGCAGGGTGTGGCCTGTTTCTCTCACAAGCAAAGTGTGGTGTCCAAAAGTGGAGACGGTCTATACCACATGTGGCGAAGTGAAAAAAAGAAGCTGACTCGTCATATGCCACACACCAAGACATATGTTCCCACCAAGGATGATACTGCTGCAGAGTACTTCATCTTCACCTCACACAACTTCTCCAAAGCAGCATGGGGGGAGAGGTATCTGGTTCGTCCAGAATTACAATGCTCAGTTATCAGGTTGGTGTGCTGCTCCTACCAAAATTACTGACGGGCACCAGTACATTCAAGTTTGGATCCTCAGAAGAGCCAGCAACACTACCGCTGCCAGATGATGTACCACTGACCCCATACCCAGTTTGAACAAAACCATGCGTTTTGTATGCCAAAAGGGATGCTGCATGGGGAGGTGCGCCTAAATTCACTCCCTGCACGCTGACCCTGCCACTGACAAAACACCTGGTAATACTGCCCTGGCTCCGCAGCCCACGATGTTGACTCTCGGCACCGGCGCAAGATAAATGGGATGACGGAACCAGGGCACAGACACAGGATGAATGACACGACTCTCCTGGACAAAACTACCCCACTGAATTATGATCAGATAAGTATTGGTAACATCATAACCAGAACAAGGCTAACCTGGTAGTCCTTTTACATAAGGTGGGTCAGAGTTTTGTGTTTATATAGGCAAGTCTCTTCAGGGTGCTCACCATCCACCCACTCGAGGTACTGCTGCTATGGGTGTCTACCCTTTCCTATCCTTTATCCTTCATCATCTGTCTTTCTTTCCTTCATTATTTCCTCTTCCTTCAGCCTACGGATGACTTTACACTTCATCTTCTATCTGCCTATACTTCATTCTTTCCCCTTGCTTCTGCCTATGGGTTACTCTAAACCGAGTTGTTGCAACAACCTAACACTTCAAGTACGAGACATGTGGCAATTGCACAGCAGCTGCCCTCAACCAGCAGCAATAACTAATACAGTCCTCCACAAGCACACAAGCTGCCCAGTCAACCTTTGTGGCACAACTGAGGGACAGTGAGCCAGTTGGTTTGTTTATAAACCAAGTTTCCAGCAGACAAGCTGACCCTCTAAGCCTCACCTTTGCTGACTTGCTGAATTCAGCAATGAGGACAGAGACAGTCGCCACAGTTCATCCGTACCGTCAACATGGATTACCTGACTGAGGAGTACCGCGCTGCAGGAGTCCTCCCCCTCTCACTGATGGTCCTTTATTCGACGCGTTCGACGAGCAAGACATACGAGCCGGCTGATAATCCACACATCACAGAAATTAAGGTCCGTCTGAGTAACATATACGACCCACCATACTAAACTCGCAATGTTTCATTAAAAAGGACTGAGGCTCGTCGTCCACACTTCGAACTTTGTGCCCAACCAGTTCATCAACGGCTTTCGGATCTCACCCCCGTTTCCTGCCCTGAAGGAAAGTGCACCAAGGACAGATGGGGAGTCAGTTACCAACTTTAAACAGGACCTCATAGACTACCTGCTCCCCTATCGGTTCTGCAATTGCTCCACATGGGCAGAAATTGTAAGAGGCCACGACTTCTCAGCGTGCAGCGCTGCCCTCATTTGCAGCATCACTAGGGACCACACAGACGAAGATTGTGAAAAGAGGGGCCATATGAAAATACGGAGTCTTTAACAGCAGCACTCTGTTCATGTAACCTCACCCATTGTGGCCCAGATATCGTCAATTGGGAGTTTTGGGCCTAGTGCACAATCATGGTTAATGGGAGAGTGGGTAGCAAGTTTCTGGGGGTTAGATTAGGCCCCAGGGATGGACCGACCGGTTAAGATCATCTTCCCGAGTGAAGATGATGCGAGGAGTTGCACTGAAGGATGGCAGGCAGGGTGTGGCCTGTTTCTCTCACAAGCAAAGTGTGGTGTCCAAACGTGGAGCCAGTCTATACCACACGTGGCGAAGTGACAAAAAGAAGCTGTCTCGTCACATGCCACACATCAAGACATATGCTCCCATCAGGGATGATACTGCTGCAGAGTACTTCATCTTCACCTCACACAACTTCTCCAAAGCAGCATAGGGGGGGAGGTATCTGGTTGGTCCAGAATTACAATACTCAGTTATCAGGTTGGTGTGCTGCCCCTATCAAAATTACTGACGGGCACCAATACATTCAAATTTGGATCCTCAGAAGAGCCGGCAACACTACCGCTGCCCTGACCCCATACCCAATTGGAACAAAACCATGCGTTTTGTATGCCACAAGGGATGCTGCATGGGGAGGTGCGCCTAAATTCACTCCCTGCACGCTGACCCTGCCACTGACAAAACACCTAGTAATACTGCCCTGGCTCCGCAGCCCACGATGTTGACTCTCGGCACCGGCGCAATATAAATGGGATGACAGAACCAGGGCACAGGCACAGGATGAATGACACGACTCTCCTGGACAAAACTACCCCACTGGATTATGATCAGATAAGTACTGGTAACATCATCACCAGAACAAGGCTAAACTGGTAGTCCTTTTACATAAGGTGGGTCAGAGTTTTGTGTTTTTATAGGCAAGTCTCTTCAGGGTGCTCACCATCCACCCACTCGAGGTACTGCTGCTATGGGTGTCTACCCTTTCCTATCCTTTATCCTTCATCATGTTTTTCTTTCCTTCATTATTTCCTCTTCCTTCAGCCTACGGATGACTTTACACTTCCTCTTCTATCTGCCTATACTTCATTCTTTCCCCTTCCTTCCGCCAATGGGTTACTCTAAACCGAGTTGTTGCTACAACCTTCCACTTCAAGTACGAGACATGTGGCAATTGCACAGCAGCTGCCCTCAACCAGCAGCAATAACCAATACAGTCCTCCACAAGCACATAAGCTGCCCAGTCAACTTTTGTGGCACAACTGAGGGACAGTGAGCCAGCTGGTTTGTTTATAAACCAAGTTTCCAGCAGACAAGCTGACCCTCTAAGCCTCACCTTTCCTGACTTCAGCAATGAGGACAGAGACCGAGTCGCCACAGTTCACCCGTACCATCGACATGGATTACCTGACTGAGGAGTACCGCGCTGCAGGAGTCCTCCCCCTCTCACTGATGGTCCTTTATTCGACGCGTTCGACGAGCAAGACATACGAGCCGGCTGATCATCCACACATCACAGAAATTAAGGTCCGTCTGAGTAACATATACGACCCACCACACTAAACTCACAATGTTTCATTACAAAGAAGGACAGAGGCTCGCCGTCCACACTTCCAACTTTGTGCCCAACCAGTTCATCAACGGCTTTCGGATCTCACCCCCGTTTCCTGCCCTAGAGGAAGATGCACCAAGGACAGATGGGGAGTCAGTTACCAACTTTAAACAGGACCTCATAGACTACCTGCTCCCCTATCGGTTCTGCAATTGCTCCACATGGGCAGAAATTGTAAGAGGCCACGACTTCTCAGCGTGCAGCGCTGCTCTCATTTGCAGCATCCCTGGGGACCACACAGACGAAGATTTTGAAAAGAGGGGCCATATGAAAGTACGGAGTCTTTTACAGCAGCACTCTGTTCGTGTAACCTCACCCATTGTGGCCCAGATATCGTCAATTCTGAGTTTGGGGCCTAGTGCACAATCGTGGTTAATGGGAGAGTGGGCAGCAAGTTTCTGGGGGTTAGATCAGGCCCCAGGGATGGACCGACCGGTTAAGATAATCTTCCTGAGTGAAGATGATGCGAGGAGTTGCACTGAAGGATGGCATGCAGGGTGTGGCATGTTTCTCTCACAAGCAAAGTATGGTGTCCAAACGTGGAGCCAGTCTATAGCACACGTGGCGAATTGACAAAAGAAGCTGACTCGTCACATGCCACACATCAAGACATACTGTATGATCCCATCACAGATGATAATCCTGCAGAGTACTTCATCTTCACCTCACACAACTTCTCCAAAGCAGCATGGGGGGGGAGGGAGGTATCTGGTTGGTCCAGAATTACAATACTCAGTTATCAGGTTGGTGTGCTGCTCCTATCAAAATTACTGACGGGCCCCA
The DNA here is from genome assembly GCF_032717465.1 of Coenobita brevimanus. NCBI lineage: Eukaryota > Metazoa > Arthropoda > Malacostraca > Decapoda > Coenobitidae > Coenobita > Coenobita brevimanus. The sequence goes on from NC_136986.1 coordinate 39,024,046, forward strand.
ATACATTCAAATTTGGATCCTCAGAAGAGCCGGCAACACTACCGCTGCCCTGACCCCATACTCAGTTGGAACGAAACCATGCGTTTTGTATGCCACAAGGGATGCTGCATGGGGAGGTGCGCCAAAATTCACTCCCTACACGCTGACCCTGCCACTGACAAAACACCTGGTAATACTGCCCTGGCTCCGCAGCCCACGATGTTGACTCTCGGCACCGGCGCAAGATAAATGGCATGACAGAACCAGGCCACAGGCACAGGATGAATGACACCACTCCCCTAGACAAAACTACCCCACTGGATTATGATCAGGTAAGTATTGGTAACATCATCACCAGAACAAGGCTAAACTGGTAGTCCTTTTACATAAGGTGGGTCAGAGTTTTGTGTTTTTATAGGCAAGTCTCTTCAGGGTGCTCACCATACACCCACTCGAGGTACTGCTGCTATGGGTGTCTACCCTTTCCTCTCCTTTATCCTTCATCATGTCTTTCTTTCCTTCATTATTTCCTCTTCCTTCAGCCTACGGATGACTTTACACTTCCTCTTCTATCTGCCTATACTTCATTTTTTCCCCTTCCTTCCGCTTATGGGTTACTCTAAACCGAGTTGTTGCCACAACCTTCCACTTGCAGGTACTAGACATGTGGCAATTGCACAGCAGCTGCCCTCAACCAGCAGCAATAACCAATACAGTCCTCCTCAAGCACACAAGCTGCCCAGTCAACCTTTGTGGCACAACTGAGGGACAGTGAGCCAGTTGGTTTGTTTATAAACCAAGTTTCCAGCAGACAAGCTGACCCTCTAAGCCTAACCTTTGCTGACTTGCTGACTTCAGCAATGAGGACAGAGACTGAGTCGCCACAGTTCACCCGTACCGTCAACATGGATTACCTGACTGAGGAGTACCGCGCTGCAGGAGTCCTCCCCCTCTCACTGATGGTCCTTTATTCGACGAGCAAGACATACGAGCCGGCTGATCATCCACACATCACAGAAATTAAGGTCCGTCTGGGTAACCTATACGACCCACCACACTAAACTCACAATGTTTCGTTACAAAGACGGACTGAGGCTCGTTGTCCACACTCCACACTTTGTGCCCAACCAGTTCATCAACGGCTTTCGGATCTCACCCCCGTTTCCCGCCCTGGAGGAAGGTGCACCAAGGACAGATGGGGAGTCAGTTACCAACTTTAAACAGGACCTCATAGACTACCTACTCCCCTATCGGTTCTGCAATTGCTCCAGATGGGCAGAAATTGTAAGAGGCCACGACTTCTCAGCGTGCAGCGCTGCCCTCATTTGCAGCATCCCTGGGGACCACACAGACAATGATTGTGAAAAGAGGGGCCATATGAAAGTATGGAGTCTTTTACAGCAGCACTCTGTTCATGTAACCTCACCCATTGTGGCCCAGATATCGTCAATTGGGAGTTTGGGGCCTTGTGCACAATCGTGGTTAATGGGAGAGTGGGCAGCAAGTTTCTGGGGGTTAGATCAGGCCCCAGGGATGGACCGACCAGTTATGAACATCTTCCCGAGCGAAGATGATGCGAGGAGTTGCACTGAAGGATGGCATGCAGGGTGTGGCCTGTTTCTCTCACAAGCAAAGTGTGGTGTCCAAACGTGGAGACAGTCTATACCACATGTGGCGAAGTGAAAAAAAGAAGCTGACTCGTCATATGCCACACATCAAGATATATGCTCCCATCAAGGATGATACTGCTGCAGAGTACTTCATCTTCACCTCACACAACTTCTCCAAAGCAGCATGGGGGGAGAGGTATCTGGTTGGTCCAGAATTACAATGCTCAGTTATCAGGTTGGTGTGCTGCTCCTACCAAAATTACTGACGGGCCCCAATACATTCAAGTTTGGATCCTCAGAAGAGCCGGCAACACTACCGCTGCCATATGATGTACCACTGACCCCATACCCAGTTGGAACAAAACCATGCGTTTTGTATGCCACAAGGGATGCTGCATGGGGAGGTGCGCCTAAATTCACTCCCTGCACGCTGACCCCGCCACTGACAAAACACCTGGTAATACTGCCCTGGCTCCACAGCCCACGATGTTGACTCTCGGCACCGGCGCAAGATAAATGGGATGACAGAACCAGGGCACAGGCACAGGATGAATGACACGACTCCCCTGGACAAAACTACCCCACTGGATTATGATCAGATAAGTACTGGTAACAGCATCACCAGAACAAGGCTAAACTGGTAGTCCTTTTACATACGGTGGGTTAGAGTTTTGTGTTTTTATAGGCAAGTCTCTTCAGGGTGCTCACCATCCACCCACTCGAGGTACTGCTGCTATGGGTGTCTACCCTTTCCTCTCCTTTATCCTTCATCATGTCTTTCTTTCCTTCATTATTTCCTCTTCCTTCAGCCTACGGATGACTTTACACTTCCTCTTCTATCTGCCTATACTTCATTCTTTCCCCTTCCTTCCGCCTATGGGTTACTCTAAACCGAGTTGTTGCCACAACCTTCCACTTCAAGTACAAGACATGTGTCAATTGCACAGCAGCTGCCCTCAACCAGCAGGAATAACCAATACAGTCCTCCACAAGCACACAAGCTGCCCAGTCAACCTTTGTGGCACAACTGAGGGACAGTGAGCCAGTTGGTTTGTTTATAAACCAAGTTTCCAGCAGACAAGCTGACCCTCTAAGCCTCACCTTTGCTGACTTGATGACTTCAGCAATGAGGACAGAGACTGAGTCGCCACAGTTCACCCGTACCGTCAACATGGATTACCTGACTGAGGAGTACCGCGCTGCAGGAGTCCTCCCCGTCTCACTGATGGTCCTTTATTCGACGAGCAAGACATACGAGCCGGCTGATCATCGACACATCACAGAAATTAAGGTCCGTCTGAGTAACATGTACGACCCACCACACTAAACTCACAATGTTTCGTTACAGAGAAGGACTGAGGCTCGTCGTCCACACTCCCAACTTTGTGCCCAACTAGTTCATCAACGGCTTTCGGATCTCACCTCCGTTTCCCGACCCAGAGGAAGGTGCACCAAGGTGCAGCCCACGATGTTGACTCTCGGCACCGGCGCAAGATAAATGGAATGACAGAACCAGGGCACAGGCACAGGATGAATGACACGACTCCCCTGGACAAAACTACCCCACTGGATTATGATCAGGTAAGTATTGGTAACCATCACCAGAACAAGACTAAACTGGTAGTCCTTTTACATAAGGTGGGTCAGAGTTTTGTGTTTTTATAGGCAAGTCTCTTCAGGGTGCTCACCATCCACCCACTCGAGGTACTGTTGCTATGGGTGTCTGCCCTTTGCTCTCTTCTATCTTCCTTTCCTTCATCCTTTTCCCTTCCTTCTGCCTATAGGTTACTTTACTCAGTGACAAGCCAAATGGTTTCCTGTACACCAAACCATTTACTACACTGGGTGGCAACCATATGACCAAATTATGGTGCCTGGTGGTTTATTGGGTAATTAAGGCACTCCAACTGGATTGATCTGGTGCAGGTTTATATCCAAGGGGTGGTTGGGGTTTATTGCTGATGTAATGCCACTATCATCATCATCTACTAACAAACTATCAATATCATGCTCAGATAAATGGGTTAATCAAAGCAAAAACAAACAAACAAACAAACAAGCAAGCAAATAAATCAATACAATACAGCCTTCATTAACTCTTCTTGAGGTGAAAGAAACAAGAAAAGCTTTAACATTAACCCTTACACTATATGAGCCTCTCCTGCTGAAAATAATAATAATAATAATAATAACAACAACCAAACTCATGGGGTTGACAATAATAATACAAAACAATAATGATAAAAATAATAACAGCAATAATAATAATCACATAGCTCAAGGAATTAAAAATAATGACCCTAATTACTCTCTAAGCTCATCCTAATTACACCACCTGAAGCCTACAATTAGGAAACAATGGATTTTACACATTAATTACCACAATCCTGTCATATGATACACTAATAATCTTTACACAAATATGCAATCATCATCATCATTATCATCATCATCGTCACCATCATCATCATCAATTATTAGCTTCAACTGTCATCATCATCAGCTTCAATTGTCATCACCACCACCACCACTATCATCATCAGTCGTCGTCATCATCACCACAATTTAGCAGCATAATTTAACTGTAGATATAAATATTGATACAGTATATGTGCAATTACATGGAGAGACATACTGACAAATGAGAAAGCACAGGAGTGTAGTGGTGTGGATGTGAAAGAAAGCATTAGGAGAAGTACACTGAGGTGGTTTGGCCATGTGGAGAGCGTGGAGAACAAGAGACTAACGGGGAGAGTGTATATATGCTAGGTGGAGGGCGAGGATGACATGGAGGGATGGAGTGGGGAGGTATATGAGAGAAGGGGGTGTGTGCTGGAGGAAGGGCAGTGAAATGGCAGGGAGCAGGGCGACATGGGGGCAATTTGTTTGTGGCCACCCCCTACGGGATTAGGGTGTGATAATAGATAGACAGATACTGTAAACAGGTAGATATTTCAGTAGGATGCAGTGGAAATGTGTGAGAAATAGTATGGGTTCCACACCACCTCAATATCTGGTTATATGGTTACCACCCAGCATTATAAATGATATCCTGGGTTACAGGAAACCATTAGGTTTGTCACTCAGTGTACAGCCACCTGAAATGGAGAGATGTATGATAACAGTTCAAGGAAGGATGAGATATAGGAGGAGAGGAGAGGAGGGCAGACACAGAAAAAGAATGACAACACTACATCACGTGAGTGGATGATGGTTGCCACCACCTATCACAAAAAAAATAAACAACAGCAATGACAATAATAATAATAATAAAACAATAGGACACAAAAATAACAGTCTCGTACTTTCCAAGTCACTATTAATGACATTAGAAAGATCATAATTCTCTATATGGGTCCAATGCCTGGTTATACAAATGTCCCTTAACTCCCTCCCTATCCCCCAAAATGACAATGGTGGACAGCAGAAGGGAACTTAAGCCTGCTGTCCACTGGGTTCACGTTTCAGATGCACACACGGCCACAAAAATTTAACCCAGTATACCACCACTAAGTATAACAGTAATCTCTATAGCCTCTTTATTTAACATATTATATATCCCAGGGCTATACTGTATACTGAAGGGGATTATGGAGAGATATATACCAAGCCAATTATATACAGTACAGTATTGCACTCATGTCCTAACTTTTCGCTACTCCACCACCAATCTATTAATCTATCTACCAATATCTATCTATCCAAATACAGTTTAGTCAAACCGCTATCCTAGTGTCTCAAACCTTTGTTACTATGGCATCAATCAATTTGTCTTGGTATGAAGCCATCAATAAATCTATCTTTCAATGTGTCAATCTGTACCTTGTGTGGGTCTACCCATCTATCAGTACGGACAAGGGGAATCTGACTGTCTAATTAAAACAAAGCATTGTGAAGGTCCAAGAGAGATGTTGATGCAATGTGATTTCTGTCCAATGCTCTGAATGCCAAAATGAGGAGATTCAACCAACTGCAGGTAAATGGCAGAAATAACTATGACCTTCTGGGTACGACCCTCCAAGTGGTAGAGTCTGTAACTATTGCTATTACCAGAAATGGTATTAGCAATAAGCTAACGGTACCCACAACCTACGGTCGGGGTCTGGCTCGATATGCTGCCACTATAGCACTGCCATCACAGTCTTTCATGAGTCACCGAGCACAGCCTGGTGAGGAGTCGGACCCTAGTGGCAGAGCAGACGCTGGGGAGCTTGCCTGTTCCGTCTGTAAGCGCACCTTTGGGTCGAAGCGTGGTCTGGGTGTCCACTATCGCAGTGCACACCCAGACCAATTCTTTGCCAATAAGGAGCCAAGAAGAACCAAGGCCAGATGGACTGACGTAGAGGCCAGGCTCCTTGCTTCCAGAGAAGTTTCAGTCCTTAAAGAGAATTCAGCAGCAGCAAGGAATATCAACCAGCTGCTGTTGGCTTCTTTCCCAGACCGGTCCCTCAAGTCCATCAAGTCATGCAGGAGGTCCGCCGCTCACCAGGTCCTTTTGGATGATATGACCTCTGCCAGCTCCCAGCGACACCAGGGAGGCCTACCCTGTATGGAGAGGGAGGTGAGGGATGCAGGTAAGACCTTGTCCGGTGGAGAAGGAGAACCCCAGATGAGGGGACCAACCGATGGTGCTGAGACAGGAGCCTGAGAAAGAGTTTTGGAGAGTACCTGGAGAGAGGAGATTATGGCAGCGGTCTCCTCTCTCTGTGATACTCTGTCCCTCCAGCAGAGGGATGATCCCGATAAGCTAATCCATCAGATGCTGGAGGTACTCCCGTGAGAGGAGGACCATTGATGGCAAACCATGACCACTTGGTAAGACCTGGGCAGGCAGCCCCCGGGGTTTGACGAGCGAGGAGGCAATTCTTTGTCCGCACCCAAAGGAGGTGGACCGGAGATAGGGATCGGCTTGTTCAGGACATCCTGGAGGGCATTATCAATGCAGACGACAACGTTACCGTAGAGGTGAAAATCACTTTCTGGACTGACATGTACCAAACTCCATCCCATCCATGGAGTTGTTCAGTGTCCACACCGGTCCATCCTCCAAGGTGGGAGTTGATGGCTCCCATCTCCATCGGTGAAGTGGAAGGGGCCCTAAGGAAAGTGAGGGTCTGTACTTCCGGCTAAGACGGGACGACCTTAGCCAACCTAAGGGGCCTACAGGCGGTGAAGGTGACTCTCCTCTTTAATGCTCTGTTAATCAGTAACGCATCAGAACAGTCAACAACATCAAAGGTCACCCTGATTCTGGACCGCGAGTCCAGATGGGCCGTCTGGGTTCTGGTCTATTTTGGTCTCCTCACATGTGGTCAGGATTATGCACTCGATTTTGGCCGCTAAAATCCAGTGCGTGGACTTGTTTTCGTGGACACAGCACACATTCCAACCTAGCAACGGCTGTGCCAAAACCATAAACATGATGAGTGCTGTCCTTTACAAGGGCTATGAGAAGTGGCACGATGTTTACATGGCAATGTTGGACATCCAAAAGGCATCTGACTTGCTGTCTCACCTTGCCATGGGCGCCATACTAGACAGGGTGGGCGTGCCGCCTCCTCTACTAGGTACATTCTCACATGGTTGGACCTCTTGAGGACGTCCATCTGTCCCCGCAAGGGGGTCCCCGCTAGTGTTCAATGCTGCAATCAATTACGTGTTAGGAGGCTTGGATAACCATTTAGGCATCAAGCTAGGTGATCACCGAATCGCAGATACATTTCCGCTGATGACCTAATCCTGACTTTGACTGCCAAGCCAAGTCTCCAGGCCCTGGTTGATACAGCGATTCATAGTCTGGGTCAATTGGGGCTCACCATAAATCTTGACAAATGCAAATCAATTGCGGCGGTGCAGGATGGGAAGGCCAAACGTTACATCTGGTCAGCCAATCCATTCCTCAACACAGATGGACGACTGAATCCCACACTGAGTGCCTCCGAAACCACTATGTACCTAGGAGTAGATGTGGGTTGGCAGCCCTCTCTCAAAAGCCATCACGAGAAGCTGGGAGAATTGCTCATGTGAATTGCGCCCCCAGCAGAAAGTGTGGGCAATCAGCAAGGCAGTGTACCCTCGGTGCCTCCATGGGCTCATCCTCGGGAGTGTAAACTTTGGTAATAAGCATGAGGGCAGCCGTGAGGGAAATCTTACATCTAACCAAGGACACGCCCAAGGCCTTCTTCCACGCTGGGCTGAAAGGGGGTGGACTTGAATTCCTTCCTTTTATACCTGGGTTTCGTCGCTCCGGGTGGTTCGCCTGCTCCAATTATCTACAGTAAGTCAACTTGCTCCTTGATTAAGACTCTCAGTGAGCATGAGTATACTCAACGATGCTTAAAGCGAACCCACTGGCCTGTCATACAGGGGGTCAGGAGCCAGGATTGTCGCAGTGAGGCGAACCAATGGGTGCTGGACCTCTCTCGACAGTATGACGGAGAGGGCCTTCATGGAACTGCTCAGCAGGCTCAATGGTAATCGCACCGTTGGATCTACGAAGGATCTGACCGTCTCAGCTGCTCTCGATATGTAGACGCCGTCAAGCCGAGTAGTAGTTTGGTGAATACCCCTGTAAGATCATTAACGGGACGTGGATTGCAGCGACAAAACCTGCACTGTGAGGGAGGGTGTGGGACCCCTCCCTCTTTGAACTACGTCCTCCAGGGATGTTTCTTGACCCACGAAATCCGCGTTGCCTGGCACGACAGACTTGTTGACTACCTAGAGAGGCAGCCGACTAGAACACATCTCGGCTCTCGTGTCAGGAAAGAACAAATGTTACGTGCTGGACCAGTAATGAGGCGGTCAGACTTTCTAGTCAACATGGGGACCTCTGTAGTCATATTAGACGTGCAGGTTGTCTCTGACACACACTACACATCCTTGGACTTGGCCTATGCAATATAGTCGAGTATTATAACACACGTGAATTAACCCTTACACCGCGGGCATGTTTCCCAATGTTTTGCGTGTCCCGCGGGGTTATTTGGGCTCAGACAGACTCTCAAAAAATATTTGCCAAAAATCAGTTATTAGTCCTAGAATATTAAAATTACATATGCATATGGCATATACCTTCAGCTTTCTCCTGGGATGTTTGTTGAGCCTTCGTCGATTACTGTAGGACTTGTGGAGACCTCTGAAGTTGGGTAACGAAGTCTCCACTTTACACTTCCCAACAACCCATAATATGATTACCACAGCCAGATATTAACACTATAAACACTACTCTATGATTATCAAGTAGTTTGGGAGCCATACTCCAAAAAAAAACCACTGTGAAAGCAATGAAAATTACGAGCGCGTATGACCTTCCCACTTGCGCTAGTTCGCTGTTGGTATTCTGTCATTTATTATTCATAAAACCCCTCACACTTTATATTTCTATTACTATATAACACCTACATATATCTGGAGTCTTTATCCATAAGTTTCCTTCAGTAGTATTAGTTTATTGTCACTGAAGTCATTCAATTTTTCATTCAGTAAAATACGTAGAGAGCCACGGATTCACTTTCACTGTTATAACCTCAAGTATTTGTACTCATTCTTATATTACTAATTACTTACATTTCTATTTACATTTTCTATTGTATTTTCAATATTTACACTTCTATTTTACTTACACTATGTTATTCACTGTCACTTTCAGTAACATGAAACTAAATTACACTGTTCAATCATATGTACTGTACATCCATTGCTTTCACTTGCTATTTACACATTACTTTCCTTTCCCACTTGCACTTTGAGAACTGCTTCTGGCTGTGGTAATCAAAGAAGCAGGTAACACAGAGTGGAACCTGGCACTCAGCACACTGCCAAGAGGTGCATTTGTGATCAGGTGTGTGTCGGGTGGTATGTGCACACACCTGGCACCTGCGGATCGCAGCCTTCCTCTTGCCTGTGGCAGGCATTTGCACCAGTCTGTGCCGATCCATGTATGCCCTCTGCTCAAGTCTGTCGGGAAGTGTTACTGGATGGCGCCTTGGAGTTGCTGCTGTCACCCTACCATATCTTTCAAGCAGATGCTGAACACAAGTCCTGGCAAACAACCTCAGGGAGGACTTGGGTGGCTTGACCTTCATCTTGTACAGGATGAAGGCGTTCAGCATTGTCATGTCTATGCGACGCAGAAAAACTTTCCTGTACCACCTAGTATTCTTCCTCAGGCAGTCGATCTCTCCAATCATCATGTCTGACTTGTCCACCAGCCGCATGTTGATATTGTAGATTAACACAGCATCAGGTTTCCTCACAGGTTCGCCTGTCCTACGGTCGACCTTCCCACTGTCTCTCATCTCCCCCTTATGTACGGTGGTGAGCATATGCACGACCCTCTTGTCATGCCACCGTATTGCCAGCATCTTCTCAGACTTGCGTAGGTGCATGTCTCCTCGCTGCGAGGTTCCTGCCTCTGGGAATTTAGGAAAGTGGGCACGATTACTCTTCACAGTGCCGCAGGAGCCGATGCTGTGCTCTGAAAGGTATTTAGCAAGTTTCAGTGCTGTACAATAGTTGTCTGTATACAGCACATGATTCCCACCAAAATACCTTTCAAGGAGCACTTTCACTACACAGCCTGAGAAGCCAAGAGGATGTGTTTTATCAAGATCGACAGTGCTGGCTGAATAAATGACGAAGTCAAGGATGTACCCAGTCTTACAGACGCACAGTACAAAGAACTTGATTCCAAAGCGATGGCGTTTGCTTGGAATGTACTGCACAAACCTAAGACGTCCTCTGAACAAAACCAAGGATTCATCAATGACAACCTTCTGAAAGGGGTGGAAGAATGTCATAAACTTATCCTTCATTCTGCTCAGAATCTCCCGGATCTTCCAGAGTGGGTCGGTTTGGGAAGGTACATCGTTCTCGGCAAAGTGCAGGTTTCCCATGATGTTCCAGAAGCGATCTCTCGCCATGTACTTATTGAAGGTGGGTGAGGGTAGTAAGGGGTCCATGGACCAGTATTCTTCCAACTCATGCTTCTTTGAGTGTGGCATGAGAAGCATGAGGGTGAAGAACACATACAGCTCCTGCACTCCCAGCATGGACCACTGTTGCATCTTGACTGCACCTGTACCACGTGCAGCACGTTGTGATTCATACCTGTTGGTCTCATCACATATGTGCTGCATGACTTCGTCATCGAGGAAGGCCAAAAGGAAGTCCACACACTCAGCATCCTCGTCAAGAGTGAAGGCAGGCTGTACTCCTGAGGAACTCTTGTCAAAATCAAGATGTTCTGGGACAAAATCGGACCCTTCCGTCCACGTGAAGGCGTCCAGGATTCCCTGTCGTGGCGGTGTAGGGTGGGTGAGGGTGGAGGGTGGCTGTGAGGCAGATTTATCATGTTCAAGGTCACTTGCACTGACCCTGGGTTGCCATACAGCACTAGCAGCCCTTACTGTACTGCAACTCTACTTTTACGGGTCAGGGATTTACCTCTTCCTCTACGGCCTGCCTTCACTGTTGATGCTGGTGGTGACTCCGACAACGAAGACTCCGGAGATAATTCAGCAGAAGAGGAGGAAGAAATGAGTGAAGTGGGGCTTGGGGAACAGGGAGGTGAATCAACTCAGGACTCATGGTGGGCTGGGTCACACGGGGCCATTGTTCCGGGGCTAACCTGCCGCCTTTTCACTCCCTTCCCAAATTCCTTCCCTTGCTGCACTAACGGCTCCTTTCCCTTGGAGCTAGGGAAAACTTGGGACACTGAAGCACTCGTACTAGTAGTTTCTGGCACGATTTCCTCACCCGGCTCATCACACGAATCCCCCAAAGGGTCAAAATCACTATCCATCATCACCATTGATAATTCCACTAGTTCACGTTCCACTGCAGAGTCACTTAGTCCTTTCCTGCTTCCCTCACGAGTTTTTCTGGGTGTAGAGGTCACGGGGCCCTTTGCAATGGGCGCAGAAGCAGAAGAAATGGCGGGGCACGAGTGCGACATGCTTTGACCACAGTGGAGGACAAGGAACTAAATGCCGCGGCTTATCTGAGAAGGCAAGGGTTGACAGTCAGTGACAATGGGGCTGACAGCTGCTAACTTACATGCTAATAAATTATTGGTAGAAAATCTCGGCAATACATAAAGAAATAGGTAGTTCCAGGTGAATGTAAATGTCACTTAGGCTTCTCCCTTCCTTTCTGATATATATTTTTATTACAGAAATAATTACAAGGCATAATTCAAAGGGGAAATTACCGTGGTAATGTAGCGAATGAATGCATGTGAGGTGTTGTCAGGTGATAATTAGCCAATTCCTGATGTATACCACTATCACTTACCTTTTTTTTTTTTTGGTATATATTATTTTGTATAAGTATAGGGCATAGAGCTTATTTCAATGGATGGAATCTGTGGAAAAATCCGGGGGAGATTTGCTTAGCGCAGCGTGGCCGGGGAGGTGAGAGGACAGGGTAATGGAGGGAAGGTAGGGAGGGGAGTCAGGAACGGGGGAAAATCGCTAAAATGTCAACAATGGATGGGAGTACAGATGAGATTTGGAGTGCTGACTAGTGTTGGACATTGGCAGTACTGACAGATGATACAAGCCACCACTTGAAAGCCCGGGATAATTAAAAATTACACAGAATCACAAAAGTGACGCCCCGCGGTATGATCCATTGCGCCCGAGTGTTACGAAAGTGATGCCCCGCGGTTATGGGGTTAAAGGAGGTGGCGCGTCAGTGGGCAGCCAGGCTCGCGGCCACAGTAGAGGCTGTGACCCCTCAACTGGCGAGGGATGCTGTCGTCTAAAAGCAGAGCAGCCCTCTTAAGGTTGGGGCTCACACCTATGTCTCTAGCAATCCTAGGGTGATCTCTCTGGAAGGGTCACAAAATATCTTGCAATACCTGCGAAGAAGAGGCTGCAGGAGACAGGGACGGCCTCCCCAATGACTGTTCTGTTGCATACAAGGGTGTCGTGGGAGCCTGCCGGCTATTTGGGTGGCCACCTTGCCCTACAGACCGTGGCGACGCACATGTCCACTGATGTGAGAACGGTCCGTGGGCTGTAAATGTACATGTATACGGACCTGCAAGTACGCAATAGGCACCCAATGACAAAACAAGGCATGCAGTCAATGTTATATGGTCAAACTATCAGCTGCCTTCATTTTCTGAGGGTTTGCCAATCAAACAGCCAAATGCCTTGTAATGTAATTAGACGCGCATGAATGGATTAACAAGATTCCCACTGCCCCTATCTACTGTCTGTTCATCTATCAGCATCCACCTATCTAAACTGCCTCCATGTCATCCAGTCCAACGTCATCAGGATGCCTTCTCTCCAACTCATTCATTCAGTCATTCATAAACCTCTCCATCCCATCCCTCTGCCCCTGCCCCCTTTCCCAATCCACCTCACTCACTCTCCTAGTCAGTCTCATTCTCCATCCTCTTCTTAGTCCCTCACTCTACCAGCACTGTTGCATCATCATCATTATTATTATTATTATTATGATTTCCCCCCCTAAAGATTGACTGAGGTAGGGTCCAACGTGAATCAAGAGGCCTGACAGGAGAAACTAACCAAAAAATATGCCCTAGTAAATGGGTACACCTTCATTTACTCATCATTCAAGCCCTTGGCATCCTGACTACACCTCGCTAGCATACACATCTACACTTACATACTTCATACCCCCCAAACACCTGTTCTAAAGTGTTGTTGTGATGAAGAGAGAAGCCTTCAGGTGGTGGCACTGATATACTGTCACAACTACCTATGTTAATGTCCCTCAATTCTCTCCCTATCCCCTGAAAGGAAGATGGTTGGCTGTAGACAGGGAACTTTAAGTCAGCAGTCCAGCAAGTTCATTTCTGGCCTTTAGTTCATTCTTTCTTGCATTTAAAAAAAAAAAAAAAAAAAACTGTACCTCTTTAGCATGACAATATACTCTCAGCCAAATTATAAAAAAAACATTCTCTCTGCCTAACTATAATTAACACCACTAAACTAATCCTAACTATACTACTCTCTTACCCTAATTATAACCCGGTAGACCATTGGCTTTACCTTCACATATCAAGCCTAATACACTGTACATCAATGGGCCAAAACAATAACAGGGAGCGAGTTCTCATCTTTCAGCTTACGTCATAAACAAATAGGTTGGCCAAGGGTGAGAGCTGTATAAATTGATGAAAGAGCTCTCTCTGGGGTTTTCAAAGCACTATACCACAGCAACATGCACGGACTCTGCTACTCTAATGCGCAGTGAAGAACAGTGCCTCTAAGTGCAGTGCCTACAGTCTACGTGCTTTGCTTCTACATTTCTTTAACTTTGCTGTGTGTGTCATCTTTTGCAGCCATTTTCCTGTAGCTCAATGGCAAAGTATGGCAATACCATGGCCCTCTGTACTTCTCATAACACTTCTTCGTGACTAGCACCATTCTAGTGTTAATCTTTTAAGTAGCTCAGTATTCAAGACAGACACATGGGGTATGGCTCCATGTACTTCCATAGCACTTCTTCGTGACTAGTACCATATTCTAGTGTTAATATTACAGCTAAGCATTCAAGATGGTCATACATTAATTTTATGCCAAGTTAAAGCGAAGGGAATATAGTATAGTATCTACAGTACTGAATATTACCTGTTATCAGAGCTGGACACGGAGGTCTTCATGTGGCAGCACCAATACAACCAGACAAGTTAAGAAAATATCCCTGAACAATATACAAGTATGTCACTGAACTATGTATGTCCCCTAAAAAGAAAGGTGAACTCTAGGACGACAATTTCAGCCTGCAGTCCACTGGGGTCAACCGTAGGTAAACTTGAGGCCACATGAATGACAACCTGGTCTCACTCTTCACTTGTATAACTGTCCCCATTTCCATCCCTCATTTACTAAACTTTGACCAATACTGAGATTGCCCATTGCATTATTTTCTTCATGGACTGGGAGCTTACCTACCTATCTACTATTGCCAGACGCCTTAATCCCATAAAGTATCACAAATAAATTGCCTCCATGTCACCCTGTCTTCTGCCATCAAACTGCCCTCTCCAACTCACACCTCCCTCATATACTGTATATGCCTCTCCATCCCATCCCTCCACCTCATCCTCGGCCTCTCCCTTCTCCCTCTAACTTACATCACCTTCATTTTAATTACTTCACCCAATTCCTCCACAACACTTAGTGAATCTCTCTCTCTCTCTCTCTCAAGGCCAAACCAACTCATTGTACTCCCAACACTTACTTACACATCCCCATCAACACCACAACACTTATAAATTCGTCACTGATCTGTCTGTCTCTCCACAAAACTCCACTTGCTCCCCCAACCCAACCTAACTAGTAACCTAAAATAACCACACTTAACCAAACCAACCCAAAGGAACAGTAAATAGCTAAATATATAAATAACTACACAAATACCAAAATCAGAGTCTACCTAACCACAATACTTAAAAAATTTAGACCATCCATCCATCCATCATCCAATAAAGTATATCTATCTACCTATCTATGTATCTATTGCCAGACTCAATCCTGTATGGGATGGCCACAAACAAATCGCCTCCATATCACCCTATCCCCTGCCATTTTGCTGTATACTGTATTGTAAATTAGCCTTGGTTCTGCGACATGTGATTACTTTTATATCAATTACCAGTAAACTGATGTCATAGCCCTCAAAAGGAGGATGGTGAACTGCAGAATGGCAACTTAAATCTATAGTCCAGTGATTGGTGAGGGATATGAGAGAGGGGGGAGTGAGCTGGAGGGGAGGGCAGCAAAATGGCAGGGGAAGGGACAGGGTGACATGGAGGCAATTTGTTTGTGATCACCCCTTACGGAATTAAGGCATCTGGCAATAGATAGGTAGACAGACATATAGAATGACTGACTGATAGACAGACAGATAAAGAGGTAGATAGACAGTGAGTTTAAGATGAGCAGGGACCCACAAGAATAACTAGTACATTGTCAGGTGACAAAGTGGTTTTAATAGTGGATTCCAAGCACCGGGGGTAGACATCAGAGATAAAATACTGGAAATGACCAAAGACAAGTGCAAAGGACAAGGTTAAAAAAAAGTAAACAAAACAAGGGTAAGACATATTCAAAATAAGCAAAGGGAAATTAATGGATTCAAATAACAGGGCATGAAAAAAAATCATAATTCAAAAGGAAAAGAAAACAAAGGGGCAGAGAATAAGATAAAAACACAATTAAAACAACAAAGACCAAATCAAGACAAGCAAGGAAACAGCCAAGAAAATCAATAAAGGGTGGGAAATTACAAGACCATATATTACACAAAAACCAATGTACACTGAAACCATTAATGGACGAAAAAAAGGAGAGGGAGGAAGACATCTTCAAAAAAAATTATAATAAAAATAAAACGATGAAAAGAGGTGGGTGGATATCCTCTTGAAAAAAAAAAAAAAATGAAGAAAACGATCAGATCTATATATAATACTTAGATGATCAAGTGTAATAAAAGGTCTATAGAAATTGTCTGGAATTCACTTAAAGCATCAAATCCCTACATGATTTTATTTTTTTATCAAGTGGACTGTTGTGACAGATAAGGTTTTTCTATTATCTATCATTATATACTGCCAGATGCCTTAATCCTGTATGAGGTGGCCATAAAAAAATCACCTCCATGTCGCCCTGTCCCCCTTGCCATTTCACTGTCCTCCCTCTGGCTACCCCCCCCCCCTCTCTCATATACCTCTCCCCTCCATCTAATCCTCAGCCTCCCCCACCCTCTACCCCCCTCCATCTCACTCACATACACTCTCCTCATTAGTTTCTCTCTCTCCATCCTCTCCACATGGCCAAATCACCTCAATGGACTTCTATCACTTTCAATCATTTACTAAGATTATAAACAATAAATGGTTTAAAGAACATGGCCTCGGATACTTAAAACAGAGAGAAGTCAGGAAAGAAAGCAATAGAGAGAAATGGGCCACACCACATAAAAATCATTGGATCTATTATGCAAAGTTGTGGAAATTTTTTTTTTTTTTTTTTTTTAAGCCAAAAAAAAAAAAAAAAAAAGAACCAAGGGCCATGATCCTGAAAGATTATTCCCGCCAAGAAAAAACAAACAAGATTACAGAGAGCCAAATTCAATATTCGTTCTTTTAGAGATAAACGTACAGTACTATGCCTTATTTGTTTTATTTGTTTTTCCTTCCTCTGTTCATCATCTACAACAAAAAAATATTTCAGTTCAGTAAGACATGTGTGAAGACAATATTAATTTTAAAATCCAGCATTTATAACCATCTGAACTTTATAATAAAAAGATAATAAAAAATAAAACTTCTTTGAGTAACGTACTGGTACATATGCAAGAGTTAACCGTTACTCCCAGTCCTTCATCTATAAAACGGGTCAACTCTGGACCTGTTTCCCTCTGCATTTCCTGCTGCCGATGATCTCCAGCCTCTCAAATGCAGTGTGTCCAGGCATCTCGAAAAGAACGGATATTGAATTTGGCTCTCTTTTATCTTTTCTTTTTTTTTTTTTTCCCTGGTGGGAACAATCTTGTGTGCTCCTGGCCGTTGGTTCCTTCTTCCTTGCATAAAAAAAGGGGGGGAGAGTAGTACGAGCAGAAAATACCGGTACCTTCTTCATTTGGGGAGGAATGATAAATATATTGCACTTATCAGCTGGCCTACGTAAAGCATAGTGTTACATGAACTATTTGTGTGATAGTAATACAAAGGAGACAACGAAGAGGGTATGAGAAGAAAGCTAAGCTGTGTTGTGTATGAGGAAATAGAAATATAGATGGCAGGACACAATGCTGGCAGAGTTATGTCGGTGATTTTTGCTCATGGTTGTACAATCAATGACAAGTATACTCCCAAAGTTGACGAATATAGAGTGGAAAAATCGAACCATCTGAAACAAGCACTAGCAAAGATAAGGTTTTCATTGTAATTTGCTATGTGTACATTTTCTTGGGACAGAACTGGGAAGATAGTTGTGTCTTTGATTGTACATGAATATAACATACCTTTCTCACACAGCCATAAGTTTTTGTGTAGGCTGCTCTGAACACACTGCTTGCAGAGAGGACTGTTGGTGTATTTTGGCTCATGGCTGTACATTCCTAGGGCATCAGTAACTCTCTCACATACAGCCACATACTTCTATATGGGCTGTTCCGAGCAATTACTTTCCTGGCTTGATGAGGCTTGAAAGAGATGTTGAGCAACATTTTTTCTTTCAACTCTTATTTTTCCATGTTCAGTGACGTGATTCATCTTAAAATACGACTACAGGAGGTCATTTCTGTGACTCAAAACATATCTACCCCCTAAGGCCTTCCAATCGTTTCTTTGCAATGTAAATTATTTCATTCACTGTGTTTACCAAGACCAAAATAAAACTTCAAGGGTTATTTCTGTTACTCATATTTCAATTTGCTAAAACCTCCCTCCAGTGGTTCCTTAGCACTGCACTTTAATTTATTCACTGTCTGCAAACTAAATCCTTATATCCACCACTGCAGCTCCTCTTTTATCATTCCACATACTGCCTCACAAACTCTTGCACCTTACAGCATCTTATCTGTGTATCTCTGCAACTTAATTCACTCTCTGACCACAATCGTAATCCTTACATCCACCACTGCATCTCTCTATCATTCCACAAACTGCCTCACATACTCTGACACCTTACGGCATCTTAAATCTGTGCATCTATCCAATTTAATTCATTCCCTGACCAGACTAAATCAATATCATCCGCTACTGAACTCATATTAATCTTCCCATTTCCTCAGACTCTGGCTTCTTCTTCCTCCACCTGATTTTCATAGTGTGTCTTTGGTGGGTGATTTCTGTGATGCAAAATTGTGCCACAGTATGCAAAGTGGTTACATATTATTGTTATTATTATTATTTATTATTATTATTATTATTATTATTACCACCACCACCACCACCGACATTGTCACTGTCATCGTCATCATCATCATCATCATCATCATCATCATCCTGACATCTTTTCCTAGCACTACAAAAATTAATGGAGAATGAGACTGACTAGGGGTGTATGTGAGTGAGTGCGATGGAGGGAGGGACGTAGAGGGGGAAACCAGGGATGAGATGGAGAGATGGGGTGGAAAAGTATAGGAGAGTAGAGTGAATTGGATGAGGGCTGAGAGACTCAAGGAGAATTTAGTGAGTGAGATGGAAGAGGGTAAGGGGAAGGGAAGACTGAGGATGAGAGGGAAGGATGGGGGCAGAGAGGTATACGAGAGATTGTGGTGTGAGCTGGAGAGAGGTGACAAGGTGAAATGTTTGTGGCCACCCCTTACAAGATTAAGGTGACAGATATAAAAACAAACAGAAAATTATACATACAAGATGATGCTCAAGTGAAATAAAATAAATCACCCAGTAAGAAATGCTACACGCCTCTCATGTCACCTTGAATATGCCCACTAACCTTGCCTGCTGTAGTTCTTTCACCTTAACTTGGGTCAGGTTTCTTTCCTTTAGCAGCTTAATTTCACACAGCCTAGCTCAGTGGCAGGAGACACTGCTATAGCTCTCCATTCTTACCACAGCACTTCTTCATGACTAGCATCATATTCCTGTGTTAATCTCTAATTCTACTGTTTATCTCATTACAACTCTGCATTCTTACAAGAGATGGCAATTTTAGGCCATGTTACAATGACAGAAGTATAGTTAATGTACATATTATACACAAAGTAATATTACAAATGTCTAAGTAATGTAGCCTATATATCGCAATAAATTTTCTCTAGACTGAAAAATATATGTGTATCCTGTACTTCTAAAAAAACACTATGAATTCTCTAAATTCTTATATAGCTATTCGTTACAGACCACCACCACCATCAACTTGCCTCTTTTCCTATCTGCAAGTGGGGTGAGGCAGGGTACAGGAAGCCAGGCAAAGGTATATAAAACTGTGAGCATTGAATATACTGTACACTGTAAATAAAATAATCCTTGTACATATTAAAACTGTGCAGATTGCGATTACCGTATATAAATCAACTTACTGTAATAATAACAGTAATAAAAATAATAATAATAATAATAATAATATCCATCCATCATCCAATCCAGTGTTGCTCCATGATAAGCGTAAGAGCCCTGGGCTAGGCAAGTTGGTCCTGACGTTTAAGATGAGGGTGACAAGCCTCACTCATCCCTGAGTGGCATTACATGAGCAAGAAACCCCAATCACCCCTTGGATATATACCTGCACCGGCACAGTCATCATCATCATCAATCATCATCATCATCATCATCATCATCATCATCATCATCATCATCATCATCACCACCACTATGTTATTTTCCATTTTTCATTACACACATACAGTAATATTACTATGGCACAATTTTGCATCATCGTCATCACCACTACCACTATGTTTTCAATTTTTCACTACAGACATAATATCAATATAGCACAATTTTGCATCATCATCACCACTATGTTGTTTCCAATTTTTCACTATACACAATATTACTATGGCACAATTTTGCCATCATCATCACTATGTTTCAAATTTTTCACACTACCGGGTATATATTACTATGGCACACTTTTACATTTTCATCTTAGGAGGAGGCCGTAGCACGGGCCGAACAGGGTAGTACTCCCGAGGGGAATGGGAATGCTGGTGATAGGGAGAGCTGGAGCTCCTGTTTCACTAGCTATCTAACCATCCACCTTTGCTGACCTTTTCAGTGTGACAGTAACATGGAGAGTAGACCAGCATACTCTCCCAAACATTTCCTCTAACTATCTATGCACTACACCACATGCACTTTACATTTCACACAACGTATCCCACTACGTTACAGGGGTTGGCGCCAGCAAGGGCATGCGGCCAGAAAACTTTGCCCCCGCTACCTAGTGGCGGACTTCTGGGGGGAGGCGTGGCGGGGGTTCCACCGGCATAGATCATGGGTCCAGGGCGAGATGGGGCTCGGGCCTGTGCTAGAGGGTACAGGGCATTGCGGTTCCCAGGCTGCCGCTTCCGCCCAATAGAGAGGGGCCCGAACCTGGGAGTAGCGTCCCAGGAGGCTGCCCTATCAGTGGGTGTATAATGGCGGGATAGTTGCAGTGCCAAGACGCGCTTGGAGGGTGTCCCTGCAGCTGTCCTGGCAGGGTGCCCCGAGGCCACTACCACAGCCACTGGTAAGCTGGTGGGCTAGGGGTCCCAGATCCATTGCTTGGACCTGGGATTGTGCGGTGAGTGGGACCTGTGCTGTGTCTGTCCCCATTTATTAATACTGAAGATGACAAAACAAAAAAGGTTTCAAAGCAAGCCTGAGGACAGTAAATCACCCATGGGGATGAGGGTGGGTTCATGGAATGTGGGAAGTTTGAGGGGGAGAGCAGGGGAAGTCGTTGAGGCATTCAGTAGGAGGTGGGTGGACGTGGCGTGTTTGCAGGAAGTCCAGTACAGGGGTGGATCAGCCAGAAAGATTGTTGGGAAGGACTGTTGCTAAAAGTTGTTTTGGCAGGGGAGGACAGACGGATATGGAAGTGTTGGTGTGATGGTTGCGGAGAAATTGGTGGAATATGTTATGAATATTTTGAGAGTAAGCGATAGGATATTGGTTGTGAAAATTCTGTTGGGAAGAAAGATAGCTGTGATTATATCGGCATATGCTCCACAGGCAGGATTGGATGAATCAGAGAAAGATAGATTTTGGGATGATTTAATACGTGTAGTGGGTGGTATGCGGGATGATGAGATAGTGATTTTGGGAGGGGACTTAAATGGTCATGTAGGTGAAGCAGCCCAAGGTTATGAAGGAGTGCATGGAGGATGTGCATATGGTCTAAGGAATGCAGAAGGGGAAAGGATACTCGAGTTTGGGGAGGCAACGGACATGATTGTGTGCAACACATATTTTAGGAAAAGAGACAGTAGGTTAATTACGTATGAGTCTGGGGGAAATAGCAGTCAGATAGATTATTTTCTGGTTAGGAGGGCCGATAGGAGGTTAGTGAGGGATGTTAAAGTTATAGGAAGTGAGGAGTGTGTGCAGCAGCACAAACTATTGATTTGTGATAAGGTGCTTAAAGAACAAATGATGAAAAAGAGGACTTATGTACCTAGGAGGAAAATATGGAAGCTGAAAAACCAAGTAGTAAGGGATGCCTTCTATAGCGAGTTGAGGAGAGTGGTGGCTGAACAGGGAGCTGTAGACAGAGGCGTTAATGAACAGTACAGAGCCCTCAAGAACAATTTCTTGAGAGTTACTGATGTAACATGCGGCTGGACAAGAGGACCACCAAGACATAAAGTAACTTGGTGGTGGGATGAGGGTGTAGAAGCTGCAATTAAGGAGAAAAGAAGGCTTTTCCGGGAATGGAAGAAGGGTGGTAGCAAAGAGGAATATTTGGCTGCCAAGCGTAGGGCTAAGAGAGAGGTATACAGGGCAAAGTCTGAGTCACAGAGACAATTACTTGATAACCTAAATCATGGGGAAAGGAAAAATATATTTAGGGTGGCAGGTCAGGTGAAGGGGGATAATCGGGATATCATAGGTGAGCAGTGTGTGAAGAATGATGAAGGAAGGGTAGTGGTGAACAGTGAGGATATTAAAGATGCATGGAGAGAGCATTATAACCGGTTGTTGAATGAGGAGTTTGACTGGGACAGGGAAGGTTTGGAGCCAGCAGATCCAGTGTCTGGCCCTTGGCCTTTGATTGATACTGCTACTGTGAGTGAGGCAATAGGCAGGATGAGGGTGGGGAAGGCAGCAGGTGTGTCTGGGTTGACTGCCGAAATGTTGAAGGCCTCAGGCGATATAGGGGTGAGTTTAGTCACTGACCTGATAAATAGGATTATTTATGAGTGTGTTGTCCCAGATGATTGGCTGAAGAGTGTAATTGTAAATGTGTATAAAGGGAAGGGTGATGCCCTGGAAAGAGGGAATTATAGAGGTATAAAGCTTTTAGATCAGAATAATGAAGGTAATGGAGAGAGTTTTAGAAGGTATGATTAGAGAAAGAGTGAATATTGATGAGATGCAGTTTGGGTTTATGCCAGGTAGGGGGACCACTGATGCCATATTCATTGTTCGACAGCTTCAGGAAAAATATATTGGTAGGAGAAGGGATCTTTATTTTGTTTTTGTTGATTTGGAAAAGGCCTTTGACAGAGTCCCTAGAGAGGTGGTGAAGTGGGCAATGAGAAAGCTTGGCTTGGAGGAGTGGCTGGTTAGGGTGGTTATGGCCATGTATGTGGGTGCTCACACCCAGGTAAGAGTGAATGGAGATTTGAGTGATGAGTTTTCTGTGAATGTTGGTGTGCATCAGGGGTCAGTCTTGAGTCCCATGTTGTTTATCATGGTACTTGAAGCCCTTTCACGTGACTTTAGAAACGGACTCCCGTGGGAGTTGTTGTATGCTGATGATTTGGTGTTGATTGCAGAGAATGAAAGGGAGGCGGAGGAAAGGTTTAGGAAGTGGAGAGATGGTATGGGGCAAAAGGGTTTAAGGGTAAATGCAGATAAAACAAAAGTGATGATATCTAGGGTTGGTGGCGGTACTGTCAAAGACGAGGGAGAGTGGCCATGTGCAGTTTGCCACAAGGGCGTGGGAAGTAATTCCATCTTGTGCGGTGTGTGTGATAAATGGGTGCATAAGAGATGTAGTGGTATCAGAGGTAGACTGCGAGATAATGCTGATTTTATGTGTACGGCGTGCCGGGGTGAGCAGGTGGAGATCGTCAGACGTGAAAGAATTGAACTTGCTGGTGAATCTCTTGAGTGTGTGGAAGAGTTTTGTTATTTAGGAGACATGTTGTGTGCTGGAGGTGGGGCTGGAGCTAGCTCTGTGGCTAGGGTGAGAAGTGGTTGGAAGAAGTTCAGGGAGCTCTTGCCTCTCCTGACATTGAGGGGGCTCTCCCTACATGCTAAGGGGTCTTTGTATGCAGCGTGTGTTAGGAGTGTAATGCTGTATGGCAGTGAGACCTGGGCAGTGAAGGAGGAAGACATTCGCCGGCTCAAACGTACAGAAATGACAATGATTAGGTGGATGTGCAGTGCGTCCCTGCGTCCAAGGCCTGGAGGGGCTGGGTTTACAATGGAAGAGTTGAGAGGTAGGATGGGACTGGAGTGTATTGGTGTTGTGATGAGGAGAGGTAGATTGAGGTGGTTTGGACATGTGGAGAGGATGGGGGATGATAGTTGGGTGAGGAAGGTGAGAAGTGTTAATATTGGGGGTGGGGTTATGAGGGGTAGACCGAGAAAGACATGGGACGAGGTCATTAAGTGTGACCTTAGGGTTAAGGGACTGAACAGGGAGGCTGCAATGGATCGTGCAGCATGGAGAGCCGCCATTAGGTGACCAAGGCCGACACATGCAAGCATGTTGGAGCCTTTAAAAACGAAAAACGAAACGATCTTCATCATCATCACCACAATCATCATGTTTCAAATTATTTCAGTCTGAACACACTATTAATATGGCACAATTCTGCATCTATCACCACCATCACCACCATCATCATCATCATCATCAATCACTATCATCATGTTTCAATTTTTCCTCTCTATATAATTCTTCCATTTATACTACTATCATCATCATCATCATCATCATCATCATCATCATCATCACCACCAGCATCATCAATCACTATCATCATGTTTCTGTTTCAATTTTTCCATTCTATACAACTTTTCCATTTATACTACTACTATCATCATCATCATCAATTATCATCATGATGTTTCAATTTTTCCTCTCTATACAATTCTCCCACCTAAACTACCATCATCATCATCATCATCATTCACTATCATCATGTTTCGGTTTTTCCTCTCTATATAATTCTTTCCTTTACACTATTATCATCATCATCATCATCATCACCACCACCACCACTACCATCATCAACCATTATCATCATGTTTCAATTTTTCCTCTCTAATTCTTCCATTTATACTATCATCATCATCACTGTCACCATCATCATCATCATCATCATCAATCACTATCATCACATTTCAATTTTTACACTATTTCTTTCATTTATACTACTATTATCACCACCATCACCACCACACTTCTGTTCCCTTCACTCTATACACAGCACCAATACAGGACAGTCATGCCTTTGACTAGTAACCAAGGACACTCACTCCCACCTCAAAACTAAGGCTCACTGAACAGCATGGAACCACGACAGCACTGAAGTTGTTCCAGTGTTCCAGTCCCATCGGATGAAGATAATAACTTCCACCATCTCCCTGCTGATGCCAGATTGTGGCGTACTGCTTGTCGATGAAAGACGGCAAAACGACCCCCTAGACTTGAACGCCTCTGGGCCATTTCTGGTTGTAGTGCCTCACCCCACCCTTCACTTGCACATCTGAAAGAGCTGGTAATCATTAATAACTGTGACAACACGTTACACTCAATTCATCATCGTCATCATTACCACTACTGTCATCACCCTAACCTCTTTCCCATATTTCCATCAAAATAACCTTATCTGTTCATCATCATCATCATCACCCCAACCTCTTTCCCATTAACCTTATCATTCAAGGCTAAATCAAACATCAGTCCCATCACCATCATCCCTTCTCCAACCTAAGGATGGGGTAAGGTAGGGTTCGGAGAGCAAGAAAAAACCTGACAAGGATCCGCTTATCAATGTCCAAATGAGAAGGTGGTGGCCAAGTTGCTAGGGAGGGGATCCACTGTTCTAATGGATGCAAGTTTGATTCCTGACTAGGGTGTGGAACAGTTTAAAGATCTGAATTTCCCTAAAACAGACTCTACTAATCTACCATAAAATCCAGGGACATGTCGTAATACACCCCTGCTGATACCAATACATTTGTCCCGTATGAGGAAACCCGTAGTATGTATTCAATACAGACGGTGTTAGTGTCCAAGTCTGCTAATACCAATACAGTACACCAGTCCCGTATGAGACAGTGCTGGCATGTATTCAATATGGACAGTAGGCTGTGTCGATGCAGTGACGTCATAAAAACACTCCTACTAACACCAATACACCAAACTTGTATACTAAACACCAAAGCCACAATTAGGTAACAAAGGCCAATGCATGAAAGCATGTTGGAGCCTTTATAAACGACACAATAAATGATATGACGTTACCACTACCACTGTCAGTTTGAAAGTGGTGGTAGTGTCCTGCAGGTGCCACCAGCCATACAATAATGTAATGGAAACATGGATATAATATGGCATTGCTGGCAACACTTGTTGGAAATATCTTCAAACGAAGGAGAAAGTATACAAGTAATCCCTCAATTATCCAACACAACTAAGCCAAAGGCATGTCTAGATAGTGGATCCGTCTGGATAATGGACTTCTCCCTAGGCCCCCCTTCGTACATTCCCTAACTTTGAAAGCCATTGTAAAAGACCACTGCAGTAAATCGAACAATACTTATGCCTTGCGTTTTACACTATTCTATCTGGTCATGCAGACCTACACAGTATACCACAGTCAAGCAATTACCATGGTCAAGCAGACCCATCAACCAGGGAAAAGCAATCACCACTGAAGGGCAACACCCTAAAGTACCATGAAAATAAACATGAAAAACTGGCCCAGCCGGGCAAATATGTTCACTCGTTCATAATTTCCACCCCAGACGCAAGCATTTTGTCCAGATATAAAGGAAAAATGTATGAATAATGGTTCTGAACAGCCAGATCACATCATCTGGATAATGGATTGTTTGGATAATGGATGTCCGGAAAACTGAGAGATTACAGTAAAATTTAAACTAAATGTACAAAATTCAGCCTGTGTCTCTTCCTAACAGCCAATACTTTGTATTTTGTAAAAATTCCAAATACTTTTTGCGATGGATCTTATGCAGCCACCATCTATTGTAGTACTTGGTATTGTTGACAAAGCATCCATCATTTAAAAGCAAATCTACCAAATAAAATAGTTCACAAGGTATGTCCAACTCAAGCCCACTCAAAGGCAGTTTGGACTTGAGAGCATCAGCTCAGCCCGTGAGAGGCTCAAGCTTTGTTTCTGCATAATTTTTGGTGTGTGCATCTCAAGTCCAACTCAAGCTCCAAATCCAGCTCAAGCCTTTTTCCTGCATTCGGCACTATGTATATTTCATATAATAATTTACTAACCCACAAATACCCGTATTCACAAACAGGAAACCCATCAATATGAAGGGCCTACTATACAGTATAGCAAACCCTCAATTTATTGAATTAATTGAGGATAGCCTGATGAAAGAACTGATAGTTTGGTATGGCTAAAGTTCACTGAAGGGACAAAAACAATCCAAGGTCCAATTTACAGATAGTCCTCAATTTCCTTTCCAACGGATCTGTCTAAGTCAATTTGGTCCTATGTTGAAAATGCATATACAGTGCAGCACTGCCAGAAGTCAGACATACAGTACACATTGCAAAGTCACACACATGTCCAAACACTTTTAAAATTAATAAAATGCACAAATCAGGCAAATATCCTCCCTCCTGAATAATCTTGCCCAATTCCTCCATGAACGCCTCAGCTGCCTTCATGTTGGCACTAGCAGCCTCACCATTAAACTTGACATTATGGCAGGAAAAACGTTTTTTAAACTGCATAAACCAGCCATGACTAGCATTAAACTGCACATCACAATCGGGGCCCGCATGTTCCTTTAGCATCGCAAAAAGAATACAGGCTGTAGGATTGGGTTCTAGATGAAATGAGTGGATCCTTGGTAGAAAACTATCATACAGTGTGATATATGTATTCTTGCAGTAAAGAGCAACCGCAAAAAATAATGCATAACAATAAACAGTACTGTACATTCATTTATTGATAACATTGCTGTTTATTATAGCTGTAAGTATTATAAATTCAATACTGTATTCAATGCTACTATTCATATCACTAGCTGCACAATACATTACATGAGTGAGCCTCGAAAATGTTGGCCGAGTGCCTGGCTTGCCATTTAAGAATAGGACCACAATTGACTGCAACACAAAGGTACTGTACTTCTGAAGGCTCCACGAGGCTTTCATCACAAGTGCGAACTGGTCATAAGTCAGACGTCTTAAGTCGATGACAATTTTTTTTTTTTTTTTTTTTTTTTTTTTTTAAGAACATAGGAAGGAAAACAAATGAATAAAAAAAAAATCCATACACCAGATTACTGGCATCCTCCATTCACAAAATATCTGTAACAGTTGGACTTAGAACAGCTGTAGGTTGAAGTTTGGGGGGAAACAACTCTGGGGAAGTGAGTTCCAGAGAGATGCAGTTCGGTGAAAAAAAAAATTACGATAGGCAGAAGTTCTGCAATATGGCTGTGTGACATTCCAGTCACAAGCGCTACCAGATGCCTGTGTAGCACAAGGGAAGGCATGGAGAGGTGGCACAAAGGACACAACTTCGTCTGAGCATTTGCCATAAAAATATCTGTAAATATGCAAGGGAGGTAACATTCCTCCTTACTAGTAGGGCAGGTAGTTTGTTTATTTTATTAGGGTTATAAATAATTCCAACAGCTATGTTCTGAATTTTGTCTGGTTGTTTTAGTGCAACCTCTCCACATCCATTCCACAAGGGTGAGCTGAAAGCGCACATGACTCATATAAATT
Organism: Coenobita brevimanus; assembly: GCF_032717465.1. Taxonomy (NCBI): domain Eukaryota; kingdom Metazoa; phylum Arthropoda; class Malacostraca; order Decapoda; family Coenobitidae; genus Coenobita; species Coenobita brevimanus. Next base: position 39,052,259 of record NC_136986.1, read on the forward strand.
AGTAATCCCTCTGCTATCCGATGTAATAGAGCCAAAGGCATGTCCGGAAAGTAGGCCCCTGCCTCCTGGACTGGTACTTATGGACCCTAACCCAGCCTAACTCAGAAAACCACTTACCTAACTCACTACCGGACATGCATAGCACCTATTTAAGAAACTATTCACATAAATAACAAAGTATGAAATGAATGCAAAGGAACCAGAGAATAGGGAGGGGGGGGGTCCAAAGGCCCAGGCCCAGGATGTCCGGTAAGTGGGGAGTCCGGATAGTGGGTGTCCGGATAGTACAGTACATGGATTACTGTATAGCTAACTGCTCATCAGCGAAGAAGTTACAGACACTGTACAATAATCCAAGTTTCTTTGAGGCAATTTTGGCAAGTGATCCGACATGAGAGGTCCAGCCGAGGGCATTGTTAATTGAGATACTGAGAATTTCAATACGTTTGGACATGGGAATATTAGTAGCATTGTAGTAATATACGAATCTGGCAATACCTGTCTATTAATAAATTGTATATATTTGGTTTTACTAGCATTAAATGAGACAAGGTTGTTTTGTCCCCATTCACTGATTGTAGGTACGTCTTGATTTATGGAGATGGCTGTACTGAGTTGAAAAGAGATATTATATCTTGTAAATGGGTGTCTGGATGTGAATGAACTGTGAAGTGTTGAGTCATTTGCATATGAGTGGATGGGACTGTGGGTGACAGACAGGAGATCATTAATATGAAACTGGATCAGGGATGGCGTCAGAACTGATCCCTGTGCCCTGCAGGCGTTAACCGAGTGGAAATTGGAATATACATCATAATCTTTTATTTTTCTGTTGCTATGACGTGCATGACAGAAATAAATGGAGAGAAATTGTGAATGAATAAGTGATGACGCAGCCCTGAGGGGATATTCTCCCGCATTTGGTCTGATCAGCTATTTCAGGTCAGGTGCGGGTAAGGGGATGAGTCTGTTATGATGTGGCAGGGGTAAACCAGCTCTGCTGTTGGGCCCTGCTGCGGATGTCACTGATTGCATTGCGCAGTTAACCCTTGTGCGGTATGGTGCGGTGAGGATCTGTCCGTTCTCCCCTTTGGGGCAAAGATCCAAATGAATGTGTTTGAATGGATGAGTAAATGGGGAGTGTGTCGTCCTGTCTCGGCTACCTCCCTTTCCTTGGGGGAAGCAGCCTAGGTATATAGATAGAGATGACGAAAGCAGAGGAACAAAAAACATTAGACCATAGCAAGGGAGTTTGGACAACAGTGAACGGTGCCACACACTGTCAAAAGCTTTAGAAATATCGAGGGCTACTGCATGAGTTTCTCCATGTTGGTCAATTGATTGATGGATGGTACTGAATAAGAAGATTGAGTATATCAATGGTGGATCTTTTGTGGCGAAAACCATATTGTCTATCAATTATTAAGTTGCTGGATTCAAGGTGTTTAACTATGTGCTTATTAATTAAAATTTCAAATACTTTACCAAGAGAAGATGTGACAGCTATTCGTCTGTAATCAGAGGGTCAGAGGAACTTCCTTTCTTAGTCTGAATAATTTAGCTAGGACAGAGCCAAATTCTAGGGACCACTTTTTCAAAACAATTGGAGGAATTCCATCTGGGCCTGAAGCTTTGTTGGTTGGTAAATTGTCTAGGATGATTTACGTATCTTTGTACTTTAACCCTTTAACCGCGGGTGTCATTCCAGAATGACAGTGACAAAACTGGACCAAACCGCGGGTGTCATTCTGGAATGATCGTGAATATTTTGAACACCGCGCGTTTTCCCGGCGCGCAAATAGTCTCACGCAAGAGTAGCTGTCGAGTTCTTTCACGCCAGCCATCCCACACCTCCCTCCTCCAACCCCGAGGGGGCCCCCCCCCACCCCTGCCCTGACCCGCGTCAGTCAGTATCTGTCCAGCTCTGTGCGTGATAATGGCGCTCCGTCCCGACTCATCGTCGCTCGCTTCCTCCTCTACAATGATTAGTGCTAGTGTTCCCTCTACCTCTACACCGGTAAAGGAACTGCCGACTGCGAGGCAGAAGGGGTTGAGCACTCCTGAAATTAGAATTGAGCTGGACAAAACTGTAAGTACTACTCTTGATTGTGGCAGTGAAAGTGACACACTCACAGCAAGCAGTGATGATTTGGCAGTGATTGGTGGTGAACCATTTTCCACTGATAGTGACAGTGATGAAAGTGATCGTGTTGATTCCCCACCACCACCCCCAACTTACTCTGGGAAAGGAAAGGCTCCTATGGGCAAATCTGGTATTGCACGTGGGAAGGGAGTGAAGCGCAGGCTCACATCTCCCACACCAGGCCCTAGTATCCATTTCCCATCAATTTCCTGTTCCCCTAGCCCTATTGCCCTCACATCATCATCATCATCATCATCATCTGTCGTGCCCTCTCCTCAGTCTACATCATCTGAGGAGTACGAATTACCAAAGCCTGCAAAGCGAGGGAAGGCAGGCCGTGCAGGCAGGCCTAGAACAAAGGGGATGCGTGGCAGTTGGAGGGCAAAGCTGGGCGATAAGCAAGGCGATAAGCGAGGTGATAAGCGGGGTAGAAAGGGTCAAGTTTCACCACGCACCAGGTCAGAAACCCCCCTGCCTGCCCCCCGCTCAGCTCCCTCACCCGCGCCACCCCCCCACTCACCCCCCTCCCCGTTGCCTCCTGCCTCACCCACCTCCCACTTGCCTCCTGCCTCACCCATTGCCTCCACCTCAGCTCCTTCTCACGGGGAAACGAGTGGAATGCAACCTGCCCCTGCCACTGAACCACGCACAGGGCAAGTGGATGCATTTGTTTGGTCTGACGGTGGAGATTTTCAGCCACACAATCCACCGTTTGATATGACAAATGCTGGAATACAGCCTGCCTTCCCATGCAACGCAGGAGATGACTTTGTTGATTACTTCCTGGCCTTCATGGATGATGAAATCATGCAGCATGTCAGCGATGAGACCAATAGGTATGCAGCTCAGTGTGCAGCAGAAGGGCTGGGACCTATTGGCTCACCAAAGCAAGTGTCGTGGTTGTCCGTCGGGATCAGAGAGCTGTATGTGTTCTTTGCACTAATGTTTTTGATGCCCCAAATAAAGAGACATGAGTTGGAGGAGTACTGGCTCGTGGATGACATAACTACTATCCCAATATTCGGGAAGTATATGTCACGGGATCGGTTCCGACAGCTGCTTGGATACCTGCACTTCGCTGACAATGACAACCCGTCCCAAACTGACCCTTTGTGGAAAGTGAGGGATTTTCTCAACAGGATTAGGGATCGATTTATGCGATTTTTCCGGCCTATGCAGAAAGTCGTCATAGACGAATCCCTGGTATTGTTCAGAGGACGTCTCAAATTCATGCAGTACATCCCCAGCAAACGCCACCGCTTTGGGATAAAGTTCTTTGTGCTGTGTGACTGTGAGACGGGGTATATCCTGGATTTTGTCATTTACTCGGCTAGCACAATGGATGTGAACAGGAAAGACCCCATTGGCTTCTCTGGCTCCGTTGTAAAAGTGCTGATGGAGAGGTATTTTGGTGGTAATCATGTGCTGTACACAGACAATTACTACACAGCACCGAAACTCTCCAAATACCTTGCTGAACACGGCATTGGCACTGTTGGCACTGTACGGAGCTATAGGAAAGAGTGGCCAAGTTTCCCCGAAGCATCATCATCATCCAGGGGAGATGTTCACCTGAAGAAGTCAGACAAGCTTCTTGCGATCAGGTGGCATGACAAGAAGGTCGTGAATATGATCAGCACCATCCACAAGGGGGAATTAAAGAGAATTGGGAAGGTCAGCTACAGGACGGGAGAGCCAATCATGAAGCCTGGTGCAGTCATTGATTATAATGTAAATATGAGACTTGTTGGTAAGTCTGATATAATGATTGGCGAAATCGACTGTCTCAGGAGAAACACCCGATGGTACAGGAAGGCTTGCCTGCACATGCTCGATATGTGCATGCTCAACGCCTTCATTCTCTACAAGACACAAGTCGGGGGCATAAGGCAACCATCACTGAGACAGTTTTCCAAGACTGTCGTGCAGCAGCTACTTGCACGATTTGGTCAGGTGACGGCATTGATCCCGAGGCGACACTCTGACACACAACCTGACCGTCTTGAGTGCCGCAATTACATGAGCTGGCACCAGCTTGTGAAATTGCCTCTTACAGCAGGCGGCAGGTTGTCACAGGGCCGCTGCAGAGTATGTTCTACCACCACACGGAGGCCTAGGACGAGAAAAATGAGCACACACCAGTGCCTTGAATGCCAAGTCGCTCTATGTGTAACTCCATGCTTTGCCGAGTACCACTCTCTGAGTAAATACTGAAAGTCACAGTGATATATAGTGACGCGACAGTGACGTGCTTTGCCAAAAATTGTATAATGGATAATGTAGTAATAAGGGATATTTTGCCTAGAAAAAAAAAGGAAATATTGGCCAGTATAATAAGTGATATTGTAATAAGAGAATCTGCGGCACTTGTGGAATTCTGCGGCACTTATGTAATTCTGTGATGCGCCAGTGACGCAATATAGTAATAAGTGCATTGTAAATATAATGTATATTGCCCATATTATATGTAAAATAATATTAGAAGTTAGAAAGAATGAAAAGATCGCATGAAACGTCAGTGAGCGGGTGCCGCCGCAGTGAAGTGAGGCGCAGCCGCAGTGAAGAGCGGGCGCAGCCGCAGGGAAGTGCCTTTTACCTACCTCAGTGAACACAGAGTGGGTGTTTATCGTATGTACAGTGTTCATATGTTTATATTACTATTATGAGAGAGTGGTTGGCATTTGGTACTGGTGTGTGGGGCATAAAATAGTTATTTCACACCCCTCACTTCTAACGGCTCTCCCCGTCCTGTGAAAGTCAACAAAGTCATGAAACCTACATCAATGGAAAGCTGAAGGTTAGTACTTTCTAATGGTACCTTATTTTTTTCTCTAGCTTTATTCTGTGCAGAGTTATTAAGGTTTAAAGGTTTGTTTACATTTGGCTGAAATCCCCGCAGGAGAGGACAGTCAGACCAAAACAATACCCGCGGTTAAAGGGTTAAGCGGAACAATTTCAGGAGAGTCAAGTTCTAGTACTGGGACGTTCTGGCTGACTTCCTCTATGGTATAAATTTTGGCAAATGAACTGCAAAGATATTCGCTTTCCCACGCGGGTCATTTGTAATGTTGATATCTGAAGATTTTAGTGGGGGAATGGATGATGACTTGTTAAAGTTATTATTGAAAGAGTTGAGAGCTGACCAGAATATTCTATTGTCATTAGGATTGCTAAGTAGTTCTGATGCTTGATTTCGAAGAAAGTTTGATTTAGCTAGATTTATTACAGCCTTTGCATGGCTCTAGCAATTTTAAATTGACAGTGATTCAGATGTTTTTTATTTTCAGCAAGAGTTATATGCTAATGACTTTTGGGCTGTTGCTCTGGCACAGTTGCTATCAAACCATTTTTGGAGAGTTCGATCTTTTAGTGAACTGTCGACTTGGTATGAATAAATCCATACCAGCTAGTATTATGTAATTAATGTGGGACTGGGTAGAACTGACATCACTAGAAAAGAAAGACTGCCATGGAATGCCAGCAAGATAATTTCTAAATCCATCTCAGTTTGCCCTATCAAAGTGCCATTGGGTCACCCTGACAAGTTCAGAACGGGGAGGTTTGGGGGGGTTAACTAATGAGGCTTTGATAAGATTGTGGTCTGAAGATCCTAGTGGTGACAGTGCCTCTATCCTGTATCGATCTGGATTGTCAGGAATAGATCCAAGAGATGGACATTATGGTCAGGATTATCTGGTGATCTGGTTGGTTGCCTTACCAACTGCGTGATTAAAAATTCCACAAACAGCTCGCACTCTAGACCAGCATCGTCAGTCCAGGCAGAATGCAATAATCATTCAACATTATGTACGTTAAAATCACCCAAAATGGTAAATTCGGTTCTAAGGGCAAGGTTAAAGTTGCTCAACTGTGTGGATGTGGAATCAAACACACTGGGATCTAAAGAAGCATTGGGGAAGCTATAGACTACACAGATATATTTGTTAAAATTAACCCTTTTGCTCATGGCACGTTTCAATAAGTTTCTCGTTCCACAACACAAAGGCTTTCTCCCCTCCCCCCCACCATGCGCTCCACAAGTGTATTCTCTGCTTCTTTTCGCCACCCAAACATATTTACAGTATTTTGCCACAATACTTACATATTCCTGTTCGTCATTGTTTGTTCTACACAATAAAAATAAAAAAAATACATATATTAGGGCAGTGTGAATAAACATTTGGGAACATTCATCTCCAATTCCCAACATAACAGCTCGAATGTTTACTGAAATATCTATACATGTTATACCATCATTTGAAAGAGAATTTTATTAGCTTTCGAATGGTCCAGTCAGCACTATGATACGAGGTATGGTTTTCATGTAATATACGAAAAAGTACAAACTTTTTCCGACAGACAACAGAGTCCTTATTTGGAGAGCTCTTGCGAAAAACCTTTCTCGGCAGTGTTATGTTTTTATTTCGTCATCTTATGCAGAATTTCATGGGCTTTCTCGTGATGTAATCAGAACTCTCCTAAGCCTTTTAGTTTTCAAGAAAATTGCAAAAAACTACAGTGTACCCAACCACGTGCTGAACTGCTGTCAGCTGTGATCTCTTACTGTTGTGTTCCCACAGTGCACAAACATTTATACGCTTGTTAGGTATGCTTTTTTTTGCTTTATTCCAATTACTGTTGTAAAATTACATCGGGTTTTCTTTATAGTCCTCGCAGAAGCCACACATGAACACTACACCTGTTGCTAGTAACTGACAATGAAGCTGTACTTATTTCCCTGCCATCTGCATTAATGCCTGCCCTAGGGTGGGAAAGGTCTGGATGATGGTGATGATGATGATGAACAATATATATCTATGTGTAAATATACTGATATAAAATAGGTTAATAGAAAAATTAGAAAAGTAAACCGCTTCCTTGCTCCAGTGGCGATGCTGTTCCTGCAGAACCAGATGGGTTTGGAGGTGAGGAGTTTTGCACTATGTGTGTGTGTGTGTGTGTGTGTGTGTGTGTGTGTGTGTGTACGTGTGCGCGCTCCACTAGTGAAGGTATCGGTTGGCATGGTACCGCTCGAAACAATCACCCATGCAAAGTGGCACATCACATACAGGACACGTCCCTTGTGCCTCAGTGTACGAGGCAATGATATTAGTAGCCGTAAGAGTGAGGTACTGTGGAAAAGGTACAAGTTGATGTTAGAAAAGGTTAGGGAGAGGGGAGGAACCCCTGTAGTGCTTGGTGTTTTACCAAGGTGGCGGGTTGGAAGGGAATGGTTGAGCAGGGCAATAGGATTTAATTGCCGCCTTGAAAGGTATTGCAAAGATAATGCAATACCTTTCATAGACAGCTGGGACCGGTTTTATGGACGGAGTGCCTTGTATAGTTGGCATGGGACTCATCTTAGTAGGCAGGGAGTTACTGTTTTAGCTGGAATGATAGATAGGGAGCTGGAGGGATTTTTTCGAGATTGAGAAGTAGGTCTACAGGAAGATGCAGCAACTACACTCAGAAATCATTAATACCATGTTTGGATAGAAGCATCGATACTTGCAAAATTAAGAACAAAAGTTCAACCAATAGTGTAGATACATCCACTCAGGCACCTCAAATTGAGCAGGCGATGATAGATGATAGAACAAGCGATGATAGAAGGGCGATAAGCGATAGTACAAAAAATTGTTATATTAGTAAAGTAAAGAGTTTCCCAGTTAGTAATAAAATAAATATGATTAGTAAGGCCATATTTTGACTATGCAGTACAATTTTGGTGTCCTTACTATACAATGTACGGTATATGAACTCTTTAGAACATGTACAGAGAAGAATGACAAAAGTGATACATGATTTTCGGAACCTATCGTATGAAGACAGACTGAAAAGACGTCTGCACTCACTAGAGCAGCACAGAGTAAGGGGAGACTTAATTGAGGTGTGTAAGTGGATGAAGGATAAAAATAAAGGAGATATTGGCAAAGTACTTAAAGTGGGCATACAGGATAGAACTAGAAGTAACAGTTTCAAACCAGAAAAATTCCGTTTCAATAAGGATATAGGTAGAAATTGGTTTGCTAATATTGTGGACAAATGGAATAAACTACCTAGTAGTAATCCCTTTATTATCTGGACACCCACTAACTGGACACCCCACTACCCAGACATTTCGGGCCTGGACCTTCGGAACCCAAAAATGGCCAAAAAAATAAATAAATAAATAAATCCAAATTTTTTCCCACCCATACTCTGAAATTGGCGCATGGCACCAAACAGCTGTGTTTATGCATGGCCGCTGGCTTCATGATCTTCCTCCCCCTTCCCCAGTTACCGCCTAACTACCATCGTGAGTAGATGCTCATCGCAATGGATGCCACACATGCACTTTTTGGTGAATAAACAGTGAATAAACTACAATACTTCGCCACTAGACCACATGGGAATTTAGTGTTGTGCAGTGGTAAGAAATTAGAATTTAGAGTGCAAACTAGCGGTTGAAACTGGCGTGGGGGAATTAAGAACAGAATGTGCAGTGTTACACAATTATAATTCACAGTGTAAAGAATTAAGTGCAGCACAACAATGAATTACTGTACATGCTTCAAGAGCATTTTCACCACTGCCAGAGCCTTAGAGGCAGCAGCCACAGATGTGCTGTAAGTACCCTGTACACTGCTAAATATTTTCTACACTCACTAATTCCTCATTCTCTGGCTCCTTTTCATGTATTTCATGCTTTATGCCCCTTACTTGTGTCAATAGGGTCTTAAATAGGTGCTATGCATGTCCAGTAGGAAGTTATTTAGGTGGCTTTCAAAGTTAGGTTGGGTTAGGGTCCGTAAGTACAAGTCCAGGAGGCAGGGGCCCAGTATCCAGACAAAACCACTTCCTGGACTTGCCTTTGGCTCTATTACATCGGATATTGGAGGGATTACTGTAGTTGCTGTCTCTTCCACTGTGAGTTTCAAGCATAGGCTAGATAAGCAAATAAGGGGTGGGTATAGGAAAAAAAAATCTTATAACCAATACTAATTCACACTTTTTTCTTTTCAGGTTACACTACGAAAGTCTCTGTTCTCCTTTCACACTTTCCTATAAAATGTCCACGCCAGTTTTTCTATACTGTGTGGTGTTCTTTGACTTTTTCCTGCCAGCTTCAGCTGGAGTGTTTGGGTGGCAGGGGAGAGCTTTCTTTGCTGTCCTTATCTCATTCTAGTAGTTCAGTTACTATTCTAGGAGCTGCCTAGCATGGGCCAACTGGCCTACTGCAGTTATCCTCTCTTCCTATGATTCTTATGTTCTTTCTGGGGCGAAAAGCTAACCAGATTACACCATGGCAGCACCTGGTTCCCCATCTTGCCAACAGGAAGGTCTATGGTCCCAGAGCACTGCCACATCCAGCTATCAAATTTTAGGTCCATATACAGTACCATACAGTTTCTAATTTTTCAGTGCCATTTTCTGACAATATTCCCATACAGTATTTAAAAAAATATAAAATAAAATTATATTTTCAGCCAAAAACACAATCACGAGATTCTGATCCGTTTTTTTCAGTATTTTAGACAATTCTGAGACTTTTCTTCAATGGCATTTTGGTCGCAAATTTTTATTTTCTCTTGAAAATAACCTAACCTAACCTTTAGGAGTAAAATAAAATATATATGTAATGAAAATGCTAAAGAAGTCTTAGAACTGTCTCTATCTACCCATCTATTGCCAGTCGCCTCAATCTCGCACGGGGTGGCCACAAACAAATTGCCTCGTCGTCGTCCTGTTCCCTGCCATTTCACTGCCCCCCTCCCAACTCACACCCCCCTCTCTCATATACCTCTCCACTCTCTCCCACCATCTCATACTCGGCTCTCCCTCCCTCTCCCCCCTCCATCTCACTCACATACACTCTCCTCGTCAGTCTCTCACCCTCCATCCTCTCCACATGGCCAAACCACCTCAGTGTGTTCCTCTAATGCTTCCTATCACATCCACATAACGCTCCTTTATATTCTCATTTGTCGGCCAGTCTCTTCATGCGACTCACAGGCAAAATCTCAATTTTTTTTTTTGGCTGAAACTATAATACAGTAGAACCTCACCATAAAAGACTAATTGGGGCCCAAGTCATTCTCAAAAAAGCGACATCTGGACTTCCCCCTGCTAACCCGGACCTTTTCCGATATAACCGACATTAGTCCGGATAGCATGGATGTTTTATAAACTGTTTTCACTACCACTGCAGTACTGTACTGTACTACAACAATAAAATGGTATATTTACAGTATATGATAATACTGTACTGTACACCAATAAACATGTCTTATTTACCTCACTGTGGTGAATATAGCTGAAATGGCCAGGCAGTCCAGACTGCTCTCTGATTTAGTTAGACGTTTTCCAATATATAAGAATTTAGTCTGGTAGCTCCTCGATTCCTATAAAAGCCAATTCCAGTCTATTGAAGTCCGATATATAGAGGGAAAAAAAAAAAAAAAAAGCTAGCATTAACCCTTTAACCGCGGGTATTGTTTTGGTCTGACTGTCCTCTCCCGCGGGGGTTTCAGCCAAATGTAAACAAACCTTTAAACCTTAATAACTCTGCACAGAACATAGCTAGAGAAAAAAAATAAGGTACCATTAGAAAGTACTAACCTTCAGCTTTCCATTGATGTAGGTTTCATGACTTTGTTGACTTCACAGGACGGGCAGTGCCGTTAGAAGTGAGGGGTGTAAAATCACTATTTTTCGCTCACACACCATTACCTTCGCTCATACACCATTACCAAATGCCAACCTCATTCTGATAATAATACTATAAACATATATGAACACTGCACATACGATAAACACTCACTCTGTGTTCACTGAGGCAGGTTAAAGGCACTGTAATTACCTGCACTTCACTGCCACATCAGCGGTGTTGTAATCACTATTTTTCGCTCACACACCATTACCAAATACCAACCTCATTCTGATAATAATACTATAAACATATATGAACACTGCACATACGATAAACGCCCACTCTGTGTTCACTGAGGCAGGTAAAAGGCACTGTAATTGCCCGCACTTCACTGCCATATCAGCGGTGTTGTAATCACTATTTTTCGCTCACACACCATTACCAAATGCCAACCTCATTCTGATAATAATACTATAAACATACATGAACACTGCACATACGATAAACACCCACTCTGTGTTCACTAAGGCAGGTAAAAGGCACTGTAATTGCCTGCACTTCACTATCATATCAGCAGTGTTGTCACTCACACAGCTGGACAGATACTGATGCGTGTTTGGTCCGGGGTGGGGTGGGGGGCCCAGGGGGTGGGAGGTGGGGCCCCAGGGGAGGGAAGAGGGAGGTGGGGGTCGGCTGGAGTGAAAGAACTTAATAGCTACTCTCCCTTGAAACAATTGGCGCACGGAAAAAACGCGGGGTATTAAAAATATTCACAAACATTCGAGAATGACACCCGCGGTTTGGTCCAGTTTTTGCAACGTCATTCTGGAATGACACCCGCGGTTAAAGGGTTAATGGGATAATGAAAAATTTAGAAAATTGTATATAGTACAGACTGATACAGTAAGTCATTCCCATTTTATTCTCCTCAAGGTGTAGGTGCCTGAGGCTAGGCTATCATGGCAGAGTACATTGGGGTAATTTGGAAAACAAACCTGTGGTATTATTTGGAATTACAACCAGCTAACAGAGCCTGTATACAGCCGCCGCAATCGCACTTTTCAGCACTTACAGCCGTATGCTTAAAGCTAATGTAGGGCCTTTCCTATGGGCCCTATATCAAAACGGTATGCTAAAAGTTTAAGTAGGGAAAGACTTCCCTCAATATGTAGAGGTCGTTCCAAAATTTTTTTAAGGGGAGGAATGCTTGGCTTTCGCAAACCCTATATTTAATTCTATCTATCTATTGCCAGACACCATAACCCCGCAAAGGGTGGCTATTTGACACCGAGTTAGTTTTTTACAAGGAGGGGCACCAACCCTCCACCAACCCACTTGTTGACACGTAGGGAGCACGTATGGTTTGGTTATATGGTTACCAACCAACATTGTAAATGGTTTCCTGGTTTACAGGAAACCATTTGGCTAGTCACTCAATGTAAAGCCACCTGTAAAGGAAAGAAAAGAATAAGAAGTGACAGGAAAGATAGGAGAAATAGGAAGAGAGGAGGGCAGGCACAGAAAAAGAATGATAAAAGCTAAGGAAGTAGGCAGCACTACATCAAATGAGTGTATATTTAATTATTCGTAACAAAGTAACTCTGTACCTCCAGAGGGCATAGATTAATGTAAAAAATATTTTAACTTGCTAAAAGTGCAACGCAAACATACACAGGAACTGAACCGATGGTTATTAAAACACGCGGGCTGCTGTACCTTACCGAGTAGTAGGTCAAACTTGGGCCCATCTCTGCCCTTGGGATGACAAGCACTGTCATTTTTATTTTTTTTAAGAGTAGTAAACAGTTGGCGAGATCCTAAAATTGATGCATAAACCACTTTTATACGTTACCCATGTGATTTAATTGAATATAGAATGTTCAGTCAATGCTAAAGGTAATAATATACATTAATATATGTTACGAGAAAGGTACTGTTCTTCGCTCATAGGCCAAACTATGAAACATTGTGCCAGCATTAGATCATCACTGCGTTTTAATCTCAGGCACTGCAAACTGTTTTTCCATTTTCTTATAATACCATTTTTAGTTATCACCAGCATTCTATTCATAATTCTGTGTAATCATTAAGGAGACATTGGCTCACCTTATTTTGCATTTTTTCCTTGCTTTAGCCCTTCATGGAATTCTTCAAGTACTCTCGAATTGTGTTTCCAAGTTACAATGTTTTTCGTTTCTTTTAAATGTGGTAAAAAGTGCTTTAAAAAGCGGTGTTCATGGACAGCCACTATCTTGCGGTGCACGAAGACCAATGGATGCCATCTTAGAGCGCCATATACGATCGAAAGTACCCTTGCAGGCCTAATTAAACAAACTTTACCTAAACTTTCGTAACAATCCAACCTTATTTCTCCTAACGTTACCTGACCTATTTTAGACTAACCTAACCAATTTTATGCTAACCTAACCAAACTTATCCTAACCTGTGCGCGAAGACTGACAAACGCCATCTTAGAACGCAGTTTTTCAGCGAAATTGCCCTTTATCAGTGCTCATTTACCCAAACCTAACAAATTTTCGTAATTCAACCCAACCTTATTTATCCTAACTTGTTTTAAGCTAATCTAACCAGTTTCAAGGTAACCTAACCAAATTTATCCTAACCTAACCTGACCTATCTCCAGCACTATCATATTTACAACATAAGTATTGATTGAAAAGTTTATTACTATAATAGTATATAAAGTATACGTACAAATAAGTGCTGATGTTAAAAAAATGACGGGAAATTATTTTGTTTTGGTGGTGATTGACATCGTCTGGACAGAGAAAAGTCACGGTGACTCCCACGGGAGCACTTCCAACGTACCAACTGGTCACGCACCGCTACCAACCTCCCCCTTTTCCCTTAATGTTCTCTGTGCATACCATGTAAAAATTGAGGGTTTGCTTGTGCTTTCCTTAGTGTGTAAAGTAGGGACCAATGTAGGGCCTCTCCATGTGTGTTTAAGCATACGGCCGTTAGTAAATATGGAGTGTATAGGGGCATCCAATGCGTGGTTCCGTCCACTATGACACCTATGCTACAATGGGGTGCTTTATGGGGTGGAAGACAATTGACAATCGTCATGGTCGAGCCTGCCATAGACATCGTAGAACACGCATGCTCATGAATCATATGCTGCATTTGTTTGTGTGCACTTGTGATTGGATTAATGTCATTCCTACTTACAAAACCACTTACACTCTCTAATGAATACACACAGCAAGAGCTTATTCATTTGTATGAGTCATACAAAAAGGTAAAAATATTCTAATCTGGCAAGTCTAGCAACAAGTCAGCTCATTCATACCTTATAATTTAATGTTTTCTATGTTAATTCTTTAGAAATGAGTAGATTTGTATCTCTTAATATATGGTTTCAATGAGGAAAGTCATATTTTCCTCCTCTGAGATGATTTACTAACTTAAATTTATTAATGCCTAAATTCGCCTTCAGTCAGCGAGTTCGACAAACCGTCCCAAATCCAGGAACGGTCAACAGTCATTTTTTGCCTGCTCTGAGAGAGGTCGGAAGGCTGGACTGAAGTCGAGAGGATGCACGCTGAGAATCTGAGATGTCAGGATCGTACTGTTGTGTTCCCCTGTGCATTAATTGGGGTGGCCATCAATTTCCTCAGATTATGAATGATGAAATTACAAAATAAACAATTTGGATAATATAATGTCATATACAGTATGTATATATTTCTCAAAGTGGCTAATCAATCCAGAATAGAATATATTCTCTATAATAAGTATACATAGAAAAATATATGTATATATATAAAAATATGTGCTTTTCACTTTCACTCACAAAGTACACACTGCTTCCTACCCAGATGACTTAACACTCCCACACACACTTCATGACTGGTGTACTACAAAAAGACTCAGAATGGCCTCTTTTATGGTAGAACACAGTCATAGCTCACACCTCACTATCAATAAAATCCCCCTTGTCCCACATGCACACAAAATCTTTGGTGAAATGAAAGCACAGTAACAGAAGAATTTGGTAATATCTTGCAGCATAGAGCAGTTAGTTAGAAGCTGATCTGTAAAAATATTTATCTAAGACAGCCTTTCTGAAATTATCTTGATGTCCTCAAATGTGAATATTACAAAATCTTGGGTGCCGCAATATTTGTAAACAAAAGCAGAGTCTATCTTGTCCCTGGGACTGTACCTTCAATGCGCATGCGCCACTTGGATATTTGGGATGTTACGAGCGTCGTACCGATTTTTTACTTATATTGGCTAGTAATCGACTTGAAGATGGCAATTACAAAGTATTTCGTTCCAGCCAATAGTAATGTAACTCCACCTCTTTCAGTACAATAAAAGACTACTAATGCAAAATAAATGAGGATCTTGGAGTTCATTTGATGCTAGTCTAGCTGGATAAATATTTTTTACGTATTACTATGAAAATAATAAGTAGTTTGCCTTCATTTCTTCTCAATTATTTGAGAAAAAAATAATTCCTCTACACATTACAAACATTAATTTGAATCATAAGTCCACACAAAAATATATTATTAATGATTCATGAGAGTGCGACTGTTCAGTCAGTGGCAGGCTCGACCACTTCAATGGCGGCTCCAAAGCACCCCATTAGGTTAGGTTTGGAAGGGCTTGGTTAGGTTGTTACGTTTCGAAAGGCTTGGTTAGGTTGTTACGTTTCGAAAGGCTTGGTTAGGTTGTTACGTTTCGAAAGGCTTGGTTAGGTTGCTAGGTTTCGAAAGGCTTGGTTAGGTTGTTAGGTTTCAAGAGGATTGGTTAGGTTTCAAAAGGATTGGTTGGGTTAGGTCACTTTGACAAATTCAGCGAGATGGAAGCTGAGAAATTCTTCCCAAAACCTCCTTTCAGAAGTATTTAAAAAAGCATTCGCGCTGGATGCAGATGCTTACTGAGGAGAAAGTGCTTAAAACTACTTCAGTTCTGTATTCAGCATAATGATCTGTGTGTCCATTAGTTGAGTGCAATTAGGAAAACGTGCACTCTCTCAAAATATCCAAAACCTCCTAATACTGTATCATCTAAAATATCCCAGATCATTAGCCTACAATGCTCACCCTTGTACAGTACCACACTCATGCCCTCCACTGGCACAGTATCACAAAAATATTGAGAGACTTAACACCACCATCAGCTGGTTACATGGATTCCCGGCCATTTAATGAAAATGTAAACATTTTTAGCTTTCAAAATACCCATCATAATAGTAAATCCTCTCATTTTTTTGGATTTATTTATTATCAGTGCCTGGGTAATAACGGGACCATATTCAAGGCTTGAAATATTTATGGATGAAAGGAAATACGCATGATTTAAAACTTCAACCTACATGGCTTTAACGGGACATCTTGGCTCCGTGAACACACACACACCCGTATATCCTCTTTACAGCTAACAAATATACACTACATCAGCCAACTGTCTCTCAACAATGGCACTAGACACTAATAAATACACAGACATAAAAACTGGAAGAGTATTAATAGAATAACAGCAACTAATGAATACTCCACTAACCTCACCTACCTGGAATCTCTCCCTCTCGTGCTCCCATAATCCTCTACAGACTAGTGACGTCACACAAGCCGAACATATAAATTTTCTACTGATGAATTTTAGGCAGAGATTTTCATGCATATATCACTGAAATTTCAAATAATTATTTTATGTACAAAATTAACTGATGTAGGTAAAGAAAGTAAAGAAGTGGTGAAGGAAGGAAAACAAGAGAGAAGCGATAGTGGGAGGAGGGGTGGAGAAAGAGAAGGAAGAGGAAGGGAAGGGAAGTAGGCTAAAGGGGTGATGGAGGAATGGAGAAAGAAGGGATAGGAGAGGAAGGTAGTGATGAAGTAAAATTGAGCACAAAGGACCTGCTATATAAAAAGCTAAACTGACTAATACAAGGCTTAGATCAGAATTATATGGTATGGATAACAAACTTAGACGATACGTAAAGAAGACGACGGCATCCTCAGCCTGCAGCCCACAGGGTTCACGTTTCAGATGACTCTAGGGCTACAGTTACTACTACTACTACTGGTATGAGGTATAAAAATCACAAATATTAATGTGGCAAATACATAACAAAATGTCAAAGAAAAGGCTTTATATACCCTTTTCACGATAACATGGGGTAAAAATCACTGAGCTCTAAAATATGCAGAGGCCATCTCCGCCGAGGGCGTGTGATTCTGGAGGCCATATTGAAACACCAACACAAATCCAAATTCAAATACTTATTTCCACTAAGCAGTGATTATTAATGAAGAACAACTTTTTGCTTTTAATACAAAAATATATATGGATTATGATTTTTTTCTTTCTGCCTAGTTCAACGAATTATATCGCGTACATTTGGCCAATGAGTGTATAACAACGCCATAAGTTGCTTCAGTGCAGAACTTACCCTTTACGGCAATATCCATGTCATGAGACCGAATGTCCAGACTGACAAAGGCCGGAAGAAACATTGAAATATCTACAAGAGAGTGTGAACAGAAGAGATGAGGACATGGAGACTGGAGATAAATGGGCCCATGTTAGTGGCCTCATTCATGCAGGGATACTGGGGAAGAATCTTCCTGCCTCACCCAAGGGAGCAATAATCTTCTAGAATTAGCAACAAGATATATTTCTTACTGTAATGCGGGATGTTTTTGGTACGATCTCTCGTCCTAAAAACGCCCGCGACTGAGCGGGGTCCTGTTTCCGAACGAGAAGTAAAGCACCAGCAAAGGAACAGGGCATAAAAACTCGGCAGTATACCTTAACACATCTACTGTCTTAATTCAACACACCTTACAATACAAAAACAAGAGACACTGGATACAGAATGGACAGGGTGACAGAGTTGGTTTTCTGATACAAAGTGTACACAAACACAACAGTGATGTCAATGGCAGAATATAATGATAGTCACATATACAGATATTGTCAGTCTCTAGAGCACGGCATAGGTGTCAGCTTTAGGCATAACTGTCATTTAATATACTAAACTGGATGCACTACATGTGAATGGAATAAAGGGACAGGTTGGTCGATATTACTATACACTTGATATGGCGCGAGCCATGGCACACGGAATTGTCACTTAGCCGCAGCGACACTATTTCACTAGTTTTGTCTCTGCTGGTTGGTCTCGGTCTTTTTTTGGGCGCCACTAGTATAGACACGGCATTTCTATATATCACAATTGTCTTACGATTAGTGCTCACTGACCCTTGATTTCTGCCCTCATATTGGTATACACTGTTCGTCACATATTATGTTCTCACGGTTCCACCGTCACTTTTACTTTCGTCTCTTCTGCTTAGACTTAGGCGCAACTCAGGAGGTGCATTGAAGTCGCCACTATGCCCCTGGTTCCTGGGCTAACAGAGGTGGCACTTGGGCATGGGAGGGGGCCCTTCTGGAGAGCCCTTCTGCAGGAGGCAATGTACGACCCACAGGGGCGTCACGGCCCGGGCCTGCTTCATCACTGGGGTGCAGGGAGGCCCTCCCATCTGGGGGCCTCGACCTGATAGGTGGCCCTCATGCTGGAGCCAAACAGCTTCAGGAGGCGGGCCTGCAACCTCTTACTCCGGGCAGAGGCCTGGCGGAGAGTGGGGCCCGGGCGGCTCTGCTCTGGGGCCTGCTGACTGGCCCTGGGAGACCGGGTGCTGCGGTCACCTACAGAGCGGGGCGCCATCAGGAGTAGACTGCAGCACTTGTTCTGTCGGGCGTCCATCAGGAGCCGGTGTCATCCAGGGGTCAGCTGCAGGACCGGGACAGGACCTCGCCACCACTCTTGAAACGGCAGAACCTCCGGGGAACCACACCTGGAGGGAGAGAGGGAAGGGCATCCCACGCAGCCAAGAGGTAGAGAGCCGGACGCGCAAGGGACCTTCTCCTCTGGGAGAACCCGAGACTATGGATGAAGGGCGTACTGTGGCCACTCCTTCCCCCACATGTACTGTGGCCGTTGTGGTGGTTTTGCCTGCCCAACGGGAAGTAACTGAGGGGCGTACTGTGGCCGCTCCCTCCGCGGTGCGTACTGTGGTCGTGACCACGGTGTTGTTTGGGACTGTATCTGGAGCAGTCCCACCCCGAACCTGGTGAAGGCTGCTTCGTTCGTAAGGTTGTCTCACATTCCTGCGTGGTTGTTGTCGGGTTGGTTAAGAGGAAGAGGGACTCAAGCTAGGGGCACCCCGGTGCCCTTCTCACTCTGGGTCAGTCTCAAACTGACCTGGCCTGCCGTGGTGTCCTCCTGGGGTGGTGGTGGGGCTGCGGCTCGGCAGTGGGGTGGGGGGTGGCGGGATGGTTGGTCCGCCGGCGGCGGAGGTGTGTATTTTACTTACTGTACTTGTGAAATATAATACCATCTCTGATGAATTCCTGTATCCATTTTTGCAACCAGAAGCTGCACAGCTGACCATGGCACTATACTGTATATTACGGAATCATCAGCTTCTTAAAAAAAAAAAACGACGAACACCTCGGTTCAAAAACCGTGGGCATTAGGTGAGGTGTAACATGGCTACTGCTACACCAGTGCCGCCTGGCGGCAGCTACATCAGTTACGCTGTGTTAGCCATGAGAAAGCCTCTCCATCTTGAATCCCGAGATATAACAGTAGATCAACAATACATGATGCTATTCACGATGAAGTGTTACTGAAAGCACATACAGCCGCTGCCTTTTATTCTGCCACTGAGCTACATTAAATAAGCTGCAAAAGCCTGGACATACAGTACTCTACTCATACACCGTGTAGGAATCAATAGGGTAGGAGCAGGAATTTTAAATCTAACTCACTTTCACTCTCCAATCTATTGTTAAAAGTACATTATCTCTTTTACCTCTGGTAGTTTTGTTTTGTAATGCCTGAGAGAGAGAGAGAAAGAAATAGTAGTAGCAGTAGTAGTAGTAGTAGTAGTAGTAGTAGTAGTAGCAGTAGTAGTAGTAGTAGTAGTAGCAGTAGTAGCAGTAGTAGTAGTAGTAGTAGTAGCAGTAGTAGTAGTAGTAGTAGTAGTAGTAGCAGTAGTAGCAGTAGCAGTAGTAGTAGCAGTAGTTGTAGCAGTAGTAGTAGCAGTAGTTGTAGTAGTAGTAGTAGTAGTAGCAGCAGCAGCAACTGTTAGTAGTAGTATAAGTACTAGTAGCAGTGGTAGCAGTATGGCTATAGTAAAGGTGGTGGTAGTAGTAGTCTAGTCCGGCTTTCAGGTATTTGGACAACTCCAGGCATTTTGGAGTCAAAGTTGGCAGATAAGCTTTTCTATTTTTTTTTTTTTTTTTTTTCCAGAATCCATTTTTGCAGTTTGCCAAGCTGTATCTCTCAAGCTGACACCGTCAGACGGGTAAATCCAAGATGACCACCTTAAACTCAAAAGCATCATTTTTACAAGTGGTGCCTCGTCCGTATATCATTATGACGACCGTAAAACCTTATTAAAACCCACTATAAAGTCATTGTACATTAATTATTTTATTGATATTACTTTTCTCTTAATTAAGTAATAAACATAAACAAATCCAGGATGGCTGACAACACATTTATATTACAAGTTGCAGATTGCAAATTGATGAACAGGCATAGTGGCAGTGTGTTTTACACAGTGTCATTGCTGGGCTTCGACATTGCAACAATCGTCATCGGATGTTCTACATTTGCATGCTGCTGTACAACGCAAGTGGGACTTTTTACATTTGCAACGTGCACTCATACATCGGTTGGCGCAGTTGCAGGTGATCAGTTCCACACATGAGTCTGGGACTGGGGGTAGGGACATCAGTGTTGGCACCAGTGATGTATCTTCCATCCTCCATCCCATCGTCTCAGGTTGAGGTAGTTCTGGATACTGTTCATTTGCCTGTCGCCACACAGCTGTTTGATAGTGAGCTCTTTGGATGTGAAACAAAAGGGCATCACCAGTTGGAGGAAGAGTCTATGGAGCACTGGACTTCACGAACAGGATTTCACTCGCCTTGTTGACTGTTGTGACATTGGAGACATTGTACAACTTACAGATGAATAATTCAGCGTTCTTCGCTGTCACGTCATCGAGTTCACCTTGACCTAGACCTTCAAGAAGGCGAGAGTGTTCTTGAAACACTTTCCAGCAAGTTTTCTTTCCATGCCTGAAGAGGTATGATGCTGTGTCACTACCAGTGATGGTGTGAAACGCTGTAATGGATTCCATCTTATCGTTATCAAAAGCAAGCCGTTCCACAATGGTGTGTATAGGAATATACTTCCTGTTTGCAGCTGTTCCTGCCTTCAACCAAACTTTGTCACTGGGCATTTTGTGGAAATGTGCAAGTAGTAATACCAGGACATCTGTGTCACGTGCAGCTATCACAATGCTAGAGGCCTGAATTTCTGTACAATGCAGAATCATTCTTGTATCTGCCTCTTCATGCCGAGCTTTGAGTTTGTCTGTGTCCACTTCTGGATCCGACGATTCCACCTGTTCTTCAACGACGAATCCGCCAGATACCACAACAGTTTTGTTTGCTGAAACCTTCAGCATCAGTTGTTGTGAGAGGAAATTGGCCAAGTCTGCCTTATTTTCAGGGTGTGCCACGAAAGTATTCCACTTTGTTGGGAGTGGAACATTCCTGCCTTCAATCAAATGTCGGATCGCCACTGATGCTTGACCACGTCGTGTCCTTGTTCCCTCTATGATGGATTTCTCATAGTATCTGTCAAACACTACATCAATTCGTTTGAACAGTGTCCCACCTTGAAGAACAGCTCCAATGAACACGTAAGCTAGGTCTCCAAATGTGGCTGCTTTGGGTGGTTTCCCAATGGAACAAACCATTGCTTGACCATCAATTATGAGTGTTGCTGTTTCCCCAAGGTCTGCAGTGCCTATGCTGGGAGGACTGTTAAAAGTTCATGCATCATTACTTCTGACAGGTTTACACGTCAGCCACTTTAGTAGGCAGTGATCAGGCGCTGGATAATTAATTAATATATTTTATATTTGAAGCAATTCTTCAAAATATGCATTTTCTAGAAAAATGGTGGCCATCTTGGATTTTGTCCGCTAGGAGCGAAACCGCACGAGATACAGCTTGGCAAACAGCAAAAATGGATTCAGCACAAAAAAACACCCTAGGAAAGCCTATTTGACAACTTTGACTCTAAAATGCCTGAGGATTTTTATACAGCCACATAGTCTATAGTAGTAGTAGCAGAGACAGCAGTAGTAGTAGAAGTAACAGTAGTAGTAGTAGTAGTAGTAGAAGTAACTAGTAGTAGTAGTAGTAGTAGTAGTAGTAGTAGTAGAAGTAGTAGTAGTAGTAGAAGTAGTAGTAGTAGTAGTAGTAGTAGTAGAAGTAGTAGTAGTAATAGTTGAAGTAGCAGTAGTAGTAGCAGTAATAGTTGAAGTAGCAGTAGTAGTAGCAGTAATAGTAGAAGTAGCAGTAGTAGTAGTAAAAGCAGCAGTAGTAGTAGTAGTAATAGTAAAAGTAGCAGTAGTAATAGTAAAAGTAGCAGTAGTAGTAGTATATATCCTGGAAGCAGAAGTGGTAGAAGTAATAGTAGTAGTAGTAGTGTCAAGGATTTTTGCCAGCAAGATGAGACAGGGGAAGGTCTCGATGGTGACAAGATCCCTTTCAGCTCAATCATCAAACGAAGTACTTGACCTGACAGAAGAATCATTGCAACAACTAGAGGAAAAACACCCGACTGCACGACAAGCAAGTGCCCAGTCAAAGCTTGACGGCAACTACACTCCACCCAATCCTGTCATATATGACAGGATAACTGGAGAGGAAGGCAATGCACACACAGGGAGGGACAGGACCGTCAGGCCTGGATACAAAACCTTGGCGAGTCTCCTCAGCAACATCAAGTTTGGGGAGGCAGCAACAGACCTGTGTAACACCATTGCCTCACTGACGAGGAAGCTGGCTTTCAAGTCAGTGCAACAACACTGAAGCACTGACGGCTTGCAGAATAATCCCCCTTGATAAGAATCCAGGATGTAGGCCCATCAGGGTGGGTGAAGTCTTAGGACAGATTATAGAAAAATTCATCATGGAGGTGGTGAAAGATGGTGTTAAGTAGGCAGTTGGTAACCTCCAAGTGTGTGCAGGCCAGCAGGCAGGTGGTGAGGCAGCAGTTCACTCCATGAGGAAAATATATGAGGAAGAGGACTGTCACGCGGTATGACTAGTTGATACCTCAAACGCATTTAAATTCCATCAACCAGGAGGCACTGCTGTACAACATCAAGGTTAAATGCCCAGCATTTGCCCAATATGTGGAAAACACCTACAAAGAACCAGCAGACCTGTACACTGTGGGTAAGACAACTGGTCACGATGTCAGTGTAATCCAGTCCACAGAAGGAACTACCCAGAGAGACCCCATTGCCAGAGCTATGTACGCCCTGGCTATGACAGTGCTGCAACAACACATCAAATACAAGGCCACAAATGTAAAACAAGTAGCCTCTGCAGATCATATTACAGGTGCTGGCAAGGTGGAAGATGTGAGGAATTGGTGGGACCTTATAACATCTCATGGCCCTGGTATAGTTTTTTTTTTTTTTTTAAATGCAAGAAATAAGGAACCAAAGGCCAGAAGCCCAAAAACCGTTCCATCCAGGTAAAAACAAAAACAATACAGAAGTGCCAAATTCAAGATCCATTCATTTCAAGATGCCTGGACACACTGCGTTTGAAAGACTGGAGATCATAGGAAGTAGGAAATACAAACAGAGGGAGACAGTTCCAGAGTTGACGTGTTGCATAAATGAAGGACTGGGAGTAATAGTTATCTCTTGCATTAGAGAGTTGGACAGAAAAGGGATGAGAGTCTGTTGCTAGACGGGTGGTAGCACCCGTCATAGAGGTGTAGGAATGCAACCAGACAGTTCAGAGGAGCAGTGACCATTGAAGTAGCGATAGAAAAGAGATAAAGATGCAACAGTGTGGCAAAGAGACAGAGGTTGAAGGGAGCCAGTAAGAGGAGGAGAGTTGAGATGAAAAGCCTTTGACTCCACCCTATTGACAAGAGCTGTATGTGGAGAGCTTCCCCACACATGAGAGTTGTACTCTAAACAGAGGCGAATAAAACCCATGTATAAAGTCAACAACTGTGAAGGGGTAAAGAAGGTATGGAGTCAGCTTAGCACACCCAATCTCTTGGAACCAGATTTTACAAGAGATGCAATATGATCTTTCCAAGATAAGTCCCGAGTGAATGAAACCCCAAGCATGTTCAAGGATCATGCAGGATTAAGCTGGATATTATTAACCCGTCACGTCCCGAGCACTTTCACACCTCTGACACCCCCCAGTCCCGAGCATTTTTGGAAAAAAAAAATTTTGGCTAAAACCTCCGCTTTTGGTGAGAAACATAAAAAATTCATAGAGAAATCGCTCACCTGAGGTTTAAAATACTCGATACAGGTAGGAGTACCTCCTTACCTTACAGGGTTTTCTATCAGGCTGGCTGCAAAGCAAACGAGTTCTATGGGAGGATAACTATTCCACACCACTCAGAAACGGTATTTATTTATTTATTTGGCACGAATTTATATGTAGTACAAGAGTATATTGGTTTTCAAACAGTAATATACGCATTATAAGCATTGTTTCACTCACTAACTCATCACCATTCCTGACCTTCTTTTGCCACATTACCTGATCATCATTTCTGACTGTTTCTTCCTCTAATGCTATGTAAACTTTGTCCTCCACATTGGCTTCGATTGGGGAATCACTCTGGCCCTGAATGTCTTTACTGACCAGGTCACTGGTAACAGGTGAATTGCCAAGACAATGGGGGGGGGGAGGTTATGCGGTGAAAGGCAATGTACCTGCTTGGCATCTTGTAGAGGAATAGAGGAAGGTGTCCCGTGTATACGTACGAAAAATCATACACGAAAATTGAAAATTGTGCAAATTAGGGACCTTGCAATTGCACGACGTACCAGTACGTCGTCGGGACTGGCAAATGCAAAATGTTGCAACGTACCCATACGTCAACGGGACGGGGCGGGTTAAACATTAGTGGGTACTCCTATGGAAGATTGTGTCAGGTTGATAGGTGTAAAAACTGAGTTTTTTATGCATTAAAAACATTAAGGTTATTTTTACCCCAGTCAGAGATATGAGCCAAGTCAGACATTAGGTGTGCCATAGCCTCATCCCTTGTTTGTTGAAGCAACTGCTGAGATTGACACTGCAGGAACCGAATGGAATGGTGAAGGGTGGAATCATCAGTACGAGTGGATAGGGTTAGATGTACAGCTTAGAATGTCATTGATGAATAAAAGAGAGTTGATGATAGGACAGAGCCCTGAGGAAGACCACTGTTGATAGATCTAGAAGAACGATGGCCGTCTACAACAGCGGCTATAAAGCGACCAGAAAGGAAGCTACAGACAAAGGCACAGATAGGACAGAAACCATAAGAGGGCAGTTTGGAAATTAAAGATTTATGCCAGTCTCGATCGAAAGCCTTTGAGATGTCAAGTGCAAAATTCACCAAAGTCCCGAAAGGAGAATGACCAGGAGTCTGAAAGGCAGGTAAGAAGATCGCCAGTGAAGCATCCCTGACGGAACCCATACTGACGATCAGAAAGAAGGCTGTGATAGGAAAGATGCTTTAAAATTTTTCTACTAAGAATTGACTTGAAAACTTTTGAGACTCAGGATGTTAGAGCAATAGGAGCCCCCACAAACTCCTGAAAGTTGCCAGTGTTCGCTGGATCACTAAATAGCGTGGGGTCACTACCTGCTCAGAGGTGGTGTACCTACCATTTAAAAAATTCCTATCGGGATTATTGCTCGTGCATAAAGCATTATACCAGTATTATTTTCATCTTAGATATCTTACTGATGCTCTAAATGAGATTTACTCTGAAAAGTTTTCCATTGAGTTTACTAAAAGCCATTAAGGCTTATTGTGTGTTTTTGCATTCAGCACATTTTTATCAAGTGTTATTAATCTCAGTTGTTGGAAAAAATTATCAAACAGTTTCCAAAGATCGTAATCTTTCATTTGGCAAATCCTGACATGATTCTATCCATTATACACTTAGTAATAGTAAGAATTGTATGGCTGAAATTTTATGTGGCCGAGATCAGCGACTCAAATTTTTTAAAGGCGTGGTATTACTCTTACTTTGAGAAAACGACTCATTTCTCCTAAAATCTATTTTTCCACATATTTTAGCTGTGCAGTTGACCACGGCACTATTTTTTCCGGATTTATCGGCTGATTTCAAAAGGCACGAGCGTCAGGTGTGGTGTATACACATCATCAGCGCCGCCTTGGGCCCCTGGCGGCAGGCATACAAACTACGCCACGCTGCCCATGAGAAAGCGCCTCCATATGAGCTCAGTGAGTTCATATGATCTTCGATTGTTTAAGTACCATATTTCCTTCATTTGTTATGTAAGATACAATTTTGTTATACCCACTTACCATTTTTCCTTACAAATGTACCTTCACTAAAAAACACGACAGTGATCAATACTCGGACAACATAATACTCGCATGTAGGCTGTCCCTAAACTGAGATGGATGCAACCTTCCGTTTCTTTTATATTTTGATAAAGAAGCCACATTTACCATTTTTCCTTACAAATGTACCTTCACCACTAAAAAACACGACAGTGATCAATACTCGGACAACATAATACTCGCATGTAGGCTGTCCCTAAACTGAGATGGATGCAACCTTCCGTTTCTTTTATATTTTGATAAAGAAGCCATTTTTTTCTCCAGAATTGTATGTAGATAAATCAATAAATATCTTATTTTCGGTAAAGTAACACAAAAATTGTGTAACAGAGGGTAATTCAAGTTGACCCCACTTTTGCCCTTTACATTAAGTTACCTGGTGAGAGGTGGCATCTTTTTCCAGTTTGTGGGGGCTCCCATTGGACAATAGTTAGAGGGCTGGGAATGGTCACCCTTCTTTGGGACTAGCTGAATGAGAGCAAACTTCCAGCAAGAAGGAAAGGTACAATTGACAGACAAAGGCGAGTTTACCTAGGCAGGGTGTAAGCACAGAAGCACAGTTCTTGAGGACAACAGGAGGGACTCCATCAGGCCCATATGCCTTGTTAGTATTAAGTCCAGTGATAGCAGAAAATACATCAGCTGAAGACATTTTAATGTCAGCCATGAGGAAGTCTGAGGGGGGAAGTGATGGAGGAATAGCACCGGAATCATCTAAGGTGGAATTGGAGGAGAAAGTCCGAGTGAAGAGATCTGCTTTATCAGCAGAAGAAATAGCTACAGAGCCATCAGAACAGAAAAGAGGAGGTAAGGATGATGAGGTAAAGTTGTTAGAAAGGTTACTACCCTAATGCAAGCAAGTCCATGTTGATTGCTTATTAACAAGATGCACAGGAGGCCTTTAGAGACACAAACATGATAGTGACTAAGGAAAGTCAGGGGCATCTACATGCTGTGACTGGAACTAAGGAATTCAAAGACCAATATGCGAGTGATAAGATAGACAGGTAAATGAAATTCATGTACTATCCAGCCACACTAAAACAGAACCCCATGCAGCATACAGCACAAGTAGACCTTCGTGATGCGGCTCACCCTCAACACAGAGTTGCAGCTACAACCACTGACCGATGGCCACACCCCCACTCCAGAAGAGAGGAATCTTCTAGCACTCTTGGCATTATAAATCCAGCAGCCATGGCAGGCGAACACAGAATTTCACTTAAGCTCACCGTATCCTTGTCACCGAAGATTTGTGCCCAGGTTGGGATGAGTGAAATCGACCAACAACGGCAGAAAGATATAAAGACATAGATCAGCAAAGAGCAAGAAACAAAGTGAAAGGACCAGCTGCAGCACATCACTGAACATCTTGCATCAGATCAATGCAAATGAGCTGAAATGGTGAAGGAAGTTGGGGCATCGAATTGGCTGACAACCCTGCCTCTTACGGCAAAAAGCTTCCACTTCAACAAACAAGAATTTACTGACACCATTGCCTTGAGATACAGGTGGCCAATAGAAAAACAATCTTAACACTGTGCCTGTGGCACTGTCTTTGATGCAAGCCATGCAATGGTCATCCTCCTTTCGGGACTATGGCAAAAGCTTTGCCATCGCACTTGACATTCCAAAGGCTTTCGATCGAGTCTGGCATAAATCTTCCAAACTGCCCTCTTTTGGTTTCTATCCTTCTATCTGTGCCTTCGTCTATAGCTTCCTTTCTGGTCGTTCTACAGCCGCTGTTGTAGATGGCCATCGTTCTCCTAGATCTATCAACAGTGATGTTCCTCAGGGCTCCGTCCTATCACAGACTCTCTCCCTTTTACTCATCAACGACCTTCTAAGCTGTACATCTAACCCTATCCACTCATACGCTGATGATTCCACCCTTCACCCTTCCATTCGGTTCTTGCAGTATCCATTTCTGCAGTTACTTCAACAAACAAGGGATGAGGCTATGGCAAACCTAATGTCTGACTTGGCTCGTATCTCTGACTGGGGTAAAAATAATCTTGTTTTTAATGCATCAAAAACTCAGTTTTTACACCTATCAACCCGACACAATCTTCCATAGGAGTACCCACTAATGTTTAATAATATCCAGCTTAATCCTGCATCATCCTTCAACATGCTTGGGGTTTCATTCACTCAGGACTTATCTTGGAAAGATCATATTGCATCTCTTGTAAAATCTGCTTCCAAGAGATTGGGTGTGCTAAGCTGACTCCGTACCTTCTTTACCCCTTCACAGTTGTTGACTTTATACATGGGTTTTATTCGCCCCTGTGTAGAGTACAACTCTCATGCGTGGGGAGGCTCCCCACATACAGCTCTTCTCAATAGGGTGGAGTCAAAAGCTTTCCGTCTCTTCAACTCTCCTATTACTGGCTCCCTTCAACTTGTCTCTTCGCCTCACTGTTGCATCTTTATCTCTTTTCTATCGCAAATTCAACGGTCGCTGGTCCTCTGAACTGTCTGGTTGCATTCCTCCACCTCTACGACGGGTGCTACGCACCAGTCTAGCAACAGATTCTCATCCCTTTTCTGTCCAACTCTCTAATGCAAGAGATAACTGTTACTCCCAGTCCTTCATTTATGCAACAGGTCAACTCTGGAACTGTCTCCCTCTGTCTGTATTTCCTACTACCTATCATCTCCAGTCTTTCAAACGCAGTGTGTCCAGGCATCTTGAAATGAATGGATCTTGAATTTGGCTCTCTTTTGTGTTGTTTTCGTTTTTTCCTGGAAGGCACGGTTTGCGGGCCCCTGGTCTTTGGTTCCTTCTTTCTTGCATAAAAAAAAATCGACATGATGAAGTGATGAAGTACGCGACCTCACTGCCAAAATGCTGCAAGAAATATGCCATGATGTCACGACTGAGCCAGCTCTGCTACCCCTGGACGGCGAGCACTTCACCCACAGAACAGCAAACACATCAAATGATGCAGGAGCGGATGTCGGTGCTCGAGGTTTCTAGACACGTAGGCAAAGGGCTTTCTTCGACATTAGGATATTTGATCCAATGGCAGCATGTCATCGTGAACTTTCTCTCGAAGCTGCACACAAAAGGAAAACAAGAAAAAAAAAGTATTAAGAAGGGATCCAACATGTGGACCACGGTCGAGTCTCCTTGTGTTCACATCATCAGGTGGGATAGGTCCAGAGGCGGTGAGATTCTACTCGAGAGTGGCAGAGGTTCTTTCTGAGAAGACGCATCAACCCCAGGGTTCTATTACCGGTATGGCCTGGATAAGATATGGACTGTCATTCTCCCTTGTGAGGTCTGCACTCCTATGCCTTACGGGCACAAGATCATCAGTCCTCAGGCCTGTCTCTCTGGCGGGTATGGATTACGAAGCTACTGTGGCAGAGTCGCACAGACCAGCAACTCCAATAGATTAATGTCTTTATTAGCACATTAATGTTAATAAAAATGAAATTGTAATAGTAGATGGTTGGTAACCACAGCCGTTGGCGTGCTTGGGGCCAACGGATTGTAATATGAGGGTTAGTGTTAACCTTCACATTACAACTCCAAATGGTGAACTGTATTAGCAAGGCTGGTTTTGATCTTCACAATATAAATCCCAAATGGATGAAGGTGACCGAAGAAACAAATAGTAGTAGTAGTAGTTATAGTAGCAGTAGTAAATACTGAAGAAAAAGAAGAATGATTATGATCATAATCAAGACAATTATGATCATCAAGATAGAAGAGGAGAAGGAGGAGGAGGAAGAGACGAGGATGGGAAATACAAAGCCGATGAAAGGATGAGGAAAGAAATTTAAGAAAAAGAGAGATGCAAACAGAAAACTTAGGGAGAGAAAGTAAATGGAGGGAGGGAGGGGGAGAGAGAAAAAGAGGGAGGAAAAGGGACAAGGAAAACAGAAAACGGGGAATAAACTAGGAATTATGACTTGTTAACCATTACTTCGTTTTTTTTTTTCTTTTTCCATCATGAGTGAAAGAAATATACAACCTTTCCTTGGACTTAAATCCTTACGGACGACCTTCTGCGTAAAGCCTCTTGACTCACTACACCACGAAGTCACGTAATCTCGTCGGTTAAGGAAGCTCCCTAACAATGAATCGGTAGAGAGGCGGCTTGCAGTCCTAATGGACCCAGGATCGAATCCCAGCTGGAGCAGGGAACAGTTTAAGGATTTGAATTTCCTAAAAAGCAGACTTTCCTGATCTACCAGATGACCCGCCGACATGTCATAAAAGTACCCCCGCTAATACCAGTACACTAGTCCTGTATGAGACAGCCCTAGCATGAATTCAATATGGACGGTGGGTGTTAGCGCCGAAGTGGTGACATGTGGAGGTGTAGGAGGACTACTGGGCCTTGGGATGGGCCACTGCCCTCAAGAAATAGGCCCTGAGCCTTTGCCCAGAGTCGGACACGTAAAAAAAAAAAAAAAAAAAAAAAAAAAAAAGTGATTTATTTTATCACATCTTACTGCCCTATTGTTATATATAAATTTTCAAGCATCGGCATATTCTGCATAAATCACGCACAAAACTATATTACCCAGCCATGTCTAGAAATAAATCGCCAAGAGAGAGGTGTTAGGGAACCTCTTTACCCAACAAATATTATAAGTCTAGCGTCAATTTCTTGGCTATATGGTTACCACCCAACGCATTAAGTGGTTTCCTACGATACTGGAAACCATCTGCTTTGTTATTCAGTGTAGAGTCACCTAGAAGTAACACTACATTGAGTGAGTGGATAGTGGGCGACTCAACCTACCTAATGGAAAAGAAACGGGGAAATGATGATATATAAAACACGGAAGAAGGGAAACAAGTAAATGGAAAAGGGGAGAGAGAGAGAGAGAGAATGTCACGTAACTTCACCCTCTCCCTACCTACCTCACACGCCCTTCCCTCATACATCATCGTTTTCTCCTCTCAAATCAGTTTTATCAATTTCATGGATTTAATTGCGTTCTTGCTGGTGTTTGGCGGTTTTATCTGGTTTTGCTTGAGAGGGGGGGGAGTGAGTTGGGGGGAGGGCAGTCAAATGGTGGGAGTGACTTGGAGGCGTTTTGTCTGCGGCCACCCTTCACGGGATTAGGGTGTCGGGCTATAGATAGACATAGATAGCTTGAAGGTGGTAATTTATAACACTAACAACAATAGCAACAACAGAATTAACTTGTACAGGAAGTCATATAGTGTCTGTATATACCAACTTCGACCTGTGACCTTTCCTTCGAGGTCATCTTCAAGGTCGAATGTCAATCTTCTCTTATATCTTTGTTTTCATGAGATAGACCCTTCGTTTCTACGAGGCACATATAGGAAGTCATCTATCTATCTATCTATAGCCCGACGCCCTAATCCTACAAAGGGTGGCCGAAGACAAAACGCCTC
The DNA here is from genome assembly GCF_032717465.1 of Coenobita brevimanus. Taxonomy (NCBI): domain Eukaryota; kingdom Metazoa; phylum Arthropoda; class Malacostraca; order Decapoda; family Coenobitidae; genus Coenobita; species Coenobita brevimanus. Next base: position 39,083,904 of record NC_136986.1, read on the forward strand.
CAAGTCGCTCTGTCACCCACCATTTGACTCCCCTCCCCCCAACTCATTCCCCCCTCCCTCATATACCTCTCAACTCCATCCCTTCATCTCATCCTCGGTCTCCCCCTCCCTCTGCCTCCCTCCACTTCACCTACATACACGCTCTTAGTCATTCTTTCATTCTCCATTCTCTCCACATGTCCAAACCACCTCAGTGTATTAATTTTCTCCTAATTTTCTCAACTACATATATAAGGAATCATACATAAGGAGTCTCAATATGTTGGGAAATTTGATCAGTGTGATTTACTGTTAGACTGAAAGATCGATATAAATGAGCGGCAACAACAACAGTAACAGCGTGCTCAAAACAACTTTACAAACCTGTTTAACTGTTCTCCATTTAACTGATTTTGTTGCACTAGCACAATGTAGTGAGTGATTCATCAGTTTTTTTTTTTCTTTGACATGGAATATAGTCTCTCTGGGACTTGTTTTATCTGCATTTACTCTCAAGCCCTTGTGCCCCATACCATCTCTCCAGTTCCTAAATCTTTCCTTCGCCTCCCTTTCATTCTCTACAATCGACACCAAACCATCGGCATAAAACATCTCCCGCGGGAATCCATTTCTGAAGTCATGTGAGAGGACTTCAAATACCATGATAAACAAGGGGCTCACGACTGACCCCTGATGCACACCAACATTCACGGAAAATTCATCACTCATATCTCCATTCACTCTTACCTGGATGCGAGCACCCACATACATAGCCATAACCACCCTAACCAGCCACTCCTCCATCCCACGCTGTCATTTCCCACTTCATCACCTTTCTAGGGACTCTGTCAAAGACCTTTTCCAAATCAACAAAAACAAAGTACAGAACCCTTTTCTTTCATAAATATTTTCCCTGAGGCTGTCGAACAATGAATATGGCATCAGTGGTTCCTTTGCCTGGCATAAACCCAAACTGCATCTTGTCAATAGTTTACCTTTTCTCTAATCATACCTTCTGAAGCTCTCTCCATTACCTTCATTATCTGGTCTAAAAGTTTTATACCTCTATAATTTCCTCTTTCCAGGGCATCACCTTCCCCTTGTACACATTTACAATTACACTCTTCCGCCAGTCATCTGGGACAACACACTCATATATAATCGTATTTATCAAGTCGGTAACTAACCCCACTCTTATATCTCCTGAGGCCTTCAGCATTTCAGCAGTCAACCCAGACACACCTGCTGCCTTCCCCACCTGCATCCTGTCTATTGCCCCACTCAAGGTAGCGGCGCCAATCAAAGGCCAAGGGTTAAACACTGGATGTGCTGGCTTCAAATCTTCCCTGTTCCAGTCAAACTCATTCAGCTACCAGTTATAATGCTCTCCCCAGGCGTCTTTAATATCCCCACTGTTCACCACTATTCTTCCTTCATCATTCTTCACACACTGCTCATCCAAGATATCCCTGTTTTACCTCTTCATCTGATTTGCCACCTTAAATATCATATTCTTCCTTCCCACACTTTTTATGTTATCCAGCAAGTCTCTGAGACTCAGATTTTGCCCTGTATACCGATCTTCTAGCCCTATCCTTGGCAGCCAACTATTCCACTTTCTTACCATCCCTTTTCCATTCCCGGAAAAGCCATCTTTTCTCCTTAACTGCAGCTTCTACACTCTCATCCCACCACCAAGTTGCCTTATGCCTTGGTGGGCCCCTTGTCCATCCACACACTGGATCATTCACTCAGGAGATTGTTCTTGGGAGCATTGTACTGCCCATAACAACTGTAACATCCATTGGTTACGGCAAACTGTGTGTGTTCTTACCTAATTGTTCTTACCTAATTGTATCTTTACAGGAATGAGTCAAGCTCGTATTGTCCCGTGTCTTAGACCATATTTATCGTACATATCCTTAAATTTGTGAATTGTTTTGGCACACACTATTTCATTCGGTAGTGCATTCCATTGATCAATTGCTCTGTTTGGGAAACTGAATTTCCTTACGTCTTTATCACCTCTCTTCTTATGCAGTTTTTTGCAGTGTCCTCTTGCTGATGCTTCTCCATATGTTAAGTAATCATTTATGTCTATTTTCTCCTCTCCTGATATGCACTTATATAGCATTATCATGTCACCTCTTTTCCTTCTCTCCTGTAGTGTTGGCAGATTCAGTTTATTTAGTCTTTCTTCGTAGCTTAGGTCCCTTAAGCTTGGTATCCATCTTGTAGCGGCCCTTTGAACTTTTTCAATCTTGTCTATATGCTTTTTGAGATGAGGACTCCAGACTATTGATGCATATTCCAGGGTTGGTCTAATGAATGATGTTATTATCCTTCTTAGCATGTCTTCATTTATGTAAGTGAATGCTATTCTCATATTTGCAAGCAGTGTATACATGTTCCGTACCTTCTCGCTGATGTGGTCAGCCGGAGATAGTCTGTTATTGATAATCACACCTAGGTCTTTCTCTCTTTCTGATGTGTATAGGGTTTTATTTCCGAACTTATAATCCCAATCAGGTCTTTTTCCACTTTTACCAAACTTGATTACATGACACTTGTCCACATTGAATTCCATTTGCCATGTACTACTCCATTCATGAAGTTTATTTAATTCTTCTTGTAGCTCCCTACAAGAGTCTGTGCTAGTAATTCTCCTTTGTATTTTTGCATCATCTGCAAACATATTCAGATAGCTCTCATTTCCAGTGTTACTGTTTATATCATTTATGTACACTAGAAACATGATTGGTGTCAGCACCGAACCCTGTGGTACTCCACTAGTCACTTCTTTCCATGATGAGTAGTTTCCTCTTAGTACTGTCCTCATTTCTCTTTTTATGAGAAAGTCTTGCATCCAACAAAACAGTTTGCCTCGAATTCCTCCTTGATGGTACAGCTTCCATAAAAGTCTTTGGTGTGGTACTGTGTCAAAAGCTTTCTTGAAATCTAAATAGATACTGTCCACCCATCCTTCCCTTTCCTGTGTTGTGTTTGTTACTCTGTCATAGTAGCTCAACAGATTAGTAACACATGATTTTCCTTTTCTGAAACCAAACTGTCTTTCTGTTATCATACTGTGTTCTTCTAGATGATTTACCCAAGCTTTTCTTATAAGTTTTTCTAATACCTTGCTTACAACACTGGTCAGTGATACTGGTCGGTAGTTGAGAGGATTTTGTCTATTTCCTTTCTTGAATAAGGGGACTATATTTGCTTTTTTCCAAATATCAGGTAGTTTCCCTTGACTCAAGGATTTCTTGAAAATTAAAAATAATGGTTTACTTAACTCTTTTGCACATTCTCGTAACACCCAACATGAAATTTCATCAGGACCACTTGCTTTTCCTCTGTCTAATCTACTTAACTCCTCTTGGGGGATGAAGTGCGTGAAAGGGTACAGCAGGGAAGGAAGGTTGTAGGCATGCTGAAAGCAGTGATGAGAAATAGGGAGACATGAAATTTCATCAGGACCACTTGCTTTTCCTCTGTCTAATCTACTTAACTCCTCTTGGGGGATGAAGTGCGTGAAAGGGTACAGCAGGGAAGGAAGGTTGTAGGCATGCTGAAAGCAGTGATGAGAAATAGGGAAGTGAGTATGGAAGTTAAGAAGTCTCTGCATGATGGTATTGTGATCCCTACCCTGACGTATGGAAGCGAGGCGTGGACCTTGCAAGAGGGGAACAAGTCAAGAGTGAGAGCAGTGGAAATGAGTTACTTGAGAGGAGCATGTGGAGTGACATGGAGGGACAGGTTGACGAATGAAGAAGTGAAGGAACGTTGTGGGGTAGATGTGGATGTGGTTGAAAAGATTAGGGGAAATACACTGAGGTGGTTTGGACATGTGGAGAGGATGGAGAGTGAAAGACTGACTAAGAGGGTGTATGTGGGTGAGGTGGAGGGAGGGAGAGGGAGGGGTAGACCGAGGATGAGGTGGAGGGATGGAGTTGAGAGGTATGTGAGGGAGGGGGGGGTGAGTTGGGGGGAGGGGAGTCAAATGGTGGGTGACAGAGTGACTTGGAGGCGTTTTGTCTGCGGCCACCCTTTGCGGGATTAGGGCGTCGGGCTATAGATAGATAGATAGATAGATAGTATATCTGGTAGTATGTGTGGACATGCGTGTTCCACATATTCCCTCTCAAAATTTTTTTCTTCTGTAAAAACTAATTGGAAATTCTTATTTAGTGCTTCACAAATATCTTTCTCTTGTGTATAAGTGATTCCCTCGTCCGTGATGGATTGTATTATATCTTTTACTTTGGTTTTGCTTCTGATATAGCTGTAAAACAGCTTTGGTTGATCACTACTTTTATTTATTATATCCTCCTCAAACTGTTTTTTAGCTTCCCTCCTTATTCTTGTATAGTCGTTTCTTGCCTGTTTGTAATTATTATATGCCCTTTCACTATTGTGTCTTCTGTATCTATTCCACAACAAATCTCTTCTTTCTTTAGATTTTTTACATTCTGTATTGAACCATTTCTGTATTTTCTTATCTGCTTCTTTGTGCTGTGGGATGTACTTCTGGACTCCTATTTCATAAAATTCACAAAATTTTTTAGATACAGCATTTAAATCTTGTCCTCTAAGCTCATTTTCCCAATCAACTTCTAAGAAATACTTCTTTAGGTCTTCATAATTTCCCTTTTTATAGTTTAGTCTCTTTTTGTAACTGTCATTGCTGTTTACTAAGTCATATGCTATCCTGAAGTTATAATTTAGTACTGCATGATCGCTTTTGCCGAGTGGAGGGTGATATATTAAACTGTCAATGTCATTTTCTTGCCTAGTAAATATTAGATCTAGCACTGAAGGTACATCAAGTCCTCTTTTTCTAGTGGTTTCCCTCACATGTTGCGTTAAGAAAAACTCTTGTACGAGATCCAGGAGCTTTTGGTCCCAACAGCTTTCTTGGCTATTTATATCTAGAGTATTCCAATTTATATTTGTATTAAAATCTCCAGTTAGTATAATTCTTTCCGATTTCTCTTCCATTTTCTGTAGCAAGGATCTTATACTCTGAATTGTACTCTCTGCCAGGTCCTCATATTCGTCTCTTTCCCATGTGTTTGATCTGGGTGGCATATACAAATTGGCTACAATTACTTTACCTTCAGATGTGTCGATCTCTACTGCAATCAGTTCTACTTGTGATGGTATATCTAGGTTTATTTCCTTGACTTTTAGATTTTTCTTAGTTATTATAATTCCTCCTCCTTTTTTTAAATTTCTGTCTCTTCTCCATATATTGTATTCCTCTAAGTTTAGTATGTCATTGGATATCCTTGGTGTTAATTTTGTCTCAGTTAGGCATATTATTTGTGGTTCATTTTCTCTGACATAATCATTCATCTCTAGTAATTTAGATACCATTCCATCCACATTTGAGTACATCAACTTTATCATCTTGTTTATATACTTGTCATGACATGGTTCTACTAACTTCCTCCTTTTTCTTCCATCCTGTTTATGTACCACTTTCGTACCTGCAATCCTATTACTTTGTAAAAAAAATTTCTTCTTGTCCTCTTCTGATCTTCCCTCATTTTTTTGTTTTTGCTTCCTCCCTTTTCTCTTTCAGTAATTCCAGTTCCTCTTGTGTTAGACATCTTTTCATCCATACATTTTTGAACTCCTCTTTTTCCATAAGATTCTTTGCATTTTTTAGTATCTCTTCTACAGTGTTTACACTCTGGAAAGTCACCTTTAGAGGTCTTGTCTTGCTTTTCTCGTATTTCCCTAACCTTTTGTGTTCCTCTATGTCTCTACTACAGATTTCCTCTGAAAAACTCATTACATTTGCCATCTCCTTTTTGTCTCTAGTGATTTTGTTTTTAATTTCTTCCTCTTCTATACCAGTGATTACTATTGATTTATTTATTTCTACTGAATCTCTGACTAACTTTGGATTGTTTTGGATTATTCTTTTCACTTCCTTTTTAATGTTTTTTTCCTCCACCCTTGTTTCTAAGTCTTTCTTTACTTTCACCATTTCAGCATACGTGATTTCTACATCATTTTTGTAGCTTTGCACGGCTTCATTCACCTGTGTTATCTTCTCCTCAATATCACTGCTCTGGTCCATAAGACTGCTTGCTTGTCTAATTGTCTCTGTGTCATTTTTTAACTCTTCCATAACACTCTCATGATTAACTACTGTACTTCCCATTTCACTCACTTTTTTCCTAAGGGTATTCAATTCCACTGTTAGTTCACTGATGGTTGTGTCTTTCTTATTGGCCTCCCTTCCCAGTTTTTCTCTCTCTTCCTTTTGCAAGTGCATTTGCTTCTTTATTTCATCAATTTCATTTTTGAAAGCCATTTCTAGTTAGTGTACACGTTCAACCAGTCTATTGTGGGTCTCCACTTCAACCAGTTCTTGGTAGAAATCATCATTTTGCTTTTTACTTTTATCCCTTTTCTTTTCCAAATTTGTTTTACTGAAGTATGTATCCATTTTGTAATACTAAATGAACAGAGTGTGTACTTACAAAGCATGCACGCTTTCCCCGTCTTGCTGTGTGTGTGTGTGTGTGTGTATGTGTAATGCAGTACAGAGCTATGTTAACGTCGACTTTGCTGCATCACTGAATTTACAATGCTGTACCCTTTATACTCTATCCTGGCTCAGATTTTCGCCCTTCTGCAGCACATTTCACGTACCTCAGTGTTAGAAAGAAATATGACAGCTCTACATCCTTACCAATGCACTTCTTCGTGACTGGCATCATATTCTAGTGTTCAAGATGACGAGATGACAGTTTTAGGCAGTCAAAAATATAATAATAATAACAATGATAGAGAGACGCCTTCACGTGGTGGCACTAATATAACAACTCTATGGCTATCCATTTCTCTTTGGTACTCCAAAAGGAAGAGGATGAACGGCAGGAGGTAGAGGGCAATTTCAGCCTTCAGTTCACTGGGTTCACGTACAGAAGGGCTAGGGTTCAGCTACTACTACTACTATTACTATCTGAAGGGCGTCTTTCATCCTTGTACTAATCTATTGTTACAACTCTGCATTCAGGATGGAGATGTCAATTTTAGGGCACGTTAGTGAAAAGGACAATAGTAATGTCTCCCCATCCATCGAGTAACTACAATGATAGAAAACGTAGCCATGGAATGTATAACTTGAGCATAAACTCAAGCTACACACACACACACACACAACCGAGGCACCGAGAGAGAGCAAACGCACGTCGACATCGCTCTATACCTGTCCAACTTGGCCAGCGGCATTACCTAAATAAGTATCCTTATATGAGTCAAGCTCTGTACAAAGTTAGACTAAATGGTGTTCTAATATAAAAAGAAGAAGTTTTAAGTAAGACTTGGTCAAACAAAAATAAACAAGTAGGGCAAGAATGGGCACAATCAGCTGATCGTTGTTTAGTCTACAACTGCCCCAGGGAATGTAAGTACTACATGTGCTTTTAGTATTGCAAAATGACCACATACTTTAGTAAAGCAAATTTGGAAAAGAAAAGGGAGAAAGGTAGAAGGCAGGATGATGATTTCTACCAAGAACTAGTTGAAATGGAGACTCACAACAAACTGGTTGAACGAGTACACAGGTTAGAGACGGCCTTTCAAAATGAGATTGATGAAATTAAGAAACAGATGCACTTGCAAAAGGAAGAAATAGAAAAATTAGGAAAGGAAGTCAACAAGAAAGATACAACCATAACTAACAGTTGAAATGGGTACACTTAGGAGGAAAATTAGTGAAATGGCAAGTACAGTAGTCAACCACGAAAGTATTATGGAAGAGTTCAAAAATGATAGAGACAGTCTTGATAGATCAGAGCTGTGATATTGAGGAGAAGATAACACAGGTGAATGAAGCTCTGCAAAAGCTAAAAAAATGATGTGGAAAGCAGTTATGCTGAAATGGTGAAAGTAAAGAAAGTCTTAGAAACAAGGGTGGAAGAAAAAAGCATTAAAAAGGAAGTGAAAAGAATAATCCAAAACAATCCTAAGTTAGTCAGAGATTCAGTAGATATCAACAAATCTATAGTAATCACTGGTATAGAAGAGGAAGAAATTAAAAACAAGATCACTAGAGACAAAAAGGAGATGGCAAATGTAATGAGCTTATTGAAAGAAGTATCAGACGAAATCTGTGTTAAAGACAGAGGAAAAAAAGGGTTTGGGAAATACGAGAAAAGCAAGTCAAGACCTCTACAGGGAACTTTCCAGAGTGTAAACACCGTGGAGGAGATACCGTACTAAAAAATGCAAAGAATCTTATGGAGAAAGAGGAGTTCAAACAATGTATGGATAAAAAGATGCCTAACACAAGAGGAACTGGAATTACTGAAAGAGAAGAGGGAGGAAGCAAAAACAAAAAATGAGGGAAGATCAGAAGAGGAGAAGAACACATTTTTTTACAAAGTAATAGGATTGCAGGTACGAAAGTGGTACATAAACAGAAGGGGATAAAAAGGAGGAAGGTAGTAGAACCATGTCATGACAAGTATATAAACAAGATGATAAAGTTGATGTACTCAAATGTGGATGGAATGGTATCTAAATTACTAGAGATGAATGATTATGTCAGAGAAAATAAACCACATATAATACGCCTAACTGAAACAAAATTAACACCAAGGCTATCAAATGATATCCTAAACTTAGAGGAATATAATATATGGAGAAGAGATAGAAACTTAAGGAGGAATTATAATATTAACAAAGAAAAATCTAAAACTCTAGGAAATAGAATTAGAAATACCTTCACAAGTAGAACTGATTGCAGTAGAGATCAACACATCTGAAGGGAAAGTAATTGTAGCCAATTTGTACATGCCACCCAGATCAAACACATGGGACGAATATGAGGACCTAGCAGAGAGTACAATTCAGAGTTTAAGATCATTACTACATAAAATGGAAGAGAAATCGGAAAGAATTATACTAACTGGAAATTTTAATACAAATATAAATTGGAATACTCTAGATATAATTAGCCAAGAAAGCTGTTGGGACCAAAAGCTCCTGGATCTCGTGCAAGAGTTTTTCCTAACGCAACATGTGAGGGAAACCACCAAAAAAAGAGGACTCGATGTACCTTCAATGCTAGATCAAATATTTACTAGGCAAGAAAATGATACTGACAGTTTGATATATCACCCTCCACTCGGCAAAAGCGACCATTCAGTACTAAATTGCAACTTCAGGATAGCATATGACAGTTAACAGCAATGAAAGTTACAAAAAGAGCCTAAACTATAAAAAGGGAAATTATCAAGACCTAAAGAAGTATTTCTTTGAAGTTGATTGGGAAAATGAGCTTAGAGGACAAGATTTAAATGCTGTATATAAAAAATTCTGTGAATTTTATGAAATAGGAGTCCAGAAGTACATCTCTCAGCACAAAGAAACAGATAAGAAAATACAGAAATGGTTCAATACAGAATGTAAAAAATCAAAAGAAAGAAGAGATTTGTTGTGGAACAGATACAGAAAACACAATAGTGAAAGGGCATATAATAATTACAAACAGGAGAGAAACGATTATACAAGAATAAGGAGGGAAGCCTGAAAACAGTTTGAGGAGGATATAATAAATAAAAGTAGTGATCAACCAAAGCTATTTTACAGCTACATCAGAAGCAAAACCAAAGAAAAAGATATAATACAATCCATTATGGACAAGGGAATCACCTATACACAAGAGAAAGATATTTGTGAAGCGCTAAATAAGAATTTCCAATTAGTTTTTACAGAAGAAAAAAATTTTGAGAGGGACTATGTGGATCATGCATGTCCAAACATACTACCAGATATACAAATATCAGAAAAAGTAATACAGGAGGAGTTAAGTAAATTAGACAGATGAAAAGCAAGTGGTCCTGATGAAATTTCATGCTGGGTACTAACAGAATGTGCAAAAGGAGTTAAGTAAAGCATTATTTTTAATTTTCAAGAAATCCTTGAGTCAAGGTAAACTACCTGATATTTGGAAGAAAGCAAATATCGTCCCCATATTCAAGAAAGGATATAGACAAAATCCACTCAACTACCGACCAGTATCACTGACCAGTATTGTAAGCAAGGTATTAGAAAAGCTTATAAGAAAAGCTTGGGTAAAACATCTAGAAGAACACAGTATGATAAAGACAGTTTGGTTTCAGAAAAGGAAAATCATGTGTTACTAATCTGTTCAGCTACTATGACAGAGTAACAAACACAATACAGGAAAGAGAAGGATGGGTGGACAGTATCTATTTAGATTTCAAGAAAGCATTTGACACAGCACCACACCAAAGACTTCTATGGAAACTGTACCATCAAGGAGGAATTCGAGGCAAACTGTTTTGTTGGATGCAAGATTTTCTCATAAAAAGAGAACTGAGAACAGTACTAAGGGGAAACTACTCATCATGGAAAGAAGTGACTAGTGGAGTACCACAGAGTTCAGTGCTGGCACCAATCATGTTTTTAGTGTATATAAATGATATAAGCAGTAACACTGGAAATGAAACCTATCTGAATATGTTTGCAGATGATGCAAAAATACAAAGGAGAATTACTAACACAGACTCTTGTAAAGAGCTACAAGAAGAATTAAATAAACTTCATGAATGGAGTAATACATGGCAAATGGAATTCAATATGGACAAGTGTCATGTAATCAAGTTTGGTAAATGTGGAAAAAGACCTGATTGGGATTATACGTTAGGAAATAAAACCCTACGCACATCAGAAAGAGAGAAGGACCTAGGTTTGATTATTAATAACAGACTATCTCCGGCTGACCACATCAGCAAGAAGGTACGGAACATGTATACACTGCTTGCAAATATGAGAATAGCATTCATATATATAAATGAAGACATGATAAGAAGGATAATAACATCATTCATTAGACCAACCCTGGAGTATGCATCAGTAGTCTGGAGTCCTCATCTCAAAAAACACATAGACAAGATTGAAAAAGTTCAAAGGCCCGCTACAAGATGGATACCAAGCTTAAGGGACCTAAACTACGAAGAAAGACTAAATAAACTGAATCTACCAACACTACAGGAGAGAAAGAAAAGAGGTGACATGATAATGCTATATAAATGCATATCAGGGAAGGAGAAAATAGACATAAATGATTACTTAACATATGGGGAAGCATCAGCAAGAGGACACTGCAAAAACCTGCATAAGGAGAGGTGATAAAAACGTAAGGAAATTCAGTTTCCCAAACAGAGTAATTGATCAATGGAATGCACTACCGAATGAAATTGTGTGTGCCAAAACAATTCACAAATTTAAGGACATGTACGATAAATATGGTTTAAGACACGGGATAGTACGAGCTTGACTCATTCCTGTAAAGATACAATTAGGTAACAACAATTAGGTAAGAACACAGACACACACACACACACACACACACACACACACACACACCACACACACACACACACCACACACACACACACCACACACACACACACATACTTTAGTAAAGCAAATTTGGAAAAGAAAAGGGATAAAGGTGGAAAGCAAGATGATGATTTCTACCAAGAACTGGTTGATATGGACACAACAGACTGGTTGAATGTGTACACAAACTGGAGATGGCTTTCCAGAATAAGATTAATGAAATAAAGAAGCAGATGCACTTGCAAAAGCAAGAAATAGAAAAATTATGAAGGCAGGTCGGCAAGAAAGACACAACCATATGTGAACTAACAGTGGAACTGAGTACACTTATGATGAAAATGAGTGAAATGGCATGTACAGTAGTCAACCATGAGAGTATTATGGAAGAGTTAAAAAATGCTACCGAGACAATTAGGCAAGTAAGCAGTCTGATAGACCAGAGCAGTGATATTGAGGAGAAGATAACAGGTGAATGAAGCTGTGCAAAGCTACAAAAATGAAGTGGAAACCACGTATGCTGAAATGGTGAAAGTAAAGAAAGACTTAGAAACAAGGGTGGAAGAAAAAAGCATTAAAAAGGAAGTGAAAAGAATAATCCAAACAATCCAAAGTTAGTCAGAGATTCAGTAGAGATAAACAAATCTATAGTAATCACTGGTATAGAAGAGGAAGAAGTAAAAAACAAGATCTCAAGAGACAAAAAGGAGATGGCAAATGTAATGAGCTTATTGAAAGAAGTATCAGAGGAAATCTGTAGTAAAGACATAGAGGAACACAAAAGGTTAGGGAAATAAGAGAAAAGCAAGTAAAGACCTCTAAAGGTAACTTTCCAGAGTGTAAACACCGTGGAGGAGATACTAAAAAATGCAAAGAATCTTATGGAAAAAGAGGAGTTCAAAAATGTATGGATAAAAAGATGCCTAAAACAAGAGGAACTGGAATTACTGAAAGAGAAGAGGGAGGAAGCAAAAACAAAAAATGAGGGAAGATCAGCAAGGAGAAGAACACATTTTTTTACAAAGTAATAGGATTGCAGGTACGAAAGTGGTACATAAACAGGAGGGAATAAAAAGGAGGAAGGTAGTAGAACCATGTCATGACAAGTATATAAACAAGATGATAAAGTTGATGTACTCAAATGTGGATGGAATGGTATCTAAATTACTAGAGATGAATGATTATGTCAGAGAAAATGAACCACATATAATATGCCTAACTGAAACAAAATTAACACCAAGGATATCCAATGACATAATAAACTTAGAGGAATATAATATATGGAGAAGAGATAGAAACTTAAAAAAAGGAGGAATTATAATATTAACTAAGAAAAATCTAAAAGTCAATGAAATAAAACTAGATATACCCTCACAAGAACTGATTGCAGTAGAGATCAACACATCTAAAGGGAAAGTAATTGCAGCCAATATGTACACACAACAAAAAAACTATCGTTACACCTTCTGCGCGATATAAAATGACACACGAATGAAGGTTTTTGATAACAGCCTCCTCCACTGGTATCCCTGCGTGTGTTTGTTGCATATTTATTATAAGCTATATCCACTGCTTCTCCTATGCATATTTCTACCTCGTCTTATTTGGCAACTCACCCACTGTCAGGCTTACCAACCCTAGCGAGACAGCCAGGTTCTTCAGTATGAAACACATCGGACCCCCCTGTAACGATATTTTTTTTGTTGTGTCTACATGCCACCCAGATCAAACACATGGGAAAGAGAAGAATATAAGGACCTGGCAGAGAGTACAATTCAGAGTTTAAGATCATTAATACATAAAATGGAAGAGAAATCGGAAAGAATTATACTAACTGGAGATTTTAATACAAATATAAATTGGAATACTCTAGATATAATTAGCCAAGAAAGCTGTTGGGACCAAAAGCTCCTGGATCTCGTGCAAGAGTTTTTCCTAACACAACATGTGAGGGAAACCACCAGAAAAAGAGGACTCGATGTACCTTCAATGCTAGATCTAATATTTACTACGCAAGGAAATGATATTGACAGTTTAATATATCACCCTCCACTCGGCAAAAGCAACCATGCACTACTAAATTGCAGCTTTACGATAGCATATGACAGTTAACAGCAATGAGTGTTACAAAAAGAGCCTAAACTATAAAAAGAGAAATTATCAAGACCTAAAAAAGTATTTCTTTGAAGTTGATTGGGAAAATGACCTTAGAGGACAAGATTTAAATGCTGTATATAAAAAATTCTGTGAATTTTATGAAATAGGAGTCCAGAAGTACATCCCACAGCACAGAGAAACAGATAAGAAAATACAGAAATGGTTCAATACAGAATGTAAAAAATCAAAGGAAAGAGATTTGTTGTGGAATAGATACAGAAAACACAATAGTGAAAGGGCATATAATAATTACAAACAGGCAAGAAATGATTATACAAGAATAAGGAGGGAAGCCCAAAAACAGTTTGAGGAGGATATAATAAATAAAAGTAGTGATCAACCAAAGCTATTTTACAGCTACATCAGAAGCAAAACCAAAGAAAAAGATATAATACAATCCATTATGGACAAGGGAATCACCTATACACAAGAGAAAGATATTTGTGAAGCGCTAAATAAGAATTTCCAATTAGTTTTTACAGAAGAAAAAAATTTTGAGAGGGACTATGTGGAACATGCATGTCCAAACATACTACCAGATATACAAATATCAGAAAAAGTAATACAGGAGGAGTTACGTAGATTAGACAGAGGAAAAGCAAGTGGTCCTGATGAAATTTCATGCTGGGTACTATGAGAATGTGCAAAGGAGTTAAGTAAAGCATTATTTTTAATTTTCAAGAAATCCTTGAGTCAAGAGAAACTACCTGATATTAGGAAGAAAGCAAATATTGTCCCCATATTCAAGAATGGAAATAGACAAAATTCACTCAACTACCGACCAGTATCACTGACCAGTGTTGTAAGCAAGGTATTAGAAAAGCTTATAAGAAAAGCTTGGGTAAAACATCTAGAAGAACACAGTATGATAAAGACAGTTTGGTTTCAGAAAAGGAAAATCATGTGTTACTAATCTGTTCAGCTACTATGACAGAGTAACAAACACAATACAGGAAAGAGAAGGATGGGTGGACAGTATCTACTTAGATTTCAAGAAAGCATTTGACACAGTACCACACCAAAGACTTCTATGGAAACTGTACCATCAAGGAGGAATTCGAGGCAAACTGTTTTGTTGGATGCAAGATTTCCTCATAAAAAAAGAAATGAGAACAGTACTAAGGGGAAACTACTCATCATGGAAAGAAGTGACTAGTGGAGTACCACAGGGTTCAGTGCTGGCACCAATCATGCTTTTAGTGTATATAAATGATATAAACAGTAACACTGGAAATGAAAACTATCTGAATATGTTTGCAGATGATGCAAAAATACAAAGGAGAATTACTAACACAGACTCTTGTAAAGAGCTACAAGAAGAATTAAATAAACTTCATGAATGGAGTAATACATGGCAAATGGAATTCAATATGGACAAGTGTCATGTAATCAAGTTTGGTAAAAGTGGAAAAAGACCTGATTGGGATTATACGTTAGGAAATAAAACCCTACACACATCAGAAAGAGAGAAAGACCTAGGTCTGATTATTAATAACAGACAATCTCCGGCTGACCACATCAGCGAGAAGGTACGGAACATGTATACACTGCTTGCAAATATGAGAATAGCATTCACATACATAAATGAAGACATGATAAGAAGGATAATAACATCATTCATTAGACCAACCCTGGAGTATGCATCAGTAGTCTGGAGTCCTCATCTCAAAAAACACAGACAAGATTGAAAAAGTTCAAAGGGCCGCTACAAGATGGATACCAAGCTTAACCCGCGGCGTCCCGTCAACGTTCTTTAACGTCCACACGTTTTGTCACTGCCAATCCCGTCGACGTACATAAATGCGAAAAAATTGCAAGGTCCCTAATTTGCACAATTTTCAATTTTCGCGAGTCATTTTTGGTACGTATACACGTGACACCTTCCTCAACAAGATGCCAGGCAGGGACAATGCCTTATCCAGCAGGACCTCCTCCCCCCCCCTGCATGCCATTGTCTCAGCAATTCACCTGTTATCAGTAACCTGGCCAGTATAGCCATGTCATGCTACGGTACGAAATTCAGGGCCAGAGTGTTTCCCCAATCAATGACAATATGGAGGACAAACTTTACATAGCATTAGAGGAAGAAACAGTTAGAAATGATGATCAGGTAATGTGGGAAAAAAAAGGTCAGGTATTAGTGAGTGAAACAATGCTTATAATGCCTATATTACTGCTTGAAAACCAATATACTCTTGTACTACATATAAATTCGTACCAAGTAAATAAATAAATACTGTTTATGAGTGGTGTGAAATAGTTATTCTCCCATAGAACTCGTTTTCTTTGATGCCAGCCTGATAGAAAACCCAGTAAGGTAAGGAGGTACTCCTACCTGTAATGAGTATTTTAAACCTCAGGTGAGCGATTTCTCTATGAATTTTCGATGTTTCTCATCAAAAGCGAAGGTTTGAGCCAAAAAAAAAAAAAAAAATCCTAAAATGGTCGGGATTGGGGGGAGTCAGTGGTGGAAAAGTGGTCGGGATGGGGCGGGTTAAGGGACCTAAGCTACGAAAAAAGACTAAATAAACTGAATCTACCAACACTACAGGAGAGAAGGAAAAGAGGTGACATGATAATGCTATATAAATGTATATCAGGGAAGGAGAAAATAGACATAAATGATTACTTAACATATGGGGAAGCATCAGCAAGAGGACACTGCAAAAAACTGCATTAGAAGAGAAGTGATAAAAACGTAAGGAAATTCAGTTTCCCAAACAGAGCAATTGATCAATGGAATGCACTACCGAATGAAATTGTGTGTGCCAAAACAATTCACAAATTTAAGGATATGTACGATAAATATGGTTTAAGACACGGGACAGTACGAGCTTGACTCATTCCTGTAAAGATACAATTAGGTAAGAACAACTAGATAAAAACACAGACACACACACACACACATACTTTAGTAAAGCAAATTTGGAAAAGAAAAGGGATAAAGGCAGAAAGCAAGATGATTTCTACCAAGAACTGGTTGATATGGACACAACAGACTGGTTGAATGTGTACACAAACTGGAGATGGTTTTCCAGAATAAGATTGATGAAATAAAGAAGCAGATGCACTTGCAAAAGGAAGATATAGAAAAATTATGAAGGCAGGTCAGCAAGAAAGACACAACCATATGTGAACTAACAGTGGAACTGAGTACACTTATGATGAAAATGAGTGAAATGGCATGTACAGTAGTCAACCATGAGAGTATTATGGAAGAGTTAAAAAATGATACTGAGACAATTAGGCAAGTAAGCAGTCTGATAGACCAGAGCAGTGATATTGAGGAGAAGATAACAGGTGAATGAAGCTGTGCAAAGCTACAAAAATGAAGTGGAAACCACGTATGCTGAAATGGTGAAAGTAAAGAAAGACTTAGAAACAAGGGTGGAAGAAAAAAGCATTAAAAAGGAAGTGAAAAGAATAATCCAAAACAATCCAAAGTTAGTCAGAGATTCAGTAGATGTCAACAAATCTATAGCAATCACTGGTATTGAAGAGGAAGAAGTAAAAAACAAGATCTCAAGAGACAAAAAGGAGATGGCAAATGTAATGAGCTTATTGAAAGAAGTATCAGAGGAAATCTGTAGTAAAGACATACAGGAACACAAAAGGTTAGGGAAATAGGAGAAAAGCAAGTAGAGACCTCTAAAGGTAACTTTCCAGAGTGTAAACACCGTGGAGGAGATCCTAAAAAATGCAAAGAATCTTATGGAAAAAGAGGAGTTCAAAAATGTATGGATAAAAAGGTGCCTAAAACAAGTGGAACTGGAATTACTGAAAGAGAAGAGGGAGGAAGCAAAAACAAAAAATGAGGGAAGATCAGAAGAGAACACATTTTTTTACAAAGTAATAGGATTGCAGGTACGAAAGTGGTACATAAACAGGAGGGAATAAAAAGGAAGGTAGTAGAACCATGTCATGACAAGTATATAAACAAGATGATAAAGTTGATGTACTCAAATGTGGATGGAATGGTATCTAAATTACTAGAGATGAATGATTATGTCAGAGAAAATGAACCACATATAATATGCCTAACTGAAACAAAATTAACACCAAGGATATCCAATGACATAATAAACTTAGAGGAATATAATATATGGAGAAGAGATAGAAACTTAAAAAAAGGAGGAATTATAATATTAACTAAGAAAAATCTAAAAGTCAATGAAATAAAACTAGATATACCCTCACAAGAACTGATTGCACTAGAGATCAACACATCTAAAGGGAAAGTAATTGCAGCCAATATGTACACACAACAAAAAAACTATCGTTACACCTTCTACGCGATATAAAATGACACAAGGCCGACACATGCAAGCATGTTGGAGCCTTTAAAAACGAAACGAAACGAAACGAAAACGAAACGAAACGAAACACGAATGAAGGTTTTTGATAACAGCCTCCTCCATTGGTATCCCTGCGTGTGTTTGTTGCATATTTATTATAAGCTATATCCACTGCTTCTCCTACGCATATTTCTACCTCGTCTTATTTGGCAACTCACCCACTGTCAGGCTTACCAACCCTAGCGAGACAGCCAGGTTCTTCAGTATGAAACACATCGGACCCCCCTGTAACGATATTTTTTTTGTTGTGTCTACATGCCACCCAGATCAAACACATGGGAAAGAGACGAATATAAGGACCTGGCAGAAAGTACAATTCAGAGTTTAAGATCATTAATACATAAAATGGAAGAGAAATCGGAAAGAATTATACTAACTGGAGATTTTAATACAAATATAAATTGGAATACTCTAGATATAATTAGCCAAGAAAGCTGTTGGGACCAAAAGCTCCTGGATCTCGTGCAAGAGTTTTTCCCAACACAACATGTGAGGGAAACCACCAGAAAAAGAGGACTCGATGTACCTTCAATGCTAGATCTAATATTTACTACGCAAGGAAATGATATTGACAGTTTAATATATCACCCTCCACTCGGCAAAAGCAACCATGCACTACTAAATTGCAGCTTTAGGATAGCATATGACAGTTAACAGCAATGAGTGTTACAAAAAGAGCCTAAACTATAAAAAGGGAAATTATCAAGACCTAAAGAAGTATTTCTTTGAAGTTGATTGGGAAAATGAGCTTAGAGGACCAGATTTAAATGCTGTATATAAAAAATTCTGTGAATTTTATGAAACAGGAGTCCAGAAGTACATCCCACAGCACAAAGAAACAGATAAGAAAATACAGAAATGGTTCAATACAGAATGTAAAAAATCAAAAGAATGAGATTTGTTGTGGAATAGATACAGAAAACACAATAGTGAAAGGGCATATAATAATTACAAACAGGCAAGAAATGATTATACAAGAATAAGGAGGGAAGCCCAAAAACAGTTTGAGGAGGATATAATAAATAAAAGTAGTGATCAACCAAAGCTATTTTACAGCTACATCAGAAGCAAAACCAAAGAAAAAGATATAATACAATCCATTATGGACGAGGGAATCACCTATACACAAGAGAAAGATATTTGTGAAGCGCTAAATAAGAATTTCCAATTAGTTTTTACAGAAGAAAAAAATTTTGAGAGGGACTATGTGGAACATGCATGTCCAAACATACTACCAGATATACAAATATCAGAAAAAGTAATACAGGAGGAGTTAAGTAAATTAGACAGAGGAAAAGCAAGTGGTCCTGATGAAATTTCATGTTGGGTACTATGAGAATGTGCAAAGGAGTTAAGTAAAGCATTATTTTTAATTTTCAAGAAATCCTTGAGTCAAGGGAAACTACCTGATATTAGGAAGAAAGCAAATATTGTCCCCATATTCAAGAATGGAAATAGACAAAATCCACTCAACTACCGACCAGTATCACTGACCAGTGTTGTAAGCAAGGTATTAGAAAAGCTTATAAGAAAAGCTTGGGTAAAACATCTAGAAGAACACAGTATGATAAAGACAGTTTGGTTTCAGAAAAGGAAAATCATGTGTTACTAATCTGTTCAGCTACTATGACAGAGTAACAAACACAATACAGGAAAGAGAAGGATGGGTGGACAGTATCTACTTAGATTTCAAGAAAGCATTTGACACAGTACCACACCAAAGACTTTTATGGAAACTGTACCATCAAGGAGGAATTCGAGGCAAACTGTTTTGTTGGATGCAAGATTTCCTCATAAAAAGAGAAATGAGAACAGTACTAAGGAGAAACTACTCATCATGGAAAGAAGTGACTAGTGGAGTACCACAGGGTTCAGTGCTGGCACCAATCATGCTTTTAGTGTATATAAATGATATAAACAGTAACACTGGAAATGAAAGCTATCTGAATATGTTTGCAGATGATGCAAAAATACAAAGGAGAATTACTAACACAGACTCTTGTAAAGAGCTACTAGAAGAATTAAATAAACTTCATGAATGGAGTAATACATGGCAAATGGAATTCAATATGGACAAGTGTCATGTAATCAAGTTTAGTAAAAGTGGAAAAAGACCTGATTGGGATTAAACGTTAGGAAATAAAACCCTACACACATCAGAAAGAGAGAAGGACCTAGGTCTGATTATTAATAACAGACTATCTCCAGCTGACCACATCAGTGAGAAGGTACGGAACATGTATACACTGCTTGCAAATATGAGAATAGCATTCACATACATAAATGAAGACATGATAAGAAGGATAATAACATCATTCATTAGACCCACCCTGGAGTATGCATCAGTAGTCTGGAGTCCTCATCTCAAAAAACACAGACAAGATTGAAAAAGTTCAAAGGGCCGCTACAAGATGGATACCAAGCTTAACCCGCGGCGTCCCGTCAACGTTCTTTAACGTCCACACGTTTTGTCACTGCCAATCCCGTCGACGTACATAAACGCGAAAAAATTGCAAGGTCCCTAATTTGCACAATTTTCAATTTTCGCGAGTCATTTTTGGTACGTATACACGTGACACCTTCCTCAACAAGATGCCAGGCAGGGACAATGCCTTATCCAGCAGGACCTCCTCCCCCCCCCTGCATGCCATTGTCTCAGCAATTCGCCTGTTATCAGTGACCTGGCCAGTATAGCCGTCATGCTACGGTACGAAATTCAGGGCCAGAGTGTTTCCCCAATCAATGACAATATGGAGGACAAACTTTACATAGCATTAGAGGAAGAAACAGTTAGAAATGATGATCAGGTTATGTGGCAAAAAAAGGTCAGGTATTAGTGAGTGAAACAATGCTTATAATGCCTATATTACTGCTTGAAAACCAATATATTCTTGTACTACATATAAATTCGTACCAAGTAAATAAATAAATACTGTTTATGAGTGGTGTGAAATAGTTATTCTCCCATAGAACTCGTTTTCTTTGGTGCCAGCCTGATAGAAAACCCAGTAAGGTAAGGAGGTACTCCTACCTGTAATTAGTATTTTAAACCTCAGGTGAGCGATTTCTCTATGAATTTTCGATGTTTCTCATCAAAAGCGAAGGTTTGAGCCAAAAAAAAAAAAAAAATCCTAAAATGGTCAGGATTGGGGGGAGTCAGTGGTGGAAAAGTGGTCGGGATGGGGCGGGTTAAGGGACCTAAGTTACGAAAAGACTAAATAAACTGAATCTACCAACACTACAGGAGAGAAGGAAAAGAGGTGACATGATAATGCTATATAAATGTATATCAGGGAAGGAGAAAATAGACATAAATGATTACTTAACATATGGGGAAGCATCAGCAAGAGGACACTGCAAAAAACTGCATTAGAAGAGAGGTGATAAAAACGTAAGGAAATTCAGTTTCCCAAACAGAGCAATTGATCAATGGAATGCACTACCGAATGAAATTGTGTGTGCCAAAACAATTCACAAATTTAAGGATATGTACGATAAATATGGTTTAAGACACGGGACAGTACGAGCTTGACTCATTCCTGTAAAGATACAATTAGGTAAGAACAACTAGATAAAAACACAGACACACACACACACACACACACACACACACACACACACACATACTTTAGTAAAGCAAATTTGGAAAAGAAAAGGGATAAAGGTAGAAAGCAAGATGATGATTTCTACCAAGAACTGGTTGATATGGACACAACAGACTGTTTTGAATGTGTACACAAACTGGAGATGGCTTTCCAGAATAAGATTGATGAAATAAAGAAGCAGATGCACTTGCAAAAGGAAGATATAGAAAAATTATGAAGGCAGGTCAGCAAGAAAGACACAACCATATGTGAACTAACAGTGGAACTGAGTACACTTATGATGAAAATGAGTGAAATGGTATGTACAGTAGTCAACCATGAGAGTATTATGGAAGAGTTAAAAAATGATACTGAGACAATTAGGCAAGTAAGCAGTCTGATAGACCAGAGCAGTGATATTGAGGAGAAGATAACAGGTGAATGAAGCTGTGCAAAGCTACAAAAATGAAGTGGAAACCACGTATGCTGAAATGGTGAAAGTAAAGAAATACTTAGAAACAAGGGTGGAAGAAAAAAGCATTAAAAAGGAAGTGAAAAGAATAATCCAAAACAATCCAAAGTTAGTCAGAGATTCAGTAGATGTCAACAAATCTATAGCAATCACTGGTATTGAAGAGGAAGAAGTAAAAAACAAGATCTCAAGAGACAAAAAGGAGATGGCAAATGTAATGAGCTTATTGAAAGAAGTATCAGAGGTAATCTGTAGTAAAGACATAGAGGAACACAAAAGGTTAGGGAAATAAGAGAAAAGCAAGTAGAGACCTCTAAAGGTAACTTTCCAGAGTGTAAACACCGTGGAGGAGATCCTAAACAATGCAAAGAATCTTATGGAAAAAGAGGAGTTCAAAAATGTATGGATAAAAAGGTGCCTAAAACAAGAGGAACTGGAATTACTGAAAGAGAAGAGGGAGGAAGCAAAAACAAAAAATGAGGGAAGATCAGCAAGGAGAACACATTTTTTTACAAAGTAATAGGATTGCAGGTACGAAAGTGGTACATAAACAGGAGGGAATAAAAAGGAGGAAGGTAGTAGAACCATGTCATGACAAGTATATAAACAAGATGATAAAGTTGATGTACTCAAATGTGGATGGAATGGTATCTAAATTACTAGAGATGAATGATTATGTCAGAGAAAATGAACCACATATAATATGCCTAACTGAAACAAAATTAACACCAAGGATATCCAATGACATAATAAACTTAGAGGAATATAATATATGGAGAAGAGATAGAAACTTAAAAAAAGGAGGAATTATAATATTAACTAAGAAAAATCTAAAAGTCAATGAAATAAAACTAGATATACCCTCACAAGAACTGATTGCAGTAGAGATCAACACATCTAAAGGGAAAGTAATTGCAGCCAATATGTACACAACAACAAAACTACTATCGTTACACCTTCTGCGCGATATAAAATGACACACGAATGAAGGTTTTTGATAACAGCCTCCTCCATTGGTATCCCTGCGTGTGTTTGTTGCATATTTATTATAAGCTATATCCACTGCTTCTCCTATGCATATTTCTACCTCGTCTTATTTGGCAACTCACCCACTGTCAGGCTTACCAACCCTAGCGAGACAGCCAGGTTCTTCAGTATGAAACACATCGGACCCCCCCTGTAGCGATAGTTTTTTTGCTGTGTGTACATGCCACCCAGATCAAACACATGGGAAAGAGACAAATATGAGGACCTGGCAGAGAGTACAATTCAGAGTTTAAGATCAATACTACATAAAATGGAAGCGAAATCGGAAAGAATTATACTAACTGTAGATTTTAATACAAATATAAATTGGAATACTCTAGATATAATTAGCCAAGAAAGCTGTTGGGACCAAAAGCTCCTGGATCTCGTGCAAGAGTTTTTCTTAACGCAACATGTGAGGGAAACCACCAGAAAAAGAGGACTCGATGTACCTTCAATGCTAGATCTCATATTGACTAGGCAAGAAAATGATACTGACAGTTTAATATATCACCCTCCACTCGGCAAAAGCGATCATGCAGTACTAAATTGCAACTTCAGGATAGCATATGACATAGTTAACAGCAATGAAAGTTACAAAAAGAGCCTAAACTATAAAAAAGGAAATTATCAAGACCTAAAGAAGTATTTCTTTGAAGTTGATTGGGAAAATGAGCTTAGAGGACAAGATTTAAATGTTGTATATAAAAAACTCTGTGAATTTTATGAAATAGGAGTCCAGAAGTACATCCCACAGCACAAAGAAGCAGATAAGAAAATACAGAAATGGTTCAATACAGAATGTAAAAAATCAAAAGAAAGAAGAGATTTGTTGTGGAATAGATACAGAAGACACAATAGTGAAAGGGCATATAATAATTACAAACAGGCAAGAAACGATTATACAAGAATAAGGAGAGAAAACCTAAAGAAGTTTGGGTAAATCACCTAGAACAACACAGTATGATAACAGAAAGACAGTTTGGTTTCAGAAAAGGAAAATCATGTGTTACTAATCTGTTGAGCTACTATGACAGAGTAACAGACACAATACAGGAAAGAGAAGGATGGGTGGACAGTATCTACTTAGATTTCAAGAAAGCATTTGACACAGTACCACACCAAAGACTTTTATGGAAACTGTACCATCAAGGAGGAATTCGAGGCAAACTGTTTTGTTGGATGCAAGATTTTCTCATAAAAAGAGAGATGAGAGAAGACGGAGGGGGGTGCAAGGAACAGCGTGGTGGACTGAAGAGGGGAGACAGGCTGTGGCACAAAACAAGAAAGCATACAATGAATGGATGAGAAATAGGGGCGTGGAAGAAGTTGAGAGGCGGAAGAGAGATTTATATGTAGAAAGAAAAAGAGAGGTGAAAAGATTAGTAAGAGAGAGTAAGAAGAGAGTGGGTGAGGAATTTGGAAGGAATTTGAGTGTAACGTGGAGGGACTAAGAAAATGTTCTGGAAAGAGGTGAAAAGAGTAAGACAGGGTGGAAGTGAAGTTAGGAGGGGAGTGAAAGATAAAAATGGTAGATTACTAGTGAAGAAGGGAGAAAAAGTGTGCAGATGGAGAGAACACTTTAAGGAATTGTTAAACATAGAGGATGGAAGTAATGCGAGTATAAGTGGCTGGGGAATGGCTGGGAGGAGGAGGGAGGTGAGAAGACATGAAGAAACCAGTAGGATAGAAGTTGTGGAAGCAATGAAGAAAGTTAAATCGGGGAAAGCCCCAGGAATTGATGGAGTGTGTGGTGAAATGCTGAGCATGGGGGAGAGATAGTAGTAGAATGGATGTGGAAGATGTGCAGATTGGCCTGGGAGGAAGGTAGAGTCCCAGAGGATTGGAAGTCAGGTATAATTATTCCCTTGTACAAAGGAAAAGGGGAAAAAGAAGTGTGTGGTAATCATAGGGGCATTTGTCTTCTTAGTATAATAGGAAAAGTGTATGGTAGGATACTTATTGACAGGGTTAAAGAAAGAACAGAGAAATTAGTTGGAGAAGAACAGGGAGGCTTTAGGAAGGGAAGAGGTTGTGTAGATCAGATATTCATTCTTAGATCTTTAGTGGAAAAGTTTCTAGAGAAGGGAAAGAAGTTGTATGTGGCTTTCATGGATTTGGAGAAAGCATATGACAGGGTGGATAGACAAGGATTGTGGAAAGTGTTAAGAATATATGGAGTAGATGGGAAGTTGTTGAATGCTGTGAAGGGTATGTACGATGGTGCGAAGGCTGCAGTGCGTGTGGATGGTGAACTAAGAGAATTTTTCTCTTTGAAAGTTGGGTTGAAACAGGGATGTGTCATGTCTCCATGGTTGTTCAATCTGTACATGGATGGGGTAATAAAAGAGGTACAAGGTAGGGTAGTGGATGTTGGAGTGGCCCTGGTGAGAAAGGATAGTGTTTGGAAACTCCCTGTACTGTTGTTGAGTGAAGACGAAGGGGAGCTGCAAGGCTTGGTGGATGAGTTTGAAAGAGTGTAAGAAACGGAATTTAAAGGTGAATGTAGGGAAGAGTAAAGTGATGGTCTTTGAGAGAGGTGAAGTCAGTGAATGTACAGCGAGGCTGGATGGTGAGGAATTGGAAAATGTGAGTGCGTTTAAGTACTTGGGTAGTGTGATGAGTAAGGATGGAGGTTTGGAGGGTGAAGTGCTTGAAAGTGTACAGCAGGGAAGAAAGGTTGCTGGTTCCTTGAAAGCAGTGATAAGAAACTGGGAAGTGACCATGGAAGTGAAAAAGTTACCACATGACAGTATTGTGATACCAACTCTAACGTATGGAAGTGAAGCTTGGACGTTGTTGGAAGGACACAAGTCAAGAGTGAGAGCAGTGGAAATGAGTTATTTAAGAGGAGCCCGTGGAGTCACATGGAGAGACTGGCTGACGAATGAGGATATAAAGAAGCGTTGTGATGTGGATGTGACAGGAAGCGTTATGAGGAACACACTGAGGTGGTTTGGCCATGTGGAGAGGATGGAGGGTGAAAGACTGACGAAGAGAGTGTATGTGAGTGAGGTGGAGTGGGGAAGAGGGAGGGGGAGGCCGAGGATGAGATGGAGGGATGGGGTGGAGAGGTATATGAGAGAGGGGGGTGTGAGTTGGGAGCAGGGCAGTGAAATGGTGGACAGGGCGACTTGGAGGCGATTTGTTTGTGGCCACCCCAAACGGGATTGAGGAGTCTGGCAATAGATAGATAGATAGAAACTAATACATAATAATAATATATATCTATAGCCAAAAAATATATATACTGTATATAATTCTTGAACGCACCTGACACGTGACGCCGAAGGGTATTTCCCTGAAATTCATTTTAGTTTCTCTAGGCCCCGACGCCTCACATTTTAAAAGTGAGTATTGGTATAGGTATAACTTTAGACGTAACCAACATTACCAATTTTAATTATATTACGTCCCTGAACTATTCAAGCTGAGACTTACCTTTTAAGCCTACTTTGAGTTGGGGGACCAAATTTTGTAGGGGTAGTCATATAGTGGCTTAGGTTAGGCTATCGCTCAGTAGCGGATGAATGTCGCGCCATATTGGCTGGTGCAGGCGTGTGCACTCGGTGTATGTGAGGCCCTAGGTTAGGTTAGTTTAATGCAAAATAGTGTGTTTTTAATTAATTTTGATCTTGATTCTGGGGGATAAACCCACTTTTGGAAATCTTACTTAAAATACCAAAAGGGGGATTTTCCCCCCATAATGAAGGTTAAAACTAATTAAAACAGTATTTTGCATTGGAAAACAAAAATAATAAAAGAAAACGTTGGTTATTTCTAAAAATTTACCGAAAGTTCAATTACCTCAATGCAGCAGCCTGTGACTTATTGCTGCATGACACTAAGTCTTAAATGGTAAAAACGGCTCCTTGCCTTCTCTCGCCATTTTTCCATCTTTACCTGGGATACTAACTTTACTACTAAATTAAGGTAACAGGCAGTGAGTCCCGATTACTAGTCAAACTTGCCTGTCTCCTAATACATGCTACAGGAAATGTCTAATGTTGGAGTCTCCTTGGTTGCTGGTCTCCAAACACTGCAGTCAACCGAGCTGGAGGGAAAAAAAAAAAAAAAAAAAAAGTACTCGCCTGAAAAGTCTTGGCCGCCTGAATTCAACCCCCGTCGTCTTGGTCGCTTGAATCCAAACACCTGTCTTCTTGGTCGCTTGAATCCAAACACCTGTCTTCTTGGTCGCTTGAATCCAAACACCTGTCTTCTTGGTCGCTTGAATCCAAACACCCGTCTTCTTGGTCGCTTGAATCCAAACACCCGTCTTCTTGGTCGCTTGAATCCAAACACCCGTCTTCTTGGTCGCTTGAATCCAAACACCCGTCTTCTTGGTCGCTTGAATCCAAACACCCGTGTACCTTCAATCCAAACACGACTTCTTGGTAAACAAATTCCTATGCATTAAAAAACAAAAAAAATCTTATAGGTTAACCCTGCAGAGTAACACGAAAACCTCAGCAAATTAATTAAGACCAAAACCTAAAATATAAACATTTTAAATTTAACGTAAACTCACGTCCACTTTATGCTTCCTACTACCAGACCACTTTATGCAATGAAACAAACCGTTAAGGAAATCTCTCGATTCCACATTGTCCTGAATACAAAAATTTGCCGAGAAATATCATATTCAACGCATAATTTCAAAACCTACGCTTAAATTTTGCCTGCATCTTCTACCATCGCCATCTTGAATGTCCAACCATAACATTGGATTGCCACTACTGATGCTGCTAGTCATAAAACGTGCCATGGGAAGTATGAAGGGCCATACTGTTGTCTAATTCTATCTGTGAGGTACGAGAATTAATGGTTGCAAAATAGAAAAGCTGTGCAAACTACCATTATGGGACTACGGTCCTGAAACTCGCAAACTGCCGCTTAGAAATATCTATCTATTGTCAGACGCCTCAATCCCGTTTGGGGTGGCCACAAACAAATCGCCTTCAAGTCGCCCTGTCCCCCGCCATTTCACTGCCCTGCTCCCAACTCACACCCCCCTCTCTCATATACCTCTCCACCCCATCCCTCCATCTCATCCTCGGCCTCCCCCTCCCTCTTCCCCCCTCCACCTCACTCACATACACTCTCTTCGTCAGTCTTTCACCCTCCATCCTCTCCACATGGCCAACCCACCTCAGTGTGTTCCTCATAACACTTCCTATCACATCCACACAACAACGCTCCTTTATATCCTCATTCGTCAGCCTGTCTCTCCATGTAACTCCACAGGCTCCTCTTAAATAACTCATTTCCACTGCTCTCATTCTTGACTTGTGTCCTTCCAACAACGTCCAAGCTTCACTTCCATACGTTAGAGTTGGTATCACAATACTGTCATGTAGTAACTTTTTCACTTCCATGCTCACTTCCCTGTTTCTTATCACTGCTTTCAAAGAACCAGCAACCTTTCTTCCCTGCTGTACCCTTTCAAGCACTTCACCCTCCAAACCTCCATCCTTACTCATCACACTACCCAAGAGCTTAAACGTACTCACATTTTCCAATTCCTCACCATCCAACCTCGCTGTACATTCACTGACTTCACCTCTCTCAAAGACCATTACTTTACTCTTCCCTACATTCACCTTTAGATTTCGTTTCTTACACACTCTCCCAAACTCATCCACCAAGCCTTGCAGCTCCCCTTCGTCTTCACTCAACAACACAGTATCATCTGCAAACAACAGTACAGGGAGTTTCCAAACACTATCCTCTCTCACCAGGGCCACTCCAACATCCACTACCCTACTTTGTACCTCTTTTATTACCCCATCCATGTACAGATTGAAATATCCAAAGAAAAAAAAAACAGTTAAGCAGACTATAATTACCCTGATAGCAAGTCAATAGGCGAAGAGCTTAACATAATCCAAGAAAGTCAGTTTAATATGCATAAAATTCAAGGGACGGAAATTATGCTTACCCAACGCGAAACACGCCCTCCCACTAGCTCTGCCCAACTCACAGTGAGCCAGTCACTGCCAGTGCGCTGTTACCTCCCCCCCCCCACTCCCCCCAGCAGTTTCCTCCACCTCCCTCCCCCCTCTTATTAGCCGATACTCCATTATGCAGCTTCTGTATTTTGTGTATAAGTATGAATTTGTGGATTTATGTACGGTATGTGTTTATGTAAGTACCGGTATGTGTATTTTTTCACTCCTCTTATAAATTTACCTCCAGTAGGGTAATGACTGTACCTTCTTCCTTTTGGGATAAATGAATACGTACATAACTATAACTAAAGTGTGTACACTTGTATGTAATGATGATTTTAATTTCAATCTTAGTCTCGTGGAAGTCGGTAATTTCCTCCAAACCACTTCCTCTCCATCCCCAACTTTCTTCCCTCATTCTCTCCATCCCCAACTTCTTTCCTCTTCTCCATGCCCCACCTCTTTCCTCTATCCCCCTTCCCTCTCCTCCTCCTCTCCATCCTCCACCTCTTTCCTCTATCTCCCTTCCCTCTTCTCCATCCCCCACTTCTTATCTTCCTCCTCCGTCCTTCATTCCCTCCATCCCCTCTTCTCCTCTCCTCCCTCTCTCCTACTTTTCTCTCCACAAAAAGCCGGCAGAAATTCCTTTACCCCCCTTACCGCGATCCCCCAACTATACTCCCCTTTCCTCCCTCCCTCCTCCCCCCCAACTGTCCCTCCATTTCCTTCCATCCACAGTAATACATTATACTTTTTTTTTTCTTTCATTTTTTTTTTTTTTTGCCTTAACCCCCCCATTGAGGGTGACGTACATTACAGTTTATTCTCACTGATAATAAATGATTATATCCAACTCCTGAAGGATTTATTTAGGTGGTTTATTAAGGCTGTATCCTCCCACTTTCGAAAATTCAATAACTAACATCATACGAAGTTTGCTAGAACGGAACGGATATTTCGTAATAGGCCTTACTACCACTACTGCTGCTGTTTCTATCACTACTCCTGCTACTACTCCTACCACTGCTACGACTACTGCGACTACTGCTGCTTCTACTACTACTACTGCTAATGCTCCTCCTCCTTCTGTTACAACTGCTGCCATTACTACAACTACTACTACCGTACTGACTTCTACTACTACTATCGTTGTTGCTGCTCCCCCTCCTGCTTCTACTACTACTTCTGCTGCTGATGATGATGATCATGCTACCAACAACTACTAGTTTTACTAGTACTACTAATAATAATATTAATGCTACCACTACTATTATTCTGCTGCTGCTACTGCTATTACTGCTGTTACTATTACTACTACTACTACTACTACTACTAATAATAATAATAATAATAATTTCCAGTGGCACCCCAGGGGATGCACAGGGCCTCGCTAAACTCTCTCCACGAATATCAGTCTCATGCCATCTCCTTCAGCTCCCACCAACACTCCTCCCCTGCTTCTTTTCACTGTCCTCAACCAGGTTTCCCTCGGCCTACCTCTGCCTCTTCCTCCTCTAGCAGTTCACTCTGGCACATCCTGTATTAAACTGCCACTTTTCTATATATGTGCCCCAGCCATTTCCAGCAAGACAGTCTCACATATTGATCAACTGGTTCCACTCTCGTACTGTCCCTTACTCTTTCATTTGCAACTCTGTCTTGCCACTTTACCACAAGAATCCTCAGTATTGTATTCTCAAATCCTAATACTTTCTCATCTGTTGCAACTGAACTGTACTATGACTCATGCCCATAAACTAAAACTGGTCTAACCATGGACTTGTCAATTTTTACTTTAGTATGTACCGAAAGCATATTATTATTCCATACAGATTTCAACATTCCAACAGCTCACCATGCCTGTCTAGTCCTCTCCTCGATTTCATTAACCATTAGATGACACAGTCGTTCCTATTTAAAATTTTCTATTCTTCACCACATTATTCCCAATTACACATTCGATTTGGTTCTCCACGTTCTTATTAATAATTTCAGTCTTTCCACAATTTATTACCAATCCCACTTTTTCTCCCTCCATCAGACAAGCAAACACCCTCTACATCTCGTAAATACTTTCGTAAATCAGTACAATATCATCAGTATAGTCCAATTCCATCAGCCTCTTATTTTCTTTCCAGTTAATTCCTGCACCTGTTCTCCTTACAACCTTTCTCATAACGTAATCCATTACCAAAACAAACAACAAAGGCGAAAGAATTCCTTCAATCACTCCTGACTTACCTTCAAACGGATCACTCAAAGAACCACCCACAATTACCTCATAGAAAGTACCTTCACTCAGGCTTCTAATAATGTTTACAAACTTTTCTGGCATACCACAGAACCTCATAATTTTCAACAGAGCTCCACGTGAAACACTATCAAATGCCTTTTCAAAATCCACAAAGCACATACTAAGCGGCATTTTCATCTCATTAGCTCGTTGCATTAGATGCCTTAAAAAAAAATATATGATTATTACAACCTCTACCTTTTCTAAATCCCGCTTGTTTTTCTCTTACAATTTCATTAGTTACTGGATCTATTCTGTTTAGCAAGATTTTGGACAAGACTTTTGCAACTACAGATGTCAAAGTTATCCCCCTCCAATTGCCACACACACTTATATCTCCCCTTTCTTGGTATTTTTATAATTACCCCATTTTTCCACTCCTCTGGAATTTCACTATTATCCAATGGTACATTAAAAAGTTGTAACAGAGCATTCATCAACTCATCATTTTCCACTTTAAGCATTTCAGGAAATATTCCATCTCTCCTGGGGCCTTAAAATTCTTTAATTCCTTTATAGATTTTGCTACCTCTTCTAAGGGTATATCCCCTGTTTCTTTTGGCAAATCTCCCTGCTGGCAAAATAATAATACCTGATATGGCTATGTATGTGGCTGCTCACACCCAGGTGAGTGAATCAAGATTTGAGCGATAACTTTTCCGTGAATGTTAGTGTGCATCAAAGGTGTCTTGAGCCCTTTATTATTTGTCACGGTGCTTGAAGCCATCTCACATAATTTCAGGAATGGACTCCCGTGGGAGATGCTGTATGCTGACGAGTTAGTACGGACTGAAGCGTATGAATGAATGAAAATAAGACAGAGGAATGATTTAGGAAGTGGAGAGATGGTATGGGGCACAAGAGCTTGAGAGTATATGCAGATAAAAGTGGTGGTATCTGAGGCTGGTGGTGGTACTGTCAGAGAAGAGGGGGAGTTGCCATGTGCGGTTTGCCACATGGGTATGGGTAGTAATTCCATCTCGTAGAGTTTGTCATGGTGTGTACATAAGAGATGTAGTGATATTAGAGGAAGACTGTGAAATAAGGCTGACTTCATGTGTATGGTGTGATGGGAAGAGCATGTGGAGATTGTCAGACACAGAAGGACTGATCTTGCTGGTGGGTCTCTTGCACGTGTAAAGGAGTTTTGTTACTTGGGAGACATGTTATCCGCTGGAGGTGAGGCTGGAGCTCTGTGACTAGAATGAGGAGTGTTTGTAATAAGTTCTGGGAGCTGTTGCCTCTCATGACAATGAGATGGCTCTTCCTCCGTGCTAAGGGATCTTTGTATGTGGCATGTGTTTGGAGTGTAATGTTGTATGGTTGTGAGACCTGGGCCGTAGGATGAGGATATCTGCATGCTCACACGCACAGAAATGACAATGATTAGGTGGATGTGCAGTGTGTCCTTGAATGCGAGGCCTGGAGGGGGCTAGGTTTATGATGGAAGAGTTGAGAGGAAGAATTGGACTGGAGTGCATTGGTGTTATGATGTGGAGAGGTAGATTGAGATGATTTGGGCATGTGGATAGGACGGGGGATGACAATTGGATGCAGAAAGTGAAAAGCGTTGTTTGAGGTAGGGCTGCAAGGGGCAAACTGACAAAGACCTGGGATGAGGGCACAGAAATGACCTCAGGGATAAGGGACTGAACAGGGAGGCTGCCCGAGACCATGCAGCTTTGGGGTAGGGCTGTGAGAGACAGACCGACAAAGACCTGGGATAAGGTCACAGATTGTGACCTCAGGGATAAGGGACTGAATGGGAAGGCTGCCCGTGACCACGCAGCATATGGAGAGCTGCCATTAGGTGACCAAGGCTGATGCATGCAAGCATGTTGGAGCCTTATAAACAAAACAAAATGAACCTGAAGTGATGACACTATCTGAAAATTTTGTAAAACGGACTATCTAATATATGTAGGTACTGGCTGAATATTTTGGTAACTCACCGTGCACCACCTGACTCTCATCGTAGTATATATATTTTTCCCCCGCTACAGCCATTCATTTAATACACTTTACATTTATAACAAAACAATCAACCAGTAGCATGTTTACGATTCATAACAAAAGACCTCTATATCTGCTAAATAAATTTGTAAGTACATATGTGACGGGGAATCATCCTGACAGCGAATAGTCCTGGGGCTGGATATTCAACACGAGCCTTTAACCACAGCATCAGCTGATGAAAGGCACCTTTGGCGGAACTGAGTTTTCCATACTCAAACAATTTTAAAGGCGTCTTTGGCGTGCCTTTCCACGGAAAGGTAACTTTCTCTGTGAAGGTGCCTTCTGATACCCTTGCCAATCATAGCGGCTTTATGAAAATACACTTAGGAAGTGTTTGCCAATCACAATGTGGTATTTCATATCCGCTGACTGAGGTAAACAAAACAAGTGAAGATGCAACGCAATAGTCCCAACATGTTTCCGCTTTCGTAGTGATATTTTGTGGGAATGGCGAATAAACATAAGCTGATGTGATCCCACAGACTTCAAAGCAGTATGTGGACCCATACCTACTTGCATAAAATAAAGATATGGAGTACCGGTATTCATGTTTGTACCTTCAATAACACCTTCCTTAAACATTTACTACACACACACACACACACAACTCTGTGTGTGTGTGTGTGTGTGTGTGTGTCCAACTCTGGGCATAGACTTCACAGCCTGCTCCCAAGGCCCAGTAGTCCTCCTACATACCATACACCTCTACATGTGTTCTTACCTACCTAATTGTATCTTTACAGGAATGAGTCAAGCTCGTAATGTCCCGTGTCAAACCATATTTATCGTACATATCCTTAAATTTGTGAATTGTTTTGGCACACACTATTTCATTCGGTAGTGCATTCCATTGATCAATTGCTCTGTTTGGGTAACTGAATTTCCTTACGTCTTTATCACCTCTCTTCTTATGCAATTTTTTGCAGTGTCCTCTTGCTGATGCGTCCCCATATGTTAAGTAATCATTTATGTCTATTTTCTCCTTTCCTGATATGCATTTATACAGCATTATCATGTCACTTCTTTTCCTTCTCTCCTGTAGTGTTGGTAGATTCAGTTTATTTAGTCTCTCTTCGTAGCTTAGGTCCCTTAAGCTTGGTAGCCATCTTGTAGCGGCCCTTTGAACTTTTTCAATCTTGTCTATATGCTTTTTGAGATGAGGACTCCAGACTACTGATGCATATTCCAGGGTTGGTCTAATGAATGATGTTATTATCCTTCTTAGCATGTCTTCATTTATGTATGTGAATGCTATTCTCATATTGGCAAGCAGTGTACTGTATACATGTTCCGTACCTTCTCGCTGATGTGGTCAGCCGGAGATAGTCTGTTATTGATAATCACACCTAGGTCTTTCTCTCTTTCTGATGTGTATAGGGTTTTATTTCCTAACTTATAATCCCAATCAGGTCTTTTTCCACTTTTACCAAACTTGACTACATGACACTTGTCCACATTGAATTCCATTTGCCATGTACTACTCCATTCATGAAGTTTATTTAATTCTTCTTGTAGCTCTTTACAAGAGTCTGTGTTAGTAATTCTCCTTTGTATTTTTGCATTATCTGCAAACATATTCAGATAGCTCTCATTTCCAGTGTTACTGTTTATATCATTTATATACACTAAAAACATGATTGGTGCCAGCACTGAACCCTGTGGTACTCCACTAGTCACTTCTTTCCATGATGAGTAGTTTCCTCTTAGTACTGTCCTCATTTCTCTTTTTATGAGAAAGTCTTGCATCCAACAAAACAGTTTGCCTCGAATTCCTCCTTGATGGTACAGTTTCCATAAAAGTCTTTGGTGTGGTACTGTGTCAAAAGCTTTCTTGAAATCTAAATAGATACTGTCCACCCATCCTTCTCTTTCCTGTATTGTGTCTCTTACTCTGTCATAGTAGCTCAACAGATTAGTAACACATGATTTTCCTTTTCTGAAACCAAACTGTCTTTTTGTTATCATACTGTGTTCTTCTAGATGATTTACCCAAGCTTTTCTTACAAGTTTTTCTAATACCTTGCTTACAACACTGGTCAGTGATACTGGTCGGTAGTTGAGTGGATTTTGTCTACTTCCTTTCTTGAATAAGGGGACAATATTTGCTTTTTTCCAAATATCACGTAGTTTACCTTGACTCAAGGATTTCTTGAAAATTAAAAATAATGGTTTACATAACACCTTTGCACATTCTCGTAATACCCAACATGAAATTTCATCAGGACCACTTGCTTTTCCTCTGTCTAATCTACTTAACTCCTCCTGTATTACTTTTTCTGCTATTTGCATATCTGGTAGTATGTGTGGACATGCGTGTTCCACATAGTCCCTCTCAAAATTTTTTTCTTCTGTAAAAACTAATTGGAAATTCTTATTTAGTGCTTCACAAATATCTTTCTCTTGTGTATAAGTGATTCCCTCGTCCGTAATGGATTGTATTATATCTTTTACTTTAGTTTTGCTTCTGATATAGCTGTAAAACAGCTTTGGTTGATCACTACTTTTATTTATTATATCCTCCTCAAACTGTTTTTGGGCTTCCCTCCTTATTCTTGTATAGTCGTTTCTTGCCTGTTTGTAATTATTATACGCCCTTTCACTATTGTGTCTTCTGTATCTATTCCACAACAAATCTCTTCTTTCTTTTGATTTTTTACATTCTGTATTGAACCATTTCTGTATTTTCTTATCTGCTTCTTTGTGCTGTGGGATGTACTTCTGGACTCCTATTTCATAAAATTCACAAAATTTTTTATATACAGCATTTAAATCTTGTCCTCTAAGCTCATTTTCCCAATCAACTCCTAAGAAATACTTCTTTAGGTCTTGATTATTTCCCTTTTTATAGTTTAGGCTCTTTTTGTAACTGTCATTGCTGTTTACTATGTCATATGCTATCCTGAAGTTATAATTTAGTACTGCATGATCGCTTTTGCCGAGTGGAGGGTGATATATTAAACTGTCAATATCATTTTCTTGCCTTGTAAATATTTGATCTAGCACTGAAGGTACATCAAGTCCTCTTTTTCTGGTGGTTTCCCTCACATGTTGCGTTAAGAAAAACTCTTGTACGAGATCCAGGAGCTTTTGGTCCCAACAGCTTTCTTGGCTATTTATATCTAGAGTATTCCAATTTATATTTGTATTGAAGTCCCCAGTTAGTATAATTCTTTCCGATTTCTCTTCCATTTTATGTAGCAGTGATCTTACACTCTGAATTGTACTCTCTGCCAGGTCCTCATATTCGTCTCTTTCCCATGTGTTTGATCTGGGTGGCATGTACAAATTGGCTACAATTACTTTACCTTCAGATGTGTCGATCTCCACTGCAATCAGTTCTACTTGTGATGGTATATCTAGTTTTATTTCCTTGACTTAGATTTTTCTTCGTTAATATTATAATTCCTCCTCCTTTTTTTAAATATCTGTCTCTTCTCCATATATTGTATTCCTCTAAGTTTAGTATGTCATTTGATATCCTTGGTATTAATTTTGTTTCAGTTAGGCATATTATTTGTGGTTCATTTTCTCTGACATAATCATTCATCTCTAGTAATTTAGATACCATTCCATCCACATTTGAGTACATCAACTTTATCATCTTGTTTATATACTTGTCATGACATGGTTCTACTACCTTCCTCCTTTTTCTTCCATCCTGTTTGTGTACCACTTTCGTACCTGCAATCCTATTACTTTGTAAAAAAAATTCTTCTTCTCCTCTTCTGATCTTCCCTCATTTTTTGTTTTTGCTTCCTCCCTTTTCTCTTTCAGTAATTCCAGTTCCTCTTGTGTTAGGCATCTTTTTATCCATACATTTTTGAACTCCTCTTTTTCCTTAAGATTCTTTGCATTTTTTAGTATCTCTTCCACAGTTTTTACACTCTGGAAAGTCACCTTTAGAGGTCTTGTCTTGCTTTTCTCGTATTTCCCTAACCTTTTGTGTTCCTCTATGTCTTTACTACAGATTTCCTCTGATACTTCTTTCAGTAAGCTCATTACATTTGCCATCTCCTTTTTGTCTCTTGTGATCTTGTTTTTAACTTCTTCCTCTTCTATACCAGTGATTACTATTGATTTGTTTATCTCTACTGAATCTCTGACTAACTTTGGATTGTTTTGAATTATTCTTTTCACCTCCTTTTTAATGCTTTTTTCCTCCACCCTTGTTTCTAAGTCTTTCTTTACTTTCACCATTTCAGCATACGTGGTTTCTACATCATTTTTGTAGCTTTGCACAGCTTCATTTACTTGTGTTATCTTCTCCTCAATATCACTGCTCTGGTCAATAAGACTGCTAACTTGCCTAATTGTCTCTGTGTCATTTTTGAACTCTTCCATAACACTCTCGTGATTGACTACTGTACTTGCCATTTCACTCATTTTCTTCCTAGGTGTACTCAATTCCACGGTTAGTTCACTGATGGTTGTGTCTTTCTTATTGGCCTCCCTTCCTAGTTTTTCTATTTCTTCCTTTTGCAAGTGCATCTGCTTCTTTATTTCATCAATTTCATTTTTGAAAGCCATTTCTAGTTTGTTTACACGTTCAACCAGTCTATTGTGGGTCTCTACTTCAACCAGTTCTTGGTAGAAATCATCATTTTGCTTTTTACCTTTATCCCTTTTCTTTTCCAAATTTGTTTTACTGAAGTATGTATCCATTTTGCAATACTTAAAGTGCAAAGCATGTACTTACAATCTCCGTGTTGTTGTAGTCTAAACAAACCTCAGAGATGACTCAGTGTATTCTTTCGTCTTGGTTCTATTTCCTGTTTTTACAAGTCTTGTTTAAACTTATTATATTCTTCCTTTTTATAATGAACAATCATTTAGTCTAACCTGGCACTGAGCTTGACTCATACAAAGATACTATTTAGGTAATGCCACTGGCCGTGATGATTTGGTATGGAGTGCCGGTGTCACACATCCGCCTAGATTGAATCCCTCTGTGTGTGTGTGTGTGTGTGTGTGTATTAACTCAAAGTATGTGTCTGGCCATTACAGTACAGTATTCCATTTTTCCAAGGGGAAAAAAAAGTTACCGTTTTAATTCCTAGACCAACTGGTGGATCAGCAGCTGCAATCCTAGTGAGAGGAATCAGGATAAGATGGCAGAAACATCAGTATTACTGCATTTCAGTTTCAGGCTAAATTTTCCTTGCTTTTGTTTGTCTTACAGCTTATAGGCCCAGCTACAGCAGATCTGTCCCATCACATGCACAAAATTTTCCTAATACTGTATCTTTTCTGTCATAAGTGATTTACAACAATTAGGTTCAGTTAGTTTGAGTTCAGTTACTATAACCTTGGAGGAAATTTGAAGGTAAATTTGTAGTTTTGAACAACAAACCCTAACCTAACCTATCCTACCAGTATCCTAAACTAACCTAACCAAACCTAACCTTGGCAATTAAAGTCTAACCTATTGTATTCAAAGTGTAAATGTGAGGAAACCCGTCAGGGATGGATTTTCCACTGCTGCATGTAAGTGTAGGTGGCCTTTGTACCTGCAGGTTTGGTGCCATGCCCTTAACACAATGAGGCTTTGGCTTGAAGCTGATATTGAGGGGGGGGGGGAATCACCTACCGGTATGTTAACCAAACTAAAGTCAGACTGCCATAATCTTCATTCCTAACCACTACTTTACAATACTAACTTAGCAACCACAGCAACAAAGAGTTGGCTATAACCTATTGAGCAAATCTGTGAAATCCCTGGTCAATCTGTGAAATGGATTTTATTAAAATAAAGATTCTTTCGGCTAGATTTAGGTTAAAGTCTGGTAAGTTTACTTAATTATGGCTATTTGATTTAAACTGATTATATTAGATTCTGCTTTATCATAACCTTGTCATAACTTTTATTACACAAACCTATACTAGCTACATCTAACATTACCGTACATAACCTAACCTAACCCTGCTAAAATAATCATTCATCATCATTCATCATCCAATCCTACTTTGCCCCTTGAGGAGCGTAGCAGCTCGGGGCTAGGCAAGTTGGTCCTGACATTTAAGATGAGAGTGACCAGCTCCACTCATCCCTGAGTGGCATTACATGAGCAATAAACCCTAACCACCCCTTGGATATAAACCTTCGCCGGCTCAATCCAATTAGAGTGTCGTAATTACTCACTAAACCACCAAGCGCCAAAATCTGGTTATATGATTACCACCCAGCGTAGTAAATGGTTTCCTGGTGTACAGGAAACCATTTGGCTTGTCACTCAGTGTAGAGTCACCCACCGACAGAAGGAAGAAGAAAGAATGGAGGAGAGAAAGACAGAAGAGGGAGTGTGAAGTAACCCGTAGGCAGAAGGACGAAGAAAGAATGAAGGAAAGAAAGACAGAAGAGGATGGAATGAAAGAAGGATGGAGGAGAAGAAAGGGCAGACACCTGAAAGCAGCACTACATCGAGTGAGTGGATGGTGAGCGCCCCCACCTACTTAATATTGTATATTAACCTCACCTAACTTACTGTAACCTTCATTACTACAACTATAACCAACATCAACTGACCCTAAGTTGAATAAAATCCATTTCACAAACTGACTTGGGATTTCATAAAATGACAGATTTCACAGATTCTCTGTGATATAAAATTATATCTGTGAATGGGCAACCTAACTCACTTCAGATCTGTAACTAAAAGGGTAAAAACCGAATATATCTAAATACTATTAACTGAAGTACTGTACAATACCTCTAGCTGAAGCTGGTGGGTTAGGCTTACACTAGGAGTGACTGATCCAACAGAAATCACTGATTTGTTCATATATCACTGAATACCTATATGTACTGAACAAACAACCGTAACAACAGGCATAGTGTATATTGGTGCAGCATGCATTACCATATCATGGCTATATATATTCAAGAAGCAGCATTCAACAGTGTCTCTAACACTGAGTTGACCAGCTCCAGATACCACACATACATCCCCATGTGCCGTACTTCATTGTCACTGGTATATGATATCTCGCTACCCAATGACTACTTTTGCTGGAAACTATTCCACTCTAAACAAAGTATGGTACTCAGGCAGTAATTCACATACTGTAAACAGGAGCATGGAGCACCACACGTATCATCCATTAGTTGTTGGGCATCAAAGACACCTTTCCACCGCTAGGGCAGCTCTGATCTGCCTTTCCTCAAAAGTGCTAATGGAGAATTGTTTTCAAAGATGGCCACACACACTGGGGCTTTTCAGTATGGGCCTTGCAAGAAAAGATGACATGAAAAGGTGCCTTTACCACAGGAAAGAAAGGAATAATTAAGAATTAGCACCTAACCATAATAGGGGTACATGGTAATATAGGAGGAGAGGGAAAATAACGGCCAGAAAATACACCAAAATATCAAGAGAGGTACAGTCGCCCCAAGAAGTGATGGCAGAGTTTCAGATTGCTTCGGTCACTCTGCAGTGCCATACGTTCAATGAAACAGTGAATATAAGGTAAATATTCACTGCCTTCATCACTTCATATCAAATAAAATAGATATTCTATCACGCCAAGAATGATGTAAAATGAATAACAGGAGGCAGTGATATATTAGAAGTTAACACTTATATAGTACCTTTCCCGATCTGAATGAATGTGAAATGTATTACTCCGCGTGCGGTGGGCATTAGGCCTATAACTCCGTGTTCCTGATTTTTTTGTTTACCATGTTTTCATATACAGATGCTCCAGTTTTGAAAACCAGTTAAGGAAAATTCTTGTGACTGCAATACACTGCCTTATTTTCAAATGCTATGGTGATGAAACAGCAACAATAAGGATGCCATAACAATGAAACTATTATTCGTAGTGATGCCCTACCTGCGGTAGCAGCAAGACCGTACTGCCCTTTTTTCCGTCTTTCTCTCGCCAATAATAATTATAATTAGCAACTTTATTCCCAACTGATGCAAAATTATTTTTACTTGTAAGGCGGTATGACAAATTCTGCCTTTTTCTCTTACACTACGCAATAAACAGGACCAAAACCTGAGTTCATAAACTTTTGCAAT
Organism: Coenobita brevimanus; assembly: GCF_032717465.1. Taxonomy (NCBI): domain Eukaryota; kingdom Metazoa; phylum Arthropoda; class Malacostraca; order Decapoda; family Coenobitidae; genus Coenobita; species Coenobita brevimanus. The sequence goes on from NC_136986.1 coordinate 39,125,149, forward strand.
GCAAAAGCACGCACTCTTAACTCCATCTTTTAACCTTAATTGTCTTTTTAAATAAACTGTAATGTCCTGCTGAACAGAAAATGCAGATTTGGAAGTTTTGAACTCAATGATTTGTTTATGAACCTCTGCATTTTATTACTCTTGCTAATCGATTATGCACTAAGGATATCAGACTATGACAGAAGTTGCCATTCTCCAAGGAGCTCCGACTCTAGGGAAATTTCGAGTTTTTTTTTTTTATATATATACTTCTTTCACCGATAGCCCTCTGGCATATATTAAATAATCCAGAAATTTTTTTGGATGGAAAACTGGCCAAAGGTAGTGTAATAACTTCATATCTTTGAGTAAATGTTATCTCCTTTTGTGCGTGTTGATCAAAACATTTAAAATAGCTTACTGGCTTGCGCCGCCTTCCCGCTTTCTGTCGTCGTCCATGAAGACATTGGAAACGGAAATAAATGACTTTAAATTATTCCCTAGTATTGTAACGGAAATTATTTTATAAACAATAATTATTAATTTTAATTGTTTATTGAAGCACCCTTTAGTTCAGTCATACGCTACTATAAAATTATTGCGTGTTACCATACTGGACTTGAACTCCACAAATTATTCCTGACTGTCCCTGAGCGATAGTTGTGAAATTTCAATTAGTTCCGTTTAGGATTTCCTATTATCGTAACTAACGAACTGCTTCCCACAGTTTTGATATATACAGGTACTTTAGCATTGATTTATTGTTTTTTGTAACAATTTTACGTATTAGGTTTCACCTCGTAGAGATATATGCAAGAGTATGTGCACCATCGCTGACCGAAAACTTCTGGATACTCCGCCGTCACTTCTTAGGCCGACTGTACAGTCGGCCTAAGAAGTGATGGCAGAGTATCCAGAAGTTTTCGGTCTGCAATAATGTACATAATCTTCCTTAAATCTTTACAAGGAGAAACCTATTATGTAAAATTGTTACAGCAAACAAAAATTAAATGCAAAAGTACCGGTATATTTCAAAATTGTGGGAATCAGTTCGTTAGTTACGATAATAGGAAATCCTAAACGGAACTAACTGAAATTTCAGAACTATCGCTCAGGTACAGTCAGGAATAATTTGCGGAGTTCATATCTAATATGTTAACACTCTTAGAAATGTGCATTGATAATCAATTAAAATCATTCATTATTATTTATAAAATAATTCCCGTTACAATACTGAGGAATAATTTAAAGTCATTTTCTTCCATTTTTGTTGTCTCCATGGACGACGACAGAAAGCGGGAATGTGGCGTTAGTAGGCTATTTTAAATGGTTCGGTCAATATGCACGGAAGAAAACACCTTTTACTCAAAGAAATGCTGTTATTACACTGCATTTGGCCAGTTTTTCATTAAAGAAATTCTCTTGAAGTTTTACTATAAGCCACAGGACTATATCAGTGAATGAAAAATAAGGAAAACCTCGAAAATTTTCAGAGTCGGAGCTCCTTGGAGAAAGATTCTTATCATAGCCTGGTATCCTCAGTGTCTAAACAATTGGCAAGAGAAATAAAATGCAAATGCTCATAAACAAGTCGCTGAGTTCAAAACTTTCATATCAGCATTTTCAGTTAAGCAGGACACAGAGGTTTATTATAAAAGAAGGATCTATCTATCTATTTATCTATCTATTGCCAGACGCCATAATCCCGCATGGTTGTGGCCATTTGACTCTGAGTTAGGTTTATTATAAAAGAAGGATACTAGAGACAATTAGACAGCAAAAAGTATGTGCTTTTGCATTGCTAAAGTATAAGCTCATGCTTTCGTCCTCTTCATTGCCTAGTTTATGAGAAAAGGGTAAAACCTGTCATATCTTCTCACAGCTTAAAATAATTTTGCATCAATTAGGAATAAAGTCGCTGTAAGCAAGGGGAAGACAAGGAATATAAGGCAGAATGGTCTTGCTGCTACCGCAGGTAGAGTATCATTACTAAGGTAAATTTCATTGTTTTCGGCATCCTTATTGTTGCTGTATCATCACCACAGCAATTGAAAGTAAGGTGATGTATTGCAGTCACAAGAGTTTTCCTTAACTGGTCTTCGAAACTAGAGCATTCTGTATTTGAAGTCCTGGGAAGCAAATACATCAAGAAAGGGGGTTACGCTGCGCTCCGTGCGCGGAGTAATACATTAGACATTCGTTCAAATCGGGAGACGTATATCTGAGTGTTAACTTCTAATACATCACTACCTCATGTTATTCATTTTACATACTTCTTAGCGTGATGTAATGTATATATTATTACGTAATGGAGGCACAGAAGTTTTACCATTTATTCACCGAGTTTACACTGAACATAATTATAGCAGTGTAGAGTGACCGAAGCAATCTGAAACTCTGCCATCACTTCTTGGGGCGACTGTACAAGGGAAAAGCGGATGAGAGCAGTAAAGAGAAAAAGACTGGAGACAAGAAGGCCTCTTTTAGCTGCCTCTTACAACAAGCAGGAATACTGTACTGGAGAACTGTTTTTCCCCACCCCTCCCGAAAGAGAATCTTTGCCATATAAGGAACTTTCAAATGCTTTGAGTATCCAGCCCCTGACAGAAATTGTCTTGTTTTAGTTTGACAGTACCATCCCCACGGAGAATTGTCCCAGAACTGGCAACAACGTGAAACACAGCAATAGAAAACAATTACAGTATATATCTTTTAAATCTAACAACCAAAAACTGCCATCTCTCCATTTTAAATACTGTTGTAGCAATACATTAACAGTACAATACGATGTCAATCATGAAGAAGTGCTATGTTAAGGATGTAGAGCTGCAGTATTGTCTTTTTTCCACTGACCAAAGTGAAGTAGGCTACAATAATACAAAAATCTGGCCAAGTTAATAGGATGAGATTTTAAGTGTCATGCTGATGCAACTCTTGTTAAGTTAATCTGATTAGTTAAGTAAGAGGTGTACCATGGAATTCTGATTAATGTACATGAATTGTCAGAATGTATTACCTTTTCAGCAGGCGATAAATGATGTCGGGAATCCATTCAGTTTCTTCCTTCACGCTGATCTACCCCACTGCAACTTGGGGACGCCTCCACATTTCTTCTTGTGGTATCTAGGTCTGGCCATTACTCAGTAGGTTACATCCTTGTCCCTGTTCATAAAAATAAGGAAAATTCAATTCATACAAGCAAGTAAATAGAAAAATGGTGAAATACTTATCCTCGCGGGGCCATAAACTTTGCAGAGGTTGAAGTGAAATGTCTGGGTATGTTGGTTTCTCACTCTTATGGCACTACAGTCAGTCACGGGATACTCCAGGCTTAATCAGAATTGTCAGCAGCTCTCACACTTATCTCTGTTCGTGTAAACTGGGTCACAGGAATTGACGGCATCGAGAACGTACTTGAAAACGTTTGGTCCAAAGCGTCCTCTCCAGCGTAGCCAACCAAATGTGGTCAATGTAAGCATCACTGCCAGGAACCCCAGTTTTATTCAATAACATTTCACTTTTTTCAATGCTGCTTATATGGAAAAAATAAAAATAATGATAGAAGAAAATTGTAATGCTGTGTTTTTAAGGCGACTTCTCGTCGTAAAAACACGAGCACTGGAACGGGGTCCTTTTACTACACCGGATGTAATACACTAACAAAGGAACAGGGCATAAAAAGAGACAGTACACCGTATCACATCTATTGCTTAAGTTCTACTCATTACAGTGTACATACAACGATATTTAGTACATAGGAGAACAGAGATACAATATTACACTCGTTTACATAGACTGATCCAATATATATTAACACGTGGCACAGGTCAGTCGTGGATATTCTTTACTGTTACTTGAATGGAATATTACCTCATTGTGATTGTTAGTTTGAATTAATTATTATGTTACTTGTAGATAATAATAAATGGGGGAGTTTCACTTTGGATCACTGTGATTGGGAGTCTGTGTCGGAGATATTACTATAATAAAGGTAGGGTGCGGATGGCGACACTCGACACTGTCAGCAAGTCGCGGGGGCACATCACTTGCCTTTCGGCTCACTCGCGCACCTACCTCTAGTTCCACAGAAAACTCCCTGGTTCCTCGATGCAGGGGGGACTGAGTTATTTAACACTTTACACTTCGTACCCTGGTTACACGAATTTCTGTTATGCCACTGTTTAATATATCTTTTATAAAACACTGTCACTATACTCTGGATCACTGTTACTGTACTCTGGGTCACTGTCACTGTCACTGTCTTACCCTTGTTTCCTGGGTTATTAAATCACTGGTACTTACTGTCAGGGAGGCTCCCTTGTCTGGGGCCTCGACCCGAGGGGCGGCTCCTTCCTAGGGCCGCGCTGGTGGGGTGCAGGGAGGCCCTGTGGTCTGGGGGCCTCGACCTGATCGGGGGCCCTCGGGGCTAGGGCCGAACAGCCGGAGTAGTCGGGCCTGCTTCCTCTGCTTCCGGGGAGTGAGGGAGCCTAGATCTCCGTTGTTGTAGACTGCGGTGGAGGGCCTGGGCGTCCTGGGACTGCGGGTGCTCAGGGGGTAGAGGCGCCGTCAGGGCTGGGCTGCGGCAGCGTCTCCTGTAGGGCTCCGACAGGGCTAAAGAACTCCCGGGTGTGGGCGGTAAGTCCGTTATCGGGCCTTGCCACCACTCTAGTGCCTCCTCCTGGCCTAGAAGCCTGGATGGCGACGAAGGGCTCCCCGAAGGGAAAGAGGCTAAAGGGGTACTCACGCTCTTCGTGGTTCCCTGAGTGTGTCCATAGGTCTGAGTCGGGGCTCTACTTCCCCTATTGTGCACTTTGGCCGAAGCCGTGAACTTGCCCGGCGTGCGGGGGACACCTATAGGGTGATCGAGGTCGCCCTTTCGCCGTCGCAAGGTACCGCCGACGTGGTGTTCCTCCCGCAGTAGGAGACAAGCCGGAGTGAGGGGCTCAGGAGCCGCACTCTCTCCAATATGGACAGATCCTACCGTCAGGGAATTCTCCACCCTGGTACGTGCCCCAGCCGAAACTGAGTGTCTGCCCGTACGGAAAGCGACTAATGAACAGGTTCACCCGTCCGTTCCGGCAAAAGGCCGACCCCGAGACGCCGCTTCCGTAATTGGGTAGCGCTAGACGTACGGTAGCAGGGTCTCTCTACCCTGGACCGTATTCTGGCCGTAGCCAAAGAACAACTGGAGAGGGATGCACACAGGCAACTCTCCTCAGCGTGTTAAGGCCGGAGCCTGGGGTCACCTTCCCCTTTACACACTCTGTCAGGCCGTAGCCTGTGTCTATCTCTCTTTCTTTTGGCCGTAGCCTTGGGCCTCTTCCTGCCCTTGGGCCTCTTTCTGCCCTAGAGGGTGTAAGAAGACCGTCAATACGGTGTTACATGGGACTGACCTCTTTTCAGTCCCACTCCTGGTCTGACGATCACTACCCCGCCCGCACAGTAGTTCAGTTTGCCTGAACGCCTGGGGTTGGGGCACTTGCGGGGAATAGGGGCTCAGGGCCGGGATGCCCTGATGACCCTCTTGCCCGGGGTCACTAACCTCACCGGTGTGTCCTCCCGGGGTGGTGGTGGGGTGGCGGCTCGGTGGTGGTGAGGTGGGAGGTCCTGCGGCGAGCACGGCGGGCATTTTAAAAATAACTAAACTTTAATTTTACACGCATACACCTTGACGGCTCCTTTAATTACTCTGCTTGAGTTACCCTGACCATGAGACTCTCAGGGTCCAATACTCACACTCTCGGCTGAATCATCTAGTGAATCAAAATACTTAGCTGTCCCGAACACGAGGTTAAATTTTGAGGAAGATAGTTAATAAATTCCTACGCTTCTAATTGTATACGTTCACTTCTGTGTCCGAAAATGTCTTACCAGTTTTCATGTTGATAGACTAAAGTTAACGTCAGCAAAAAAATGGCCAGAAATTTGAAAGGAAGGAATAATGAACTATATAGCACCGAAATATGGCACTATGACTGGGGTTGAAGTGATTTAGGCGACGAATCAGCTTGGTGACTAAACTGATGTTAAAGCACAGGGAGGAAGGGTTAGCGTCAATGGCAGGTCCCTAAACTATCCATGTCATAAAACCAAATGTCTAACCTGATAGGAGTAGCGGGTAAATAAAGGCTGGAAGAAACAAGGAAATATCGAGAGGTGGGACAGAAGAATAGACCACAGTAAGGAGAGAAAGACTGGAGACAAACGCCCCTTTTAGTTGTCTCTTAACGACAGGCAGGGATACTGAGGAAATATTCCTAATCCCCCCTCCCCAGGGGACTTAGAAATTTGGAGAAAATAGTAATATATAGCATATCTCTTCAAGCTTTTGAAGGCATCCATGCTTTATGAATAGTAATGTCAAAACAACTATAATGCGTGGAAAGTCAAGCCATTTGGAAAACAAGTACTAGTCTGCTACAAGAATGTTCTGCTTACGACAAAATGAGTGTAATAGAAGGGATGCAGAGACGCAGTAATGTCCTAGTCTGTCAATCAGCTACGTAAACTAAGCTGCACAAGGAAGATTACAAGAGACAATCTCCATCATGGGGAACACAATATACTAAAGTTAGCCCGCAAAAAAACGTTTTCTTTGGTGTTTTGTTATCAGAAAACCTAAATTGCAGTGGAAATGTAAGGTAAACTACGGCAAAATATGGTCGAATCCTACAGGCTATACAGTATGCTAATTTAAACTGGTAAGAAGGAAGTGCTATGTAACCTCTTAAACCAACAAAAATACGGTCTTTGACAAATATATGCTGAATACTGCTACGTGTCTGCAACAGCCAAATAACCAAATCAATACTACACCAGTCTACCATCGTCTCATATTTTGTATTTCCCCCACCATACCATTGCCCACTACCAGATTTCCTGCCTTACCATGTTTCTTAACAGTGTTCTTCCATACCATTGTCTAACAACCAGTATCTTCCATTTCACCGTCTGTACATTGCATCTGCCCTACCATTGTCTACCACCACTATCTTCGTTTTCACCAGCTGTGCCTTATATTACCACCGCTAGCTTCCATTTCACCATTTGTACCTTGTATTTGGCCTTCCACACCTCTGTCTACCACTACTTTTTCACCATCCATATAGGGTAGGTTATATTCCTGATTACGTGAAATATCTTATGGATCCCTTTTCATTTCGTTGTACGTAATATACCGACTAAACTACATCTCTGTTTGCTTAAGGAAGGAAGGAATAATGAAGAACTAGCACTAAGCCATGATATGTCTAAGGTTGGCATGAAAGTGGTGTACGGGAGAAAAGGTCAACGTCAATGTTAAGTCTTTAATACTACTCCTGTCATGAAACCAAATATCTAACCTAATTGGAGTACAGGGAAAATAAAGGCCGGAAGAAACACGGGAATATCAAGAAGAGAGGTAGGACCACTGAGATCTATACTTGAGCTCAGCAGGTAGGACACAGAGGAAGACAGTAAGGAGACAGTGAGTGAATGAAATCCAAATGCCAGATAGCAAAGATTATATAGCACTGTGTTATGAAGAGAAAACATAGTATGGAGTAGGATTAGGTGAAGGATATGGAATGCCAATGGGAAGTCCTTAAACTATTCATGTCATAAAACCAAATGTCTATCTGATAGCAGCAGAGGGAAAATGAGGGCAGGAGGAAACGGAAAAAACAAAATGAGAGAAGAAAAGGGTAGGGAGAGAAAGATGGGAGACAAAGAAGCCCGTTTTAGTCGCCTCTTACGACAAGCAGGGATACTGGGGAAGTATTCTTCCCCCTCCCCTCCCAGGGTGTCTGTTGCTATAGTGTGTGTGTGTGTGTGTGAGACAAGACTCACCATCTCCTTTTGTTGCACACAGTATGCACTTTATAACCACTGACTGTACGTAACTAATTTTGCTAGAGGTGTGTGGCAAGACCTACCACCTCCTTTTGTTGTACAGTATATGTACTCTGTATACTTGAAAAACAATAAATACTTCACTCAATGTTGTATTATCATCATTATCCTAAACTAATGTCCCCTGATTATGTGGAAGTGGGGATATGAAGATTACATCATTTTAACTTTGACAATACTGTACAGGTAATGAGAGGAAGGAGGCCACAGGTGCAGTTTCTTTCCTTCTTGTGCCACAGGAGGTACCAGGCTGCTTGCAAACTCTGTACTAGATGGTAAGGTCACCATACCTCTATACTGCTAGGAGCCTCCACCACCCCCACCCTGACCCTCAGCCATTATATTACCCACTATCACATTTGGGTATATGAGGGTAGTATTTTCTTTCCTTGCCCCAGGAATTTGTATTTAAAAATTTTTAAGTTACGAAACCAATGGAACTGAAGCAAGGGCACACTCAACAGGAGGGGGAAGGAGACTTGGTGACTTATGTTGATAAATATCCCCCTCCCTAATATATGATCCAAAAGCTCACTAAACCTAGCAGTCATTCATTCCTTGCCTAGGTTTTCTTTCTGAGGCAGTTCTTGCAACTTAGTCACACTTATCAACTGAGCTACAGAAGATTCTCCCAGACACACTTACCTGTGATTTTTCATGGTTCAACTGGGAGCTGACTTACAGGAATAATTCGTCAACATCACAGGGTTTACAAGTATTCATATGACTACTGGTGTTTTGTAAGTACATGAACTTTATTACAGACAGACAGTAAGTGGTTTGCCTGACAATACAGGCCCATTTTGGGAGTACTGTCCTGGTTTGTACCTAAAATATAATATGAATATACAGTAGTGCTGTAATGTACTATGGTAATTATCATATTACAGTACAATGGCTTTAAAGGTCATAGCACAACTAAGCCACACCACATCACATCTGTAGTTTTTGTTTCAGAGCAACTATATCATTACAATCTACCAGTGCATTATGGCACAAACTTTCTTTGGTAGTGGTATACAGCACTGCCGTATTGGGCCTCTATTTTTATTGCAGGAATGTACAATAAATGTTGACTATAAGTACAGCACATAAAAAGACGAGAATTACATATCAGTGACAGGTGGCGATGCAACCTTACATCTTGGACTAGATCAGGTTTGTGGGGAGTTACTGAATTGGTGCCTCATCTCCCACTGTCCCCTCATGCCTGCGTATACAGTAAAGTTTCATGTGACGGTTCAAGTCACTGCTTTTGCAAGAACGATATGTGCAGCGTGGGCAGGCATAAGGCTTCTCCCCTGAATGAGTGCGTAGATGGTCTTTTAAATGAACATTTTGGCTAAACCTGGCAGGGCAATGAGGACACAAGAAAGGTTTAATTCCAGTATGCGAACGGATGTGGACATTCAGGTTGCCCTTGTCAGTGCCTCGGTAGTGGCAGTGAGGGCAGGCGTAGGGGCGCTCCCCAGTGTGCGTCCTCATATGTCTGACCAGGACATAGTGTCGTGTGGAGATGTATGGACACAGAGGGCACTGCAGAGTCTTTTGGTCCATTGTAGCCTGGGCGACAGCAGCTGCCTCAATCTGGCTGCAGTCGATTTTATTAACATTCCTCTTTGTGTCAGCCTGGAATGATGTCAACATTGTTGTTGTTGTTGTTATTCTGGCCCCAGTCTCATCTGAATGTGAACCTGGTGGAATGCAGGCCTTCCATCCTCCACTTGGGGGATAGGGAAGGAGATGAGGAATGTTTGTATAATCAGGAAGCTAAGATGACTGGTTATATTGGTAGCACATGAAGGTATTCCTCTCCAGTAACAAAGTTATCACTGCAGTGCCACTGTCGTTCAGTATTTAACCCAAATGCACTGGATCCTCCATTTATATAGATTCAGCCTACCACAGAACCCAAGAATATTCTGGATTACTGATGCTTACTGTAGCTACCTCATTTCAGCACAGGAATAAACACCCCCAGAAAACTGATATAAAATTGTGTGATGTCTGGGACTGTTGGAATTACACCAGCCAGTCTCTCTTCCCCCTTTCCCCACTGTACCCACATAACCACATCTATGGTGGAGTATTATGTCTTAGATGTAATCTTAATCATTAACTCCTGAAACCCCTTAACCATCCACTCAACACCCAACTGGTGAATGACATTAATATCTCTTAATTCCTTCTGATGACCAAAATAACATACCTGTTAAGAAACACTAAATTACTCTTAAAGTATCATGACATCATCATATGTGTCCCACAAGTTGTAGAAAAATGTATGTAAGTGCTTTCTTATTAACATCTAGTGTTTCCAGTTAGCGTTACTCATGTCAGTAGAGAGACCACTATATTCTACAGTACCTTATGCTGCCAAAAGCTGATTACATGCATTTAACAGACTGAAGTATACTACTGCTGTTGTGGCCCCAGGCTCATTTGAACTTAAATCTGGTGGTCTACAGGCTAAAGCTCCAATAATCTTGAAGCTCACCACACATTTTTTGGGGGGTGGGGAAGGAGTTGAAAGATATTTGCATTGCTGGCCAACAGAGCTATCTAGTTATATCAGTACCACCACATGAAGGTGTCCCTCACCAACAGGAAAGATAAATTACTGTACATGAAGTGATATACTGTATATCCATTATGACAGTGCTGGATTTTCTGTCAAATAAATAATGAACTACAGCAACAGTTCACGAAGAAGCAGCAAATAATGCACTGAGTTTTACACACACCATGCTAATGTTTCATTTCATCTCTGTTCTGTGGACACAATACACACTTACATGATAATGAGGCTCCACACTCTGAGCTCGTATCTGGCTTGAATGGTGAGGTGTTGATTTGTTCTTGCTACTGCCACTGCAGTCACCCACACATATGGGCTGGTCAGTCTGAAATACATTTTACATCATGCTTTAACCATTATTGATATGACATTAAGCCCTGAAATTAATACAGTATAACAGTACAGTATAGCAATATTAAACTGACTGTACTACTCATATATTTTTCTCACTTAGCCAAGTCATACCCTTATCTAAATTATACACACTCTTCAATATAGGCCAGGAATTTCAAAGTATCACAGTTTTTTTTTTACTGTTATTAACATATATCTGAGGAACTGGCAAAGCAGTTCCACAGGTAGAACTGGATCTCTAATCGGGAAGTTTTCTGTAATTTGCTAATATTTTAACAGGAAAAAAAAAAATGAAAAAGATAGAAAGGTGCTTATAATCGTGACTTACTGTATAAACTACATGTAGCAAAAGGAATTTTTTGGAGAGAAGTATTGAAGTGAGGTAGGCTTATACTCTGAAAAACTTGACTACTCTTGAAGACACCAAATCTTATAGTGTGACAAAAAAAAAACTCCTTCTGCTTAAAATTATTGTATTGAGCTAGGAAAGTGCCCTAGTATTGAAGGGATCAGTGATGGCCCAATTTAACAATTCCAGAAAAAAAAAAAAAATAATAATAATCAAAAAAATAATCAAAATATGGCAAAAATTTCCTGAGTAAAATATTCAGATGACAAAAAATATAAAAACGATGTTCTTCGGTTAATATTTTCAGACTTTTGTGATTCATTTTCAGCTGAACACAGTCATAATGCATAAGCTAAAACTGAATATTAGTACTGTCTGAACCATGAGAGGGTTAGTGGTACAAGTTCCTACGATTCAATCATGGTTACATAAAACTGTCTGGCACTGAAATGAATTACCTAAAGAATGATAAATTATGTACCTCCTTTGCCTCTGATGATCCTGGCTTCAAGATGCTACTGTGAGGCTCAAACTTGATGGTTACCCCAGTAGTGCCTTGTCCCCGCCCAAGGAAAGCCTGTAGTGTTAGTCTTGCATCTTCCCCTCTGTTGAGTTCTTTTGAATCCCTGTTTCCAACCAATGAACTCAGTTCACTCTCACTCTCGGACACAACCTCTTCATGAAATTCCTCAAACTCCTCCTTCAAAGTCAGCCGATTCAAGGCAGCCTAAGAAATGGGAAAAATACAGTAATTTATGTTGACTGGTGGTTTAGTGGTCAGAACACCCTAGATGGAGTACCACTCACCAACACAAATGGTTTTATGCCCTACGAGGTGAATAAGTGTTTTTGGTTGTCATGCCACCAAGGGAAATAAACTGATTATCTACATTTAAATGTATTGAACTAGAGTTACCTTACTTCCAGCATACTTGTCACACCTTACTTTATTCTCAGAGGATATGCCATGTATTCATCTAGGGATAAATAAAGACCACAACCAGCCCATTGGCATGTCTCAAACCAGATGAGTATTGATGGACTCTACTTATAAACATCCCACAGTGGTGAGTCAGAAGCTTCGCCCAGCACATCTACGGGTTACATATATATTTATGTTTCAAGACCATTGACCATGCCAGCATGTGTGGGTCTTCTCACCCATCGGCAGCTTTCCATGTATTGTGATCTCAGGTTATTTCCCTGCTAAATACCCATGCCCATAGATCTCCATGAGGGACCTAACCCTACATCTTTCTTGATCTGTCTTTGCGTGCTCTCCCTCCTCAGCAAGTAATCCTCCATTCTTCTCTCAACATATCCAAACCATCTTAACTTGCTCATCTGCATCACCTCTCTTGATATTACTTATGTTAAACATTTCTCACAGCACACTTCTCAGTTCTGTCACACACTGAGACCTACATCCATTTCAACATTCTCATTCCAGTGTATTCCCATCACCTTGTATCCTCTTCTCATACAGGCCAAGTCTCACTGCCATACACCTTAACACTTCTCATGTGTTCCTAAGTAAGAGCCCTTTCAAAGTCAGGCCTCTGCTCCTCGTGCACTCTTGTCTGCAAGATAAAAAAACTATTCCACATCTTCCAACTGATGCTTCCCACTCAATTGTCCAAAGCTTGGATTCTGTTATGTATCATGAAATTTCTCGGTGCAGTACTTGTACTACTACACAGTACAAGTAATCATCACAAAGCATACAGTACAATCAAATTCTCTTTTTCCCTCAGCACAGAAGTGCAGGGAAAACAGTTACAGTACTGACAACATACATTTGTGTGTCAGTTTCTACTCATCCCTCACTACCAACTGAAGGGAAGCAGGCCAAGTTTCACACTTTTCAGGGAAGAACTGTACAATGTTATGGTGGCAGTTTTGAGCTTTGGTAGACTACACGACAAGCAGTTCACAACAACAATGTTTTTAATTTAATCTAGCAAAACTGTGAGTTACCAAATTAACACGTGACGAAACGTCACCAGGCACCAGTTATTGATAGGTTGAGCAGAAAGTACGGATCACAAAATTTTATCGTTATCAACAAAGAGAGGCAACCAGTACATTTATGAATGCATGTGCTAAACACAAAGATAATGAAACCTCTAAGTCCATATTCGGAGATGGAATCCTCTTGAATACTTATTATTATTACTTCTTTAAACTATCTGATGCTGGCCTTTTATTCCCACACATCTTCACTCCCCCATACTGCCTGGACTCATGCCTTCAACACCACCCTAGCCACAGTTATGGATAATAACCTAACTTGTCACAGTAATGGCTGATTATACTTACTAAAACCAAAAATATTCCTTTCAACTGTTTGCCTTACTTCCTTGTGTCAGGATTAACCAAGAAGTGACAGGATACAGGCAGTAGCCTTCACAGAACAACCTGTGGCTGAAAAAGATGAGTTGCACATTGATTTTTGGTGTCAGTACCTCTCATTTACACAGAGCTGTACAGTATATGTGTCAACATGCTCGTACACAATGTACAGTAATATGAACAGCTATGAAATCATACCATGGAATGCATCATCCTTGCTGATTATGCTCATACTGTTTCATCAGCTCATTTTCTGTCTGTGATAAATAGATTCAGAGCAGCTGACCATTACTACACTCCAATCATTCACTGGCATTGTTAAATTATGAAACTGTATATTTTACAGTCCTTTAATAGCTACCACTACCTTTGCTACTTTAAAATGGACAAGTTATATGTCACTTACAATAGAAAAATGTTAGTAAAATTAAACAAATACAGTACATGTTGCAAGAATTTTTTTATACACTTTACTACATTAAAACCAAATACTGTACTATCTAGCATTGTAAAGAATGGGTCCAGGTTATTAGTGACAGGATATGAAGAAGATAAAGAGAGTGAAAGGCCAGACATCATGAAGAATAGTCTTTATTTTATTTACACACCAAGTATGAAGTCTGATTACAAGTTACTAAGAAATCTAATGCCAGAACAAGTTATTCCCTACCAGTGACTGGATGGTCATCACTGTTAAGAACACATTTGATTACAGTATTTAAATCTGTTGTCAATCTAATTTTTTCTTCACGTTGGCAATTTTTTTGTGCAGATTATTTTCATACTTCAAGATGTTAACATTCACATAAATGTACTGTTATTACACACATCATTTTAGGGCTTCCACATAACTAGCACATCATGCGATCATTAAAACTGATATTGAAACCTTTCCAGATACCAATAAATTAGAACCATTTCTGAATATTTAGAGTTGCTCAGCCTTTTATGAATCTCTGAATGAAACCCTGCTTGTAACAGACTTACAGCTAAATACAATGAACCATTCCAGGATGGCATTTTCTACAGGAGCTATGCTAAGCCACATATATTTGTACAACTTGCTGACTGACTAACCCACTTGTCTTTATTTTATTCTTACTAACTCCAGATGATTTTAAGCCAGACTTCAAGAGGTAAGAAGCAGACCTCACACTGCTCCTTCACTGATAATTCCTCTTTAACCCCTTCAATCTGATGACCAATATTAAACTTCATTCTTATCCTCTTTGTATAATTTTAATCAAGCTGGGTAAGACTTCAAATACAGTATGTCAGTGCCTTCACTAACCTCTTCACAATAAGGTGTCTACCCAAAGCTGAATAAATTTATCTTGAGGCACCAAGAATGAATTATAAAAATGCATCATCATATCAACTAGGTACTAGTTGACTAAAACCACCTAGTCACAGCATGATTGAAAAAAAAAAAAATGGTGACAGGTTACGTACTCTGTCCAGTCAGCCACTGCAGTAATATCCTCCAAAGGGGAACAAGCAGAAAGGCAATAAAATACGGCAAAAAATTAAGTGAAAAACGCCACTTAACTAATCGAGTTCTAGTTACTTAGTACAGTTCTTCAAATACAGGGTGATACAAATAACATGAGCCTCACTGTTCATCATCATAAGGTAATTTCCCTCCAGATGAAGAAAATTATAGGTTACAAATAATAACTAAGAATACAGAGATGGACACTCCCAACACAGTGCCAAGTAAAATGGGGCACATATCCTTTTTCCCATAATTCACACTCTACTAATTCTGGCAGATGGTTTCTTATTACTTCTTTTAACTTCTTACTAATCTGAAATTTTGCTTGTTAATATCAGTAAATTTTAAAGTGCGAAAGCAGGAAAACTACCGACTTTTGACCCTTCTCTTTCCGATGAAATAATGTGTTTGATTTAATACTGTAAAGTGTACTTAATCACTACAATTACCCACCATATTTGTCTCACCCGATATATACTTCAAGAAAAGTACTGTTATACCACTGTTGCCTATCCATATACTGTTTCTAAAGTACTAATAATAATTCTGAGTATAAAATATGTGACAATATAATGACAGTCTATATACATACATAATGAGAGTGAAATGGGATGGATAAATGAGTAATGTATACTGTGCTTGTGAAAATAACATGAGTAGTGAACAATAGCTTAAGTCTCACCGGTAACAACAGACTGCAAGTTGGGCCAGATGGAGGCTGACCCCTTCAAGATGGTGACGTCTATTCGTTTTTAGTTTCTTCTTTTTACCATCAGATGATTTTGCTAAGATTTTGGGGGACTCATGTTGTGATGGGTAAGAATTATTTAGTGTGTGTGTGTGTGTGTGTGTGTGTGTGTGTGTGTGTGTGTGTGTGTGTGTGTGTGTGTGTGTGTGTGTGTGTGTGTGTGTGTGTGTGTGTGTGTGTGTGTGTGTGTGTGTGTGTGTGTGTGTGTGTGTGTGTGTGTGTGTGTGTGTGTGTGTGTGTGTGTGTGTGTGTGTGTGTGTGTGTGTGTGTGTGTGTGTGTGTGTGTGTGTGTGTGTGTGTGTGTGTGTGTGTGTGTGTGTGTGTGTGTGTGTGTGTGTGTGTGTGTGTGTGTGTGTGTGTGTGTGTGTGTGTGTGTGTGTGTGTGTGTGTGTGTGTGTGTGTGTGTGTGTGTGTGTGTGTGTGTGTGTGTGTGTGTGTGTGTGTGTGTGTGTGTGTGCACATAAAGCCAGAAAATCTCCAACAGCCCTGTCACACTCACATTTCTCCCCCTACACAAAATATTATCTAGGGTTTGCAAGAGTAAACTAAGTCACCATAGTAAAGGGGTCAGAATGAGCTCATACACTCTCTATTGACTGTGGAATGTGGAAAAAAGACACCTCCTATGAAGCAACATCCTCCCATTACGGCAAAATGTTGAGCTTCATCCTAATTTGGGGGACATGACAAAAGGGTTCCCACTCAGATGACAAACATTAAAGGGTGCTTTCCACTTAATAGCAATTCCTCATCGTAAGTGTATATGCATTCCTATAATTATACTGTTATATGAAAATCACCTAAATCCACAAGCATTTTACTGTAGATAAGAAAAATTTTTAACATAGTTGTTTCTTTCCTCATTCTTCACTGCAATTCCTACCCGCTTAATGATGGAAAGTGGCATACTGTATGAGGCCGTTCAAAGATATCACCTTACTCTGAAATATAAACTAAATGAGGAATTAGTACCACAGTGGGAAGTGCCCTTGTCTGTCACAAGACGGGCCCAGGTGAAAAAAAAATTACAATGCAATGAAAATATTTGATTAAAACGAGGCCTAATTTTTACCTAGGGCGTTTGCACCAGACTAGTAAAATGTGTATGTGGGGAGGGGGTTAGGAATTTTCTCCAAATAAATTGCTGAGCATGGAGGTAAAACAGATGGACTTGAACGAAAACTCATTGTCTGTCTAGATTTTGATATACAGTACAATAACTATAGCCTACGGTCTATACTGGCTTACCTCTTATGTTACTATACACATACTATAGCTTATACTCTGATGTTGCATTTCTACAGCTAGCCTGCACTTCAAGAGCATGAGACGATTATCAAACTCTCGCTCTGACACAACCCCTTCACTGCGAGGACATCTTATTTCATTCTTGCAACCAAAACATATTAAACTTCAGAGGACCTATCATACAGACGGTGGTGGAAATTCCCCGTCAAGCCCTTCCATATAATAAACGTTCTTCCTAAGCAAATAAATTCACCTACTCCAACAGAAACAACAATAAAATGAAAAGACGTCCTCACGCTACATGGGTTTTAAAATACACTTCATGAAAGATAGTTATGTGCAGTTTGTATGGTCCATCACTCCCAGCTGCCTTACCAATGATGCATGTGGTCACAAAGAATTTTGTAGTGATTGTTAATTGAGCAAACCTGACTGACACCAACACCCTTCCGCTCACCCAGAGGTCTCGAGCATTAACAAAACACGAAAACATGGGAGAACCTACGCTTGTTAACTAATACAGTAAATTTTCTGAAGACAAATAAATACTAAAATAGTTTACATTTGCAAAAAGCTACTGTACTATTATCACTATGCATATAAGAGTAAATGAAAGCTATTCTTCTGAAAAATTTTGAAACTAAGCAATTAAAATACTTCGCCTTCCAACATCTCCTGATCAAAATGCGTTCAGAAAGTAATACAAATGAAATTGTTAATGATGTAATAATCTGCACTACCACAATGTATGACTGGTTAGGTTCAACACATTGTGCTAAGAAGCAATTAAATACTCTACTGTGCAAATTCCAAGATACCAACCATATGAAGCTGTTGAAACGTGACAAAAAAAAATTAGTATTAATTTTATAAACAGAAAAAAATCTCTGAAATTTATTAATGCAATTTTAACACACAGATACACTAATATTCTAAGGCCAAGAGAAGACAGGTGCCACCACCAAACAAAGAAATCTGTGCCTGGTTTAGATCCTATACATTTCCCTAGATCTTGAAAAAAAATGATGTGATAATTGTTAATAGATTAGTTAAGTTCTGCAAAAACGAAATGATCTGCGAAAATAGGTAACTTATGGAGATGCTGTAGACTGGTTGAGATCCTTTAAACACACTTCTCCAAATCTGTGCCTATGGTGAAGGTGCATCATAACTTGCACACCTACCCTCCTGGTTTGCTACTCGGGGGTCCTCTAGACTCCTGGGGGCAGCTGGGTCTCACCGCACTACCTATTGCATACAGTAAGTCCTCATTATGGGTCGTATTTGTTATATATAGTTATTCCAAAGCAAGTTAAAGAAAAATTACCAGTCCAAAATTCTCTAAGTCATCTTTTAATACTCTTTCAAGTTATTAAGACCACAGTAATTTAGAGAAAAAAAAATTAAAGTCACATTGCTATATATAAAGCTCATTCTAGTTTTGACCCTAATTATAGTAAATTTTATTATATTTATGAACACATTCCTGACTTAAACGAGGACTGTCTGTACCTGAGTTCATCAAGTACAAATGTATAAACAATATGAAGTTACACTGGCCATATATAATATCTAATACTAATGCATAAATTAAAGCTCTGAAATCCTTAACCAGCATACATACTGCACATGCCTATACTTCATAAGTTGTGGGCTAAAAGATGTCATGCTTCCCTTCAAACTCCAATCCACCAAATCCTTTAAACTCGCATTGATGTCGTGAGTAGCAGTGAGCATAAACTGACCTACGGTTAGTCCCCATTATAAGTAGTCTTTTTGTTCCATTTTTTTACTATTACGTCCACAGAAAAAAAAAAAAAAAAAAAAAAAGCCTACTGTATGTTCTCTATAATGCTATTTGTCAAACTTTCCCCAATTTACAAGAGTAATAACATGGAAAAGGCTGTAATATTCTGCAACTTTTACAGCTGATTTGCAAGCTTTCCCCAATTTACAGTGCCTAATATGCAGAAAAAAGTGATGTTCTGCCAGCCCCAATTTACATAACCAACTGTAGGTAAAGCAGATGCTATATTCTGGAACACCTCCCTCTCTTATAATGAGGACTGTCTGTACCTGCACACCTCAAACCCCTTGGAAACAGAGCCTCACGTTCCTACCCCTTCCACGCCGGGGGCACCAGGGTGGCGCTCGTGTGGGGGCGTGGGCAGGCGGGGGTGCAGGAGAGGCAGGGGCTGGTCCTGGGGTGGGGCCAGGGGCGGGCTACACTCTCGACCTACCCCATCACCCAGGTCCACTGCGGTCTCCTCCTCTTCCTCCTCTTTTACTTCCACTTTGACTAAGCTGACCGGTAGCATCTCCTGGAAGAAAATTGAAGTTACAGTACAGTATATAACACTGAATGTCATCTTTCCTGCCTGTACTTCAGCCTTGCCTTATTGGTACTATCTCCTGGGAGAAAATCTGAATTACATGAAACTGCTAAGCATCCATACCCTATTTCCCACTAAACAATGGAGTGGGCATCTGTACTGTCTACAAGAACAAAATTACAATACATTCGAAGAGCGCAGATATCGAAAAGACAAACATAATGTCATTAAAAAACACAGGTACAATTACAGTCTGCATTCACCAACTCTACAGTATAGTGTCATTAATATTCAAACTTTACACCTTTACAGTGGCGCAGGTGAAGGTACAGCATAGTCCCACAGACTTGACAAACCTATGCCTGATCCTTAAAAACTTATCAGGTCTGTTTTACATGTACAAAAATAATCCACTTACAGTTTTCATTATTAATTCAAGGAAATCATCTACAGTAATGATATATAAAATGCAAAAAGTTGCAATATTAATCTTATTTTATAAATTAAGTTTACATGAAAAGTACAAGTCTTAAACAGAAACACCTAAAAAAAACCTTGCCAAGAGTTGTAGTGCCTTACCTGCATTTCAGAGGAATTCTCATCTTCTGTGTCCATTCCTTTTTCCATTCCTTCGTCTGACGTGTGACCTGAGTGCTTCTCTCCATATCCATGTGTCCTTCCTATCCTGTGGTCATGCCTGTCTGTGGTTGTGTCTGGCCGTGCGTGGTAGTGTCCGTAGAGTTTGCCTTCGTTTTTGCATTCCATCTTTGGGGTGACTCTGGGGATGATGATGTGTTCTTTGCGGTTGTCCGATCGGTGGATGACTTTGGTAGGGCTGTCACGGTGGTAGGGAGAGAACCTGTGTGGCACAGAGTTTCCAACAGAAGAGCCAATGGTGTTGTATCCTTGCTGTCCGTAACGCTGGTTGGATTGAGAGTTCACACTCGTGCGAGGCTGGATAATCTTGGTCATCTGGGAGCCTTGAGTCTGGGTGCCACTGTCTTCTTTGAGGTGCTTCTTTGGGTAGGGGCTATTGCTGTCACTGGTAGGGCTCCACGTGTGCCCATACTTCATGTTATTACAGAGGTTTTCATCCGGTACAGCCAAACCTTTTAGTTGCAGGGACTCTGCAACTTTTATAAGCTTTGGCAGGTCGCTCTGGGCCACACTGATCACCCCCGCATACATGTAGTTCAGTAGAGCCTCCATCTCCTGGCTCCTGACATCCTGCAGCACAATTACAGGGTGTTTGCATGGCGTCTGCTCAAACAGCCGCTGGAAGTAATCGCTGCAGGATGCCAGGACCAGCTTGTGCACTGGGTAGAAGTTGCCATCACACGAAAGAGTCACATCTGAGTAGCGCTCCTGCAAATCAGAGAATGGCTACATTAATAAAGATATGAGAAAAATTTGATACGTGAGGGGAAAGAAGGTGTACAGTCTTGAACCAGATATCTACATTTAGCTCTGAGAAATCACAATCATGAAGGAGTTAGCTGCAAAGATATACACAGAATTTAGAATGGGTAACCTATTATGACTGACATGGAAATTATACACTATCAACAAAACTAAGAATTTTAATTATGTATACAGTTCTATGTCCTAATGTCAAACAAATGTGTGATTAAACTCATAGACCAGAAGCATACTTGTGAGACCGTCCTACATCCCTGCTGGCATTTATATATGAAAATCACCAACTGCTGCTTTTATCTGAACCCTGAGAAAACAGCGTAGTTCCCTCTAACCAGACCTCTACCGCTGCAGTACTGAGGCAACAGAGGATATAATGAACACTTTTTCACTATGGTATGTTGTCTCACCTTCTCGCGGACAGAAGCAAGGGTGTGCGCAAAGGTGGAGCTGTGGTTATTCCAGGAGAGGGACAGCATCCCCCCTTCAGTCATGGTGCCCACCTTGACCTGTAACACGGCAGCCAGGTAAATAGAGAGGAAGGAGAGAAGAACAGAGACCTGAGGGGAGGGACGTGGTGGATGTGAAGGGAGGGAGGGAAGGAGTTGATGTGAAGGGAGGGAGGGAAGGGTTGATGTGAAGGGAGGGAGGGAAGGATGGATGTGAAGGGAGGGAGGGAAGGACGGATGTGAAGGGAGGGAGGGAAGGAGTGGATGTGGAGGGCAGGAAGGGATGGATGTGAAGGGAGGGAGGGAAGGGGTGGATGTGAAGGGAGGGAGAGAGTGAGACAAAGCACTATATTTTACATCAAAATAAATGAGGATAAATTGAGGTAAATGTATAGGAAGAAAAGAGGGGTGGGGAGGGAAAGTAAGAAGGAGAGGTGGGGGGTGAGAGAGGGTAAGGGTGGGTGTGAAAGGAGAGGGGGGAAGGTGAAGGAGGGGAGAGGAGTGTAAGGGTGGGGTTGAGGTGAAAGAAGGCAGAGGTGGGTGGGTGAGAGAGGGATGGAGTGAGAGGGTGAAGAAGGGAAGGAGTGAGAGGGTAAGGGAGGGGAGGAGTGAGTGAGGGTGAGGAAGGGGAGGAGAGAGAGGGTGAGTGGGTGTGATGGAGGGGTGGGATGAGAGGGTTCAGGAAGAGTGGAGGTAAGAGAGGGCTCGGGAGGGGATGAGAGAAGGGTGTGTGAGGGGAGGTGAGGGGAGGGGTGAAGGAGGGCAGCGGTGGGTATGGGGGTAGGGGGAGGGGAGGAGCGCAGTGGTGGGTATGGGGGAAGGGAGGAGAGGAGAGGGGCAGCGATGGGTGTGGGGGAAGGGAGGGGAGGGGAGGGGTGGGTAAGAGTGGGAGGAGTGATGGTAGGTATTGAGAAGCGATGCGAGACTGTAGACTACTGTACTTTTTGTAACATTTAAACATCCTGTACTCTGTTTTCCATCTTAAAAAATTAACGGAAACAGCAGTTCAGAGATGGGTTCTTACATTCAGGTAGTACACAGAATATTTACATTATTTCTACACCAAGCATTACAGTCGGTGTTCATTACTGTCACCAAGATTGTACATCATCTATAAGTTATCAGTGTTTCGTGCACAACATTGTAATTTCCCTCGAATTCAAAATCTTTCGCACGTTCTCTTAAATATCAATATGTAAGAATACCTACGTCCTGTCTGTCACAACCGGCATATTACACGTATTATTAGACGTAATGGTCTTCACTAAACCAGGAATTTCTGTCCTTACCCAAGCAAGCCCTCACCTCGTGACACCAACCTCCCTTATAATACCTAAATCAAGAACATCCTGACCTCTTGACTCTGTAATTACACTCATTGCAGTATTAAACCTTACTAAAAACAGATCATACGGAATTTAATTGTCTGCCTTTCGCTGCTCAGTTTTCTCTGATGTCTAGACGGAAACTAAAGCTGTCTCTAGTTTTAGGGTACACTATGGTAAAGCTTGATATATTAAAAGACCCACACTTGGACATGTTTACTTGCTTTCAACCTGTACATTACTTCCCGAATCTACTGCACTTAAGCTTACAGTATATAGTATTTTCTACCTACGGCAATAATTTGAGTCTAGCTCTGACTTGGAAAACTTGATATGACAATGGCGTGGAGATGAATGTCCTCAATTTCAACATTTGACACTTTAACCATCTACTCCAAGTGTCATATTGCAACCTTAATTTATGAACATTTAAATCAGCACTAATTAACTACCGAAAAAGGGAAATTCGCATCAAACTTCTCGATAAAGAGAGGACGTGGCCAATTCACCAGCTCTACTTTTTTCACCTTAGAGCAATTTAGACCACACAATCCTGACACTTCTTTATAAGTCACAAATCATCTCACAAATAAATGGTTTCGAGGTTCGTGGCTTCCCAGAAGGGTAGGAATAATAGTATTTTGTCTTTCATTCAGTTATCCTCTAATTTACAAACCAAGCCTTAATAAAGCAATATTGTAGAGTTTTTGAAAATATTAATGCTTCTAAGTACTTTCTTTGCATGTATATCCTCTCGCGGCCTTCATCGAAAAAAAGTTAAGATCAAAAGTTGCATTTAAAAGTTGCAAGTTACTTTATTGACACAAAAGGGAAATTTAAATGTAAAATATGGGGTAAATCAGTGCTTACGTTTTTGGTGACCCCTATCAGAGATGTTCGCTGTCACTGTCACGCTGCAAACTCCAAAACTTCACTGTAAACCAAAGGAAAGTGCGAGACCTTGGAGACACAGAACCTTCCCCTACGGAGTGCGGATCCCAAATGCCTGGTGGACGTGCGGCTGGGGGGTTAAGGAGAGAAGAGGGGGAAAGAGGGGGGAAGGAGAGGGGGAGGGATATTGGTGGCAGGGAAGGAGGGTGAGGAGAGATGTGGAGAGGAGGGGGGGAGAGGGAAGAGAGACACAGAAGGGAGGGGATGGGGAGGAAGGGAGCCGGACCAATCAGCGCCCGCCTCGCCCTCAGCCAATCAAAACTCACCTTCGAGATGAGAGGGGGAGTGGAGGATGTATTGCGCAACGACCCTCCCCTCCCTCTTTTTAAGGGAGAAAAAGGGGGATTAGGGAGCATATTTCTAACACAATACAGCTTTAGGTGGTTAGAAGAAGTGTTTATCTTTATATTTACCAGTACTATGCGAGATAGTATATTTTCTCTGCCTAGATATTGATAAATTTACTTGGCAATTCGGAAGCATTAGGAGAGGATAGAGCGACGGAAAGGGGTGTAAGGAGAGTGAGGAGGGGTGAAGGGGAAGAGAGAGGGGGGGTGAAGGGGGAGAAAGAGGGTGTAGAGAGAGAGAAGGGTGTACGTGTGGGGAGCTGTACACAAATTCTAAGGATTTAAAGTGCACATGGAGAAAGTAAGGAAAACGTTCATGTGTGCGAGTGTGTGTGCGCGACTGTATTTTGAATTCACGACGCACTGCAAAAAACATTGAAAAACGTTCATAGTATCGTTTATGGCGTTAACTCGCTACGATACCGCCGTGTACGATAGAAATTAGTTACCAGGATTACAATAACGAATATTATAAAACCCTCGTGTATGGAAAAACCCGCATACATTTTATTTCTACTGTGTGTGTGTGTGTGTGTGTGTGTGTGTGTATGTAGGGGAGATGTGTACGTGTGTGTAAGGTGTGTGTACGTGTGTGTTGTTGTGAGTGTATGAACAAGCACTTATGACAGAGCCTGGTGTTAACATTGCATCTTTACAAATTAAGAAGGAATACAGAAAATAGTAATATTAATAGTGTAGTAGTAGTAGTAGTAGTAGTAGTAGTCATTGTGCAACTAGACAAGCCAAGGTAATAGTAATAGTAGATAAAACAGTAGTAGCTGTCGTAATAGTTGTAGTAGTAGTAGCATAGTGGTGGTGGTGGTGGTGGTGGTGGTGGTAGTAGTAGTAGTTACAGACCACACAGTACATAACAGTAGTGGTAGATAGTGCTGGTAGTAGTAGATGGCAGACAAACAACAAACAAAGCAATGTAGGTGAGAGCAGGGGTGGAAGAGAGGGGTGGGGTGGAAAAAGAAGGGTGGGGGGGAAAGGGGGGAGGGAAGAGGGCGTGAGGCTAGCAGAGAAGGGGGAGGGAAGGGGGAGGGGAAGAGGGAGGAAGGGGAGGAAGCCGGGAGGGGGGAAGGAGGCGAGGGAGGAAGGCAGGGGAAGAGGGAGGAAAGGGAGGAAGCCGGGAGGGGGAGGATCTGAGGGAGGAAGGGTGGATGGGGGAGGTTTGAGTAGCGACGAGGGAGGGAGGAGGGGGAGGAGATAAGGAGGGAGGAATGGGGAGGAGAGACAGGCTGCGCAAGGGATGGAGGGAGGGAGGGGAGGTGTATAAGAGGGATGGAGAGCGAGAGGAAGGGGGTAGGGATGGAAGAAGGGAGAAGGGGAGGGGGGAGAGCGAGCGGACGCAGGAGGATGGAAGGAGGGAGGGAGGGAGGGGAGGAACGTGAGAGCCTGGGTAAGAGGGAGGGGGAGGGGGAGGGAGGGAGGTAGAAGAGGAGGGGAAGGAGACAGAAAGAGAAGGGAAGGAGAATGTAAGGAGAGAGAGAGAGAGAGAGAGAGAGAGAGAATAAAGGAGAAATGGAGGAAAGATCGAAGGAGTGAGGGACTGACGGGAAAGAAGGAGAGAAGGGAGGTGAGGGAAGGAGAAGGAAGGAAACAAAGAGAGAGAGAGAGAGAGAGAGAGAGGCGGAAGGAAATGAGAAAGGAGATGAAATGAAGTGAAGGAAGGAAGGTAGGAAGGAAGAAAATGAAAGAAAGAAAGAAAGGAGAGGGAGAGAGGGAAGAAGGGAAGGAAGGAAGGAAGGATAGAAGAAAGGTAGGAAAGAAGGAAGGATAGAAGGAAGGTAGGAAAGAAAGAAGGAAGGAAGGAAGAATAGAAGAAAGGAAGGAAGAAGGGAGGGAGGGGGAAGACGGAAGAAAGAGTAAGGGAGGGAGGGAGAGGAAAAAAAAGGAGGGAGATGAAATAACGGAAGAGAGAGAAGGGAAAAAGAGAGAGAGAGAGTGAGGAGGGGAAAGAAGAAAGGAAAAATAAAGAAGAGGAAATAGGATGAGAAAATGGAGATAAAAGATAAGCTGATAGATAGGCAGATAGATAGGTAGATAAACAGGCAGAGAGAGAGAGAGAGAGAGAGATGGGGGGAAGAGAGCTATATGGAGAAAGAGAAGAGTGGAGAAGGAAGTTGGAGTGAGAGAGAGGAGGCGAGAGTGAGAGAGAAAGAAAGAGAGATACAAAGAGAGATGGAGGTGAGTTGAGAGGAAGAGAGATAGAGAGGGAGAGTGTGGGAGGGAAAGGGGTGGGAGAGAGGGTGGAGAGGGGGGAGGTGAGGGTTAGGGATGGGGGTTTGGGTGAGGGAGGGGGAGGGGAGGAAGAGACGGGGAGGGGGAGGAAGGTTAGAAGAGGGTGTGTGTGTGTGTGTGTGTGTGTGTGTGTGTGTGTGTGTGTGTGTGTGTGTGTGTGTGTGTACAAGGGGAGGGTGATAAGGGAGGATGGGGAGTAGAAGGGAGGGAGGGAGGGGAGTGCTGTAGAGAGGAGGAAGGTTAGGAGGGAGGGATGAAAGGGAGTGGTAGGGGGGAAGGAGGGAGGGAGGGAAAGAGGGAGAGGGAGGGGGAAGAGAGGGAGAGAGTGTGTTTGTGTTAGAGGAGGAAGGGAGAAGGGAGGGGATGAGGGCAAAGGGGGAGGAGGGGGAAGGGAGGGGGTGGTAGAGAGGATGGAGGGAGTGTAAGAAGGGGGAGGGAGGGAGGGAGGGAAAGGGGGAGGGAGACGAGAGAGGGGAGGAGAGACTAAGTAGCGAGAATATGTGGGGAGGGGAGGGGGAGGGGGGAGGGAGAGGGTACAACTTGGAAGAGAACAAGGGAGAAGGGAAGAGAGAGAGGAAGGGAGGGGGAGGGGGAAGGGAGGGAGGGGGAGGAGGGGAGGGGAGCATAAGTCGATGGAGAAAGAGGGGAGGTTGAAGGGGGGGAGATGGGGGGAGAGAGATAGAGAGAGGGAGGGAGGTAAATATATAGGAAGGAGAAAGACAGAGAGGGGAAGGGTGTGTGTGTGTGTGTGTGTGTGTGTGTGTGTGTGAGGGGAAGTGTGTATGCTATGTGACTAAGGTGTGTGTGTGTGTGTGTGTGTGTGTGTGTGTGTGTGTGTGTGTGTGTGAGGGGAAGTGTGTATGCTATGTGACTGAGCTGTGTGTGTGTGTGTGTATGCTATGTGACTGAGCTGTGTGTGTGTGTGTGTGTGTGTGTGTGTGTGTGTGTGTGTGTGTGAGGGGAAGTGTGTATGCTATGTGACCGAGGTGTGTGTGTGTGTGTGTGTGTGTGTGTGAGGGGAAGTGTGTATGCTATGTGACTGAGCTGTGTGTGTGTGTGTGTGTGTGTGTGTGTGTGTGTGTGTGTGTGTGTGTGAAAGAGAGAGAGGTGTGTCAGAGACTGAGAGCAGGGTCTGAGAGAGTGAGACGGAGGGAGGATTGTGAGAAACCACGTGAATAGACAGAGAGAGAGAGAGAGAGAGAGGAATGAGTGAGAGTGGGTGAGAGAGAGGGGAGTGAGAGAGAAGGAAGAAATGAGAGAGAGGTGGAGGGGGGAGGGGGAGGAAGAGGGGAGGAGAGAGAGAGCGAGGTTGTCAAGAGAGGGAGGGTTCGAGGGGAGGGAGGGAGGGAGGGGATGGGGAGGGGAGTTGAGGGAGGGGGAATGGGGAGGTAAGGGAGAAGGGGAGGATGGTATAGTCATGTTAGGGTAGGAGGGAGGGGGGAGGGGAGGGAGGGAGGGAGGGAGGGAGAAGGGTGATAATCAAGGGAGGGAGGGAGGGATGGGAGGGAGGGGAGGTAGACATCGATGTAGGGAGAGAAGGGAGAGAGAGAGAGGGAGAGAATCAGGGTAGTGTAAGAGGGGGAGGATGGGTAAAAGGAGGGAGGGAGGGAGGGGGAAAGGAAAGGAGGTAGGGAGGTGGGAGAGGGAGAGGTAAGTATGGAGACGAGGAGGGAGACAGACTGGTAGGTAGGTAGGTAGGTAGGTAGGAAGGAAGGTAGGTAGGTAGGTAGGTAATAAGTAGGTAGGGAAAGAGGTAGGTAAGTAGAGACATGAAGAGGGAGGTAGGAAAGGAGAAAAGGTAGGTAGGTAGGTAGGTAGATAAATTGACAGACAGATAGATAGATAGACAGGTAGGTTGGTAGGTATGAGGGATTGTTTGTAGGTAAGCAGAGACGGAGGTAGGTAGGTAGGTAGGTAGGTAGGAAGAGAGGATGAATTTATGTAGTAAAGAATGAGACAAGAAGGAAAGAAAATGCAAAAGTCTGAGAGAGAGAATGGAGAGGGAGAGAGATAAAGAGGTAGGGAGGAAAGAGGAGGAGGGAGGGAGGGAGGGAGGGGGAGGAAAAAGGTTCAACAAAAAGACTATAAGAGGAAGAGAGAGAGAGGGGAATGGTGAAAGTGGGTGAGAGAGAGAGAGAGAGAGAGAGAGAGAGAGAGGGGGGGGGGAAAGGAAGAAAAGGAGAACGGAAAGGGA
Source organism: Coenobita brevimanus (assembly GCF_032717465.1). NCBI lineage: Eukaryota > Metazoa > Arthropoda > Malacostraca > Decapoda > Coenobitidae > Coenobita > Coenobita brevimanus. Next base: position 39,153,404 of record NC_136986.1, read on the forward strand.
GGAAGGGAAGGAGGGAGAGAAAGGGAGGGGGATGAGATGGGGAGACGGAGAGGAGAGAGGGGAGAAAGAGAGGAGGACTGGGAGAGAGAGAAATGGTAGGAAAGAGAGAGGAGAAAGAGAGGCAGGGAGAGAGAGAGAAAAGGGGAGAGAGAGAGAGAGAGAGAGAGAGAGAGAGAGAGAGAGAGTTATTGAAGAAGGGGGAGCGAGAGGAAGGGGGAAGGAAGAGAGGGGAGGGGGAGGGAGAAGAGTCATCGGGAAATGGGCGGGGAGGGGAGAGGGAGGGGGGAGGGGAGGGGGAGGGAGGTAGAATGGGAGGGGAAAGCGATGGTGGCAGTGTTAGGGTGGAGGGGGAGGGGAGGGGAGGGGAGGGGAGGGGAGGGAAGGAGGAAGTCAAGCGAGGGAAGGAGGGAGGGAGGGAGAGGGGTGATTGTTAGGGGAAGAAAGGAAGGAGGGAGGGAGAAGGGGAGGGGGGAGGGGAGGGAGGGAAGAGAGGTATTAGAAAGAGAGCCAAGGAGGGAGGGAGGGAGGGAAGCAGGAAAGGGGAGGAATTAGGGAGGAGGGGGGAGGGGAGGGAGAATGAGTGATGGGAGGGAGGGAGGGGGTGGAGGGAGGAAAAAGAGAGAGGGAGAGTTGGTATGATAAGAAAGGGGGAGGGGGAGGGGGGAGGATGTGAGAGAGAGAGAGAGAGAGAGATAAGAGTGAGAGAGATAGAGAAGCAGTGAGAGTGAGTAGACAGCGTTAGACATGTAAGTAGGCAGACATTTAAAGAAGATAGGTAGGTAGGTAGATAGGTAGGTAGGTAGGCAGGCAGGCAGGTAGGTAGGTAGGTAGGTAGGTTGGTTGGTTGGTTGGTAGGTAGGTAGGTAGGTAGGTAGGTAGGTAGGTAGGTTGGTTGGTAGCTAGGTAGGTAGGTAGGTAGGTAGTAGACAGCAGACAGATACCCAGTTAGGTAAGTAGAGAGACAGGTAAGAAATCGGTAAGTAGATATACATGAAAAAAATACAGACAACGTAAGTAGGACAGTATGATGGTCGGTAGTGTTAGTAGGAAAATGTATGACTAAGAAGACTGTAAGTATGGCGGTAAGTAGACTGCAAGTAAAGTGTAGGTATGATGTAAGTATGCCAGACAAGCAGAAAAATATAAGTAAATTAAGTGTAAGTATATCGGTAAGTAGGAACGTATAAAAAATCGGTAAGTAGACACTGTAAGTAGGACGGTAAGTAGGCATTGTAAGTAGAATGGTAAGTAGGCATCGTAAGTAGGGCGGTAAGTAGGCATTGTAAGTAGGACGGTAAGTACAAAAAGGCCCAAGAGAGGAAAAAACAGATCCGTATGCTCTTGGTTGAAAACGCTTCCTAACACTTTTCCGTAAGCGATTTATTTTATTTGCTACACCTCACTGTCCTCTTCTGCGTTACATAAATCCTTCCAACATCGCCATACTCTGCATAAATATAGTACAAAGGGATATTAAGCAGCCAAATCACAAAATAAATCGCTAAGGAAGAGGTGTTGGGGAGCTTCCTTATACCTCTCAGTCTCTCCCCCACCCACCAGTTCCTCAGAATAGTAGTAGTAGTGGTGGTAGTAATAGTAGTAGTAGTAGTAATAGCAGTAGTAGTAGTAGTAATAATAATAATAATAATAATAATAATAATAACAATAACTAATAATGAAGCAATAGTAGTGGTAGACGTAGCAGTAGTAGTAACAGCAGTTGTAATGACAATCATCATCATCATCATCATCATCAACATCATCATCACCACCACCACCACTACCACCACCACCATCATCATCACCATCATCATCACCACCACCATCATCAACACCACCACCACCACAACCACCACCACCACCATCATCATCATCATCATCACACCTACACTATGATGTGGTGTGGCAGGATCCAGACTCGATATTTCCTTACTTTTATACTGGTAGGAAAAAGTAAGAAGGACTACAAGAGAGAAGAGGAAAACACACACACACACACACACACACACACACACACACACACACACACACACACACACCTCTTCTCCATTTGCGGGGAAAAATAATAATAATAATAATAATAATGATAATAATAATAATTAATAATAATTAATAATAATAATAATAAAAGGACGAAAATCTGGGCCAAGTTTAGGTGAATGCACTACAGACGGGCTCATAAATCCGCCTAAATCCACTAATCCACTTGCCAGTCAAACCAGAAACGTAGGGGACCGGGGCTAGGCTGAGAGAGAGAGAGAGAGAGAGACACACACACACACACAAACCTCATCAGTATCTTATCGCCTTTCTGATAGCTAAGGTGTTACGTAGGTAGGTAGGTAAGTACTGTAGGTAAGTAGGTAGGTAGGCAGGTAAGTAGGTAGGTACAGTAGACATGAAATCAAGGAGAATGGCAGGTTGGTAGGATGGTAAGTAGGTCGGTAGGTAGGTAGGTAGGTAGGTACTTTTAGAGGAACATATGTAGTAGGATGTAGGTAGACAAGCGGAGAGAGAGAGAGAGAGAGAGAGAGAGAGAGAGAGAGAGAGAGAGAGAGAGAGAGAGAGAGGAGGCGGATAGTTGGATGCAGGAAGAGGAGGAGAGTGGGAAGGAAGGGGAGACAGGGGAGGGGGAGGGGAGGAGGAAAGGAAGGGGAGGGAGAGAAGAGGAGGAGGGGTGGGGAGGGAAGAGGGGAGAGGAGAGGGACAAAGGAAGAAGAGGGGAGACTTGGAGGGAGAGGAAGGGAGGGGAGAGAATCAGGAGGAGGAGGGGAGAGAGGGAAGTGAAGAGGGAAGAGCGGAAGGGATGGGAGGAGAGAGAGAGAGAGAGAAAGAGAGAGAGTAGAAAGAATGGAGAGTATAAAGGCAAGAGGAGGAGGAGGAGGAGGAGGAGGAGGAAGTGAAGGGAAGAGGAGGAAAATTAAGAAGAGTAGAAACTGAAGGAAGTAATGGAAGGGAGAAGAGAAGAGGTGAGGAAGGAGGAAGAGGGGAGAAGTGGAGAGAAAGAAGAGGGGGGGAGGGAGAGGAGAGAAAGGTAGGAAGGTGGGGAGAGAAGGCTGAAGGAGAGGGAAAGAAGAGGGAGGAAGGAGGGGAGAGGAGGGTAGGAAGGTGAGGAGAGAAGGTTGAAGGAGAGGGAAAGAAGAGGAAGGAAGGAGAGGAGAGGAGGGTAGGAAGGTGGTGAGAACAGAAGGAAGAAGGGGAAGGAAAGAAGAGGGGGGGAGGGAGGGGAGAGGAGAGGAAGGTAGGAAGGTGGGGAGAAGAGAAAGAAGAAGAGGAGAGAAAGAAGAGGGAGAGGAGAGGAAGGTAGGAAGGTGGGGAGAGGAGAAGAAGGGGAGGGAAAGAAGAGGAGGAGGGAGGGGAAGGAAGGGGAGGGGAGGGGACGGGAGGGGAGGGGAGGAGAGGAGAGGGGAGGGGGGAGGAAAGGAAGGGAGGTAAGTGGGAGAAAATAAAGGTAGGAAAATGAAGGAAAGGGGAGAGGGGAGAAGAAGAGAGGAGAATGAAGAGGGAGGGGAGGAGGAGGGGAGAAGAGGAGAGGAAAAGGAAGAGGGAGGGGAGGAGGAGGGGAGAAAGTAAAAGGGAGAGAGGAAGGGGGGGAAGAAGAGGAGGGAGGGGGTGGGAAGGGGAGAGGAGAAAGAGGGAGGAAGGGAGAAGGGGAGAGTAGAAGGAGGAGGGAGGAGAGGAGGAGGGAGGAGAAGGAGGAGGAGGGAGGAGAAGAGGGGAGAGAAGTAGGAGGAAGAATGACATCAACCAGAATTTCTTGTTTTCTAAGAATTCTCAGTAGGTAGGTAGGTAGGTAGGTAGGTAAGTAGGCAGATAAGTAGGTAGGTAAGTAGGTATACAAAAATATCAAAACAAGGGGATAGCTGCAGCAGGCCATTTGCAGGTAGGTAAGTAGGTAGGTAGGTAGGTAGGTGGGTAGGTAGGTAAGTAGGTATATATAAACACCAAAACACGATGAGAGGATAACTTCAGGTCATTTGTAGGTGGGTTGGTAGGTAGGTAGGTAGGTAAGTAGGTAGGTAAGTAGGCAGCCAAGTAGGTATATACTGTATGCACGTAGGTATATATGTAAGTACGTATGTAGGTAGGTATAGATGTAGGTAGGTAGGTAAGTACGTATACTGTATGTAAGTAGGCATGTAGGTACGTAAATATGGTTGATACTAAGAACGTAGGTAGGTATACTGTTTTCCATGTGTAGATATATAAGTAACTAGGTAGGTAAGTAGGTATATACACAGGTCAGTGGTAGGTGTAAGTATGCATGTAAGTAGACAAGGAACGTAGGTAGGTATATATGTATTAAGAAATGAGAGAGAGAGAGAGAGAGAGAGAGAGAGAGAGAGAGAGAGGGAGGTGGTGGTGGTGGTGGTGATGGAGAGACGGAAGAAGGGGGAGGGAGGTATGTAACTTGGAGTGGAGGGAGGGAGGGGTAGGGAGGGGGAGGGAGGGAGGGTAAGATGAAGGGAGGGAGGGGGAGGGGTCGGTAAAGGAGGGGAGGGAGAGAGAGGGGAGGGGCTATAGGGGAGGAAGGGTAAGGGAGGGAGGGAGGAAGAGAGGGAAAGATGGAGAGGGAGAGAAGGTAGGGGTGGAGGAGGAAGGGGTAGGAGGGAGGGAGAGAGGGTAAGGGTGGAGGAGGAAGGGGTAGGAGGGATGAAAGGAGGAAGGGTTGGAGGGAGGGGGAGAGGGAACGGGAGGGAGAGGGAGGGGAAGGTTGGAAAGGAAAGGAGGTTAAGGGGGAGGGGAGAAAGAAGGGGAGGGATGGAGGGAAGAGGAGAGGAAAGATGGGACGAAGAGGGAGGGAGAGAAGAAGAAAGGAAGGAAGAGAGGGAGGGAGAGTGGGAGGAAGAGTGGGAGACAGGGAGAGGAGAGAGGAAAGGGGAGGAAAGAGGGAGGGAAAGAAGGAGGGAGGGAGGAAGGATGTTAGAGCCGGAGGGAGGAAAGAAGAGAAGGGAGAGGAAAGGAGAGACAAGAAAGAAGGGAGGGAGGGGAGGTTGGCAAGGATAGGGGGAGGAGGGAGAATGGTTAGAAGGGAGGGAGGGGGGGAGGGAGGGATATATATAAGAAGAAGGGGAGTTGGGAAGGGAGGGGAGAGGAGGAAACAGGAGGGGAGGATTGGGATACGGAGGTAGGGAGGAAGGGAGGGGAGGGGAGGGTTGAGATACGGAGGAAGGGAGGGGAGAAGGAGGGAGGGCTGGAAAGAGACTAGAGGGAGGAGTGTGATAATGAAGGGAGAGAGAGGGAGGGAAGGAGGGGGAGGGAGGGAGGGAGGGAAAAGAGGGGAGGAGGCGATAGACGAGGAAGTAAATAGAGGGAGGGAGGGAGGGATGGAGGGGGAGGGAGGAAGAATGACGAAGTAGTGAGAGAGAGAGAGAGAGAGAGAGAGGAAACGAAAGCACACGGAAAGAAAAGAGAAGGGAAAGGGAGGGGGAGGCGAGAGGAAGGGGGGAGGGGGAGGGAGGAGATGAGGGGAGGCAGGAAGCAAGGGAGGGAGAGAATGTGAGGGAGGGAGGGGAGGGAGGGAAGAAGGAAGATTTGTAAGGATGGAGAGGGAGGAAGGGAGGGAGGTTTGTACAGAGAGGGAGGGAGGGAGGTAGGGAGGCTGGTAAGAAGGAAAGAGGGAGGAAGGGAGGCAGACAGGCAAGGAGTGAATATTAAAATCTATCTATCTACCTATCTATCCTACCTATGTATGTATGCATGTTCGTAAATCTCAATCTATGTATACATCTATGTATGCATGTATATACACAGTCATCATCATCATCTCACCATCACCATCATCATCAACTGCATCATCATCACTATCATCATCACCACAATCATCATCACTATCATCATCATCATCAACTGCAGCTTCCCCTCACTTGTTAGCCAGTTCCATCCAGTCCTATCTTCCTCCCCCTCCACCTCTCCACCTCATCCTCTGCTTGCATCTTCCTCTCCCTTGCTAGCCTGATCCATCCAGTCCCAGCCACCTCCAAATTTCATCCCTCCATCTCGCTCTCCATCCGCATCAACCTCCATCCCCACCTCCGGGCTGCTCTTCATCTATTTTCCGTTGTGTAAGACGCGTCCAGTTCACATCCATTTTCGCTTTTGACTTATTATATCCTCCAAGTTCGTCTGCTCTCTCTCCCTCCCTCCCTCTCTCTCTCTCATTCATATTCTTCGATTTTTTTATAAACGGAAACTTGGATTGGCTGTCATATACTCTTGATCGGCTGTCGTATACCTTTAACCGGCTTTCGTATACCCTTAACCGGCTGTCGTATACCCTTAACCAGCTGTTGTATACCCTTAACCGGCTGTCGTATACCCTTAACCGGCTGTCGTATACCCTTAACTGGCTGTCATATACCCTTAACCGGCTGTCATATACCCTTAACCGGCTGTCATATACCCTTAACCGGCCCTTGTATAACCTTAACCGGCTGTAGTATACCCTTAACCGGCTGTCGTATACCCTTAACCAGCTGTTGTATACCCTTAACCGGCTGTCGTATACCCTTAACCGGCTGTCGTATACCCTTAACTGGCTGTCATATACCCTTAACCGGCTGTCATATACCCTTAACCGGCTGTCATATACCCTTAACCGGCCCTCGTATAACCTTAACCGGCTGTCGCGTACCCTTAACCAGCTGTCATATACCCACCAGCTGTCGCGTACCCTTAACCGGCTGTCGTGTACCCTTAACCAGCTGTCATATACCCTTAACCGGCCCTCGTATACTTCTTTCACCTTAACATGGCCCAGATTTCCATACGTTTGCAATCCTATTTCAAATTCAGTGGCGGAAAAAGACGATACTACGGCTCCGCATCCTCTCCACGGCACTTCTTCGTGACTAGCATCCCGTCCTGGTGGTACAGCCTGATTAACATTACTTTTTCTTTGTTTATTTTCCTTTTTCGTCTTTTTTTTCTTCTTCGTTTTCATTTTTAGCCCGACTTTCAGACCCCTTCCTGAATTACGCATCATCGCCTGCAGTCCCTCCCCTGAAGTCCACCTGAAATTCAATGTTGACATACGTAGGGTGCTGAAATTCGTAGTGTTAAATTCGCAGATTGCTGAAATTCGTTGTCTTGAAATTCGTAGATTACCGAAGTTTATGGACTGGTGACATTCGTTATCTTGAAATTCGTGGATTATTGAAGTTCATGGACGGCTGAAATTCGTTGTCTTGAAATTCGTAGATTGTTGAAATTCGTAGTGTTGAAATTCAGGGATCGTTGAAATTCGTAGACTGTTGAAATTCGTAGACTGTTGAAATTCGTAGACTGTTGAAATTCGTAGACTGTTGAAATTCGTAGACTGTTGAAATTCGTAGACTGTTGAAATTCGTAGACTGTTGAAATTCGTAGACTATTGAAATTCGTAGACTATTGAAATTCGTAGACTATTGAAATTCGTAGACTGTTGAAATTCGTAGACTGTTGAAATTCGTAGACTGTTGAAATTCGTAGACTGTTGAAATTCGTAGACTGTTGAAATTCGTAGACTTGAAATTCGTAGACTGTTGAAATTCGTAGACTTGAAATTCGTAGACTGTTGAAATTCGTAGACTATTGAAATTCGTAGACTATTGAAATTCGTAGACTGTTGAAATTCGTAGACTGTTGAAATTCGTAGACTGTTGAAATTCGTAGACTTGAAATTCGTAGACTGTTGAAATTCGTAGACTTGAAATTCGTAGGCTTGAAATTCGTAGACTGTTGAAATTCGTAGACTTGAAATTCGTAGGCTTGAAATTCGTAGACTGTTCAAATTCGTAGTGTTGAAATTCAGGGATCGTTGAAATTCACTGAAATTCATAGATTGTTGAAATTCGTATATTTTTTTTAATCTGTACACTGCTGAAATTCGTCTTGTTGAAATTCATGAACTGCTGAAATTCGTCTTGTTGAAATTCATGAACTGCTGAAAATCTTGTTGAAATTCAAAGTGTTCAGTTATTCACCGCTTTGTTCATTCCTGTGCCATTCGAATTCAAATGTTCAAACCTCACATCCTTGCTTTCACCTCGGAACCATTAGCCTCACCTCACCTCACACCTGTTTTACCTGCAATCTTGTGAATGGACACCTGTACTATGGCGTATGGGATTTTTATATTTGTTTTTCCCTCCTCTATGCACATTTGTAGAAAAAAAATGGTGCTAGCTTTGTAAATAGTGTATAGAGTTGTAATTCTGAGAGTCATCCACACTCGTCTTTGATTTCCTCTCATTTCTGTCAATATTTCGCTCATAAATCCTTTCTCCTGATCAATAAATGCCAGATACTAATGCTTCACAAATTCTGATGGTTTAAAATACCTCAATAGCTTCTTTTTTGAGTCATCACTACGAAATCGAACTTTTTCTTTTAGCTGGCTGGTATCTAAAGTCGAATTCATGCTACTTGTCCGAAATTATGCTTTTAAAAATTGTATATAAGAAGGAGGAGAGTTAGACAGTTTTTTTTCTGTAGTGTGTGTGTGTGTGTGTGTGTGTGTGTACCAAATGTATGTGAGTCTGTCTGTCTATATGTATGTATGTATGTGTATATGTGTATGTATGTGTGTATATGCGTATGTATGTGTATGTATGTATGTATGTGTGTGTATATGTGTGTATGTATGTATGTATGTATGTTTGTATGTATGTATGGGTCATTCTATCTTTCATTTTATCTACCTCTGTCTGTCTGCCTGTCTCTGTCTGTCTGCCAGTCTCTGTCTGTCTGTCTGTCTCTCTCTCTCTCTCTCTCTCTCTCTCTCTAAGGAGGACTGAAGGAGATGGAGGGAGGGAGGGAGGGAGGGAGGGAGAGAAGAGGACTTGAAGGAGGAGAGAGAGAGGAAGAGGGGAGAAGTGGAAGAAGGGGGGGAGGAGGAGGAAAAATGAGACAAGAGGAGGAAGGGAGGGAGGGAGGGAGGGAGGGGGAGGGGAGGAAGGGTGGGAGGGAGGGAAGGAAGGGGAGTGGAAACAAGCAAGGAATAAAGAGAGAGAGAGAGAGGGAGGGAGAGAGGAGAGGGAGGGAGGGAGGGAGGAAAGGAGGGAGGAAAGGAGGGAGAGAGCGAGGGGAGTGGAAACAAGGAAGGAATAAAGAGAGAGAGGGAGGGAGGGAGAGAGAAGGAGAGGGAGGGAGGGAGGGAGAGAGAAGGAGAGGGAGGGAGGGAGGGAGGGAGGGAGAGAAGGAGAGGGAGGGAGGGAGGGTACAAGGAAGAAGCAAATGTACTGAAAGAGAAGAGAAGAGAGGGAGGGAGGGAATAAGGGAGGGAGGGAGGGAGGAGGAGAAAGGAGAGAGAGGGAGGGAGGGAATAAGGGAGGGAGGGAGGGAGGAGGAGAAAGGAGAGAGAGAGAGAGAGAGAGAGAGAGAGAGAGAGAGAGAGAGAGAGAGAGAGAGAAGGGTCTGAGAGGCGGAAAGGGAGGAAGGAAGGAGTGGGATTGGGAGGGGAGGGGAGGGGAGGTTGGAAAGAGGGTGGGCGAAGTGGAGGGAGGGGGAATTAGGGAGGAGGGGAGGAGAGAATGGAAGAGAAGGAGAGAGAGGGAAAGAGAAGGAGGGTGAAGGAAGTGTGGAAGGAAGAAAGAAGGAGGGAGGGGGAGAAGGGGAGTGGAAGAAGGGGGAGGAGGGAGGGAGGGAGGGGAAAATGGACTGACGTGAGAGGAAGAGGGAGAGGGAAGGGGAAGGGGAGGAGGGAGGGGAAGCGAGAAGGGTGAGAGGAAGAAGGGGAGGGGGAAGGGAAGGGGGAGGGGGAGGGAGGGAGGGGAAAATGGACTGACGTGAGAGGAAGAGGGAGAGGGAAGGGGAAGGGGAGGAGGGAGGGGAAGCGAGAAGGGTGAGAGGAAGAAGGGGAGGGGGAAGGGAAGGGGGAGGGGGAGCGAGAAGGGTGAGAGGAAGAAGGGGAGGGGGAAGAGAGGGAGGAAGGGAGGAGGTGACGTGAGAGGAAGAGGGAGGGGGAGGGGGAGGAACGGGAAGCGGGAAGGGGGAGGGAGGAGGGAGGGGAGAATGAGGAAGAAGGGGAGAAAGGGAGGAGAGACGGAGGAAGGGGGAGATATGGCTGGAGAGAAAAGGACGGGGTGGGGAGGGGAAGGAGGAAGGGGAGAGGAGGGAGTTGAAGGGAGGGAAAGTTGGAAACAGGGTGGATGATGAAGGTGGGGAGGGGAGGGGAGGGGAGGGGAGGGGAGGTAGAATGGATAGCTTGTGGGTGGGGAGGGGAGAAGTGAAGGGGAGGGTTGGGGAGAGGGGGAGAGGGTGGGGAGGGAGGGAGAGGGAGAGGGTGGAGAGGGAAGGAGGGGCAGAAACGAGGCAGTTTGGAGAGAAAGAGGGGGAGGTGGAGTGGATAGGAGGGAGGAAGACTGAGGGAGGGAAAAGAGGGAGGGGGAGGGGGAGGAAGGGTGGAGGAGGGAAGAAGGGAAATGAAAGGACGGAGAGGTATGGATGGAAGGGGAGGGGAGGAGGAGGGGGGGAGGGAAGGAAGGTTGGAAGAAGGATGGGCGACAAGGAAGGGAGGGAGGGAGGAGGGAGTAGGGGAGGAGAGATGGTTGTAGGGGGGAGGGGAGGAAGGAAAGAGGGTCGGAGGGGGAAGCAGGGAGGCGTGAAGGGAGAGGGGGAGGGGAGGGGAGGGGTGGGAAGAGAGGAAGGAGGGGGGAGGGGGGGGAAGGGTGGAAGGAAGGGAAGGGAAAAGAGGAGGAGGAGGGAGGGATGGAGGAGGATTTGGTGAAGGGAGGGGGAGGGGGAGGGGAAGGAAGGGAGGGGGGGAAAGATGTGTAGGAGGGGGAGGGAAAAGGGGGAGGGGGGAAATAAAATCGAAGGAAGAGGGAGGGAGGAAAGACGGGAGGGAGGGAGGAAAGAGGGGAGGGAGGGAGGGGTAGAGAGAAAGAGGGGTATCCAAGGGAAGGAGAGGGAAAAAAGAGGGGGGAGGTAAGGGGAGGAGAGAGAGAGGAAAGGTTGGCATTGGGAGGGAGGGAGGGAGGAATGTATGGTGGAAGGGTAGGAGGAGGAGGAGGAGAGTGTAAAGGGAGAAGTGGAATAGAGGGAGAGAGGGAGGGAGGGAGAAGGGTGTCGAAAGGGGGAAGAAGGGAGAGAGGGGAGATGAGAAAACAAGAGGGAGGGAGGGAGGGAGGGGAGGGGAGGGAGGGGGAAAGAAGAGTAAGGGGGATGTTAGAGGGAGTGTGGCGAGGGAGAAAAGGGAGGAAATGAAAGGCGGGGGAGTATGAAGGGAGGGGTGGAGGTATTGGAGGCTGAGGGAGGGAAGGGAGGATGTGGGAGGGAGGGGAAGGAGAGGGAGGGAAGGGACTGAGGAGGTTTTAGAAGGGGGAGGAGGAGGGAGGGAATGGAAGGAAGAGGAGTTAGAAGGGAGGAGGAGGGAGGGGGTGTTAGGAGGGAGGGAGGAGGAAGGAGGGGGTGTTAGAAGGGAGGGTGGAGGAGGGAGGGGTGTTAGAAGGGAGGGAGGAGGAGGGAGGGGGGTTGGAAGAAAGGAAGGAGGAGGGAGGGGGTTGGAAGGAAGGAAGGAGGGAGGGGGTGTTAGAAGAAAGGGAGGAGGAGGGAGGGGGTTGGAAAGGAAGGAGGAGGAGGGAGGGGGTGTTAGAAGGAAGGGAGGAAGAGAGAGGGGGTGTTAGAAGGGAGGGAGGAGGAGGGAGGGGGTTAGGAGGGAGGAGGAGGGAGGGGGTGTTAGAAGGGAGGAGAAGGGAGGGGGAGTTAGAAGGGAGTGAGGAAGAGGGAGTGTTAGAAGAAAGAGGAGGAGGGAGGGGGTTAGAAGAGAGGGAAGAGGGAGGGGGTGTCAGAAGGGAGGGAGGGGTGTTAGAAGGGAGGGAGGAGGGGATGTTAGGAGGGAGGAGGAGGGAGGGTGTGTTAGGAAGAAGGAGGAGGGAGGGGGTGTTAGAAGGGAGGAGGGGGGGTGGGAGGCAGGAGGGAGGGGGTGTTAGGAGGAAGAGAGAGGGGGTGTTAGAAGGGAGGGAGGAGGGAGGGGGTGTTAGAAAAGAGGGAGGAGGAGGGAGGGGGTTAGAAGGAAGGGAGGAGGTGTCAGAAGGGAGGGAGGGAAGGGAGGGGTGTTAGAAGGGAGGGAGGAGGGGATGTTAGGAGGGAGGAGGAGGGAAGGTGTGTTAGAAGGGAGGGAGGAGGGAGGGGGTGTTAGAAGGAAGGGAGGAAGAGAGGGGGTGTCAGAAGGGAGGGAGGAGGAGGGAGTGTTAGAAGGGAGGGAGGAGGAGGGAGTGTTAGAAGAGAGGGAGGAGGAGGGAGTGTTAGGAGAGGGAGGAGGAGGGAGGGGGTTAGAAGGGAGGGAGGAGGGAGGGGGTTAGAAGGGAGGGAGGAGGGAGAGGGTGTCAGAAGGGAGGGAGGGAAGGGAGGGGTTTTAGAAGGGAGGGAGGAGGAGGGAGGGTGTGTTAGAAGGGAGGGAGGAGGGGGTGTTAGGAGGGAGGGAGGAGGAGAGAGGGGTTAAAGGGGGGAGGGGAGGGAGGGGTGTTAGAAGGGAGGGAGGAGGGGATGTTAGGAGGGAGGAGGAGGGAGGGGTGTTAGAAGGGAGGGAGGAGGGGATGTTAGGAGGGAGGAGGAGGGAGGGATGTTAGAAGGGAGGGAGAAGGGGAGGAGGAAGTGTTAGGAGGGAAGAGGAGGGAGGGATGTTAGAAGGGAGGGAGGAGGGGGTGTTAGGAGGGAGGAGGAAGGGGGTGTTAGAAGGGAGGGAGGAGGAGGGATGGTGTTAGAAGGGAGGGAAGGGAGGGGTGTTAGAAGGGAGGGAGGGAAGGGAGGGGTGTTAGAAGGGAGGGAAAAGGAGGAAGGGGGTTAGAAGGGAGGGAGGAGGGGGTGTTAGGAGGGAGGGAGGGGAGGGAGGGGTGTTAGAAGGGAGGGAAGAGGGGGTGTTAGGAGGGAGGAGGAGGGAGGGAGGGGGTGTTAGGAGGGAGGAGGAGGGAGGGGGTGTTAGAAGGGAGGAGAAGTGAGGGGGTGTTAGGAGGGAGGGAGGAGGGAGGGGTGTTAGAAAGGAGGAGGGAGGGGGTGTTTGAAGGGAGGGAGAAGGAGAGGGGAGGAGGGAGGGGGTGTTAGAAGGGAGGGAGGAGGAGGGAAGGGAGGAAGGGAGAGAATGAGAGAATGTTAGAAGGGAGAACGAGGGATGGAGGGGGAGGTGGACGGGAGGGAGGGAGGGAGGGAGGAAGAGGGATGTGGAAAGCGGTCAAGGGAGTTGGGGGAGGGTGGGAGGGAGGGAAAGAGGGAGGGAGGAAAGTATGGATGGAAGGGTGAAGTAAAAAGAGGGGGGAGGGAGGGAGGGAGGGAAGGAGGGGTGAAGAAGTAAAAAGAAGAGGGGGAGGGAGGGAGGGAGAAGGGTATGAGAGAGACAAGGGTGAACAAGTAAAAAGGAGGGAGAAGGGGAGGGGGAGGGAGGAGGGGAGGGGGAGAAGGACTGAGGGGTAAGAATGAGGGGAGTGGAGGGAAGGAGGGTTAAAAGAGGAAAGGAGAGACGAGGGGAGGGGAGGGGAGGGGAGGAGAGGGGAGGGGAGGGAGGGTAAAAATAAGGAGAGGGGAGGAGAAAGAAAAGGGAGGAAGTGAAGAAGGAAGAGAATGAAGGAAGAGATGAGGGGAGGGAGGGGGAGAGGAAGAGGAAAGGAGAGAGGAGAGAAGGAAGAAGAGGAGGGAGGGGAGGAGAGGAGGAAAAAGGAAGGGAGGAGGAGGAGTGAGGGAGGAGACGGAAAGAGAGAGGAAGACAAGAGAGGAGAGGAAAGGAGTAAGGAAGAAGGAGGGAAAGGAGGTGGGACGGAGGAAATGGAGGACGAGAGAGAGAGAGAAAGAGAGAGAGAGGGGACAAAGGGGAGGAGAGAATGGATGGATAGGGTGAGAGCAAGTGTGTGTGTGTGTGTGTGTGTGTGTGTGTGTGTGTGTGAGAGAGAGAGAGAGAGAGAGAGAGAGAGAGAGAGGGTCAGGGACGGAGGGAGGAAGATAGAGGGAGGAGAGAGGGAGGGAGGGAGGGAGGGTGGGTAAAAGTGCTGTGAGTGAGGGAGGAATGGGGAGGGGGGAGGGAGGGAGGGAGTGACAGGCAGCCGGGAGGAAGGAGGGTGAATAAGAGAGGGAGGGAGGGAGGGATAGGGAGGGAGAAGGGTAAAAGTGCTCGGGAGGGGAGGGGAGGGGTTATATATGGAGGCAGAAGGGGGAGTGCAGGAAAGAGAGAAGGGGAGAGAGAGAGGGAGGGAGGGGAGGGGAGGGGAGGGGAGAGAAGGAGAGGGGAGGGGAGTTATATATGGAGGCAGGAAATGGGAGGGGAGTAAAGAGAGAAGGGGGAGAGAGAGAAAGGAAGGGGGGAGGGAAGGGGAGGGGAAGATGGAAGCGGAGAGAAAGGTGAGTCTAAGGGAGGAGAAAGGAAGGAGGAGGAAGAGGGAAGTAGGAGAGGTAGGGAGAGATTGAGAGACTGGAGGGAGAGGAGAAGAGTGGAGTGAGAGAGAGAGAGAAGAGGAGAGGAGAGGAAGAGGAGGAGGAGGAGGTGAGTAGAGGGAGGGGAGGGGAGAATGATGGAAGAGGAAATGAGAGAGAGAGAGAGAGAGAGATTAAAGATGGAAGGAAGGGGTACGACATAGAGGGAGAAGGAAGGAGGGAAAGAAGGAAAGGAAGAAAGAAGGAAGAAGAATGGGGAGGAGGAGGAGGAGGAGAATGGAAGGAGGGGGAGGGAGGGAGGAAAGGGGAGGGTACAGGTGGAGAGGATGGAGAGAAGGGAGGAGGAGGAGGGAGGGGGAGGAAGGTTGGAGAAACGGTGGAGGAAAAGAATGAGAAGAGGAGGAGGGAGGGGTGTAAGAAGAGGGGAGGGAGGAGGGGGAGGTAGGGAAGTGGAGGGGGAAGAAGAAGGAGGAAGAGATAGGCGCGTGGAGCAAGGGGAGAGAAGGAGAGAGGCAGAGGAAGAGGGGAGAGAAGAGGGGGAAGGGAGGAGGAGAAGAGAAGAGGGGGTAAGGGAGGAGAGGGGAGAGGAGCAGGAGGGGGAGGGAGAGGCAAAAGGAAGGGAGAGAGAGAGAGAGGAAGAGGAGAGAATGAGGAAGAGGGGAGGAAATGAGAGTGGGAGGAAAGAGAGAGAGGAGAGGGGAGAAAGGGGAGGGAGTAAGTGTGTTGTAAGGGGGATGGAGGGAGGGGGAGGGGGAGGGTAGACGCAGGGTCGGGAGAGGAGGGGAGGGAAGCCGAGGGGAGAAGGGAGGAGGGGAGGAAAGCTGACAGTGCGCTGTTATGAGGGGAGGGAGGGAGGGAGGCAGGCTGGGAGGGGATGGTGTGAGCAGGAGGGAGGGAGGGAGGGAGGGAAGGGGGAGGAGATAGACAAGAGAGTGGGTCGAAGGTGGGAGGGAGGGACGGAGGGAGGGAGGGAGGGGGAGGGGGAGGGACCGAGAGGAGTGGGAGGGGGAGGGAGGGGAGGGGGGAGATACTGGAGAAGGGAGGATGGGAGGGAAGGAGAGAACTAGACGAATGGGGGGAGGGAAGTAAGTAGAAACTGGAGAGGGAGGGGAGGGAGAGAGGGGGGAGGCAGTGAGAGAGGGGAGTGGAGGGAGGAGCTCGAGAGGGGAGGAGGGCGAGAAGGGGGAGGAAGGAGGAACGGGTATGAATAGGATAAGGGAGGGAGGGAGGGAGGGAGGAGAGGAAAGGAGGGGAGGGAGGGAGGAACAGAAGACAAGAAAAGAGATGAGGAGGGAGAGACGGGAAGAGGAAGAGAGGAAGAGAGTGAAGAAAAAGGGAGGAGAGTGGGTCGAAGGAGGGAGGGAGGGAGGGAGGGAGGGAGGGAGAGATGAGAGTGCGTAGTAGGAAAGGAAGGGGGGAGGGAGGGAGGGAGAGACTAGATTAGTAATAGAGGGGAGGAAGGGAGACGAGGAGGGGGGGAGGGGAGTACAAGTGGGTCGAAGGAGGGAGGGAGGGAGGGAAGGGGGGAGGGAGAAGTTCGATTGGGGGAAAGGGAGGAGAAACGGAGAGAGAGAGAGAGAGAGAGAGAGAGAGGTTAGATAGATGGATGGAGTGTGGAAGGAGAGAGAGAGCGAGAAGGGAGGGAGGGATGAGGGGGAAGATAAAAGAGAGGGGGGAGGGGAGGGGAGGGGGAGGTAATAGAGAGGGAGGAAGGGATGATAGTGAACAATAGGGGAGGGAAAGGATAGGAGGGAGGGAGGGGGGGAGGGGAGGGGAGGGGAGGGGAGGGAGAGTGGAAAGGATAGTCCGGAGGGAGGGAGGAAAAGGTTAGGAGGGAGGGAGGGGGGGAGGGAGGGACGTAAGAGGGGAGAGAGAATACTGGACAAGAGTGGACTGTAAGTAGGAGGGTAGGTAGGTACGTAAGTAGGGAGGTAGGTAGGTAGGTAAGCAGGTATGTAGATAGATAGACAAATTGATAGGTAGATAGGCAGATAGATTTATAGATAGACACTAATATAGCTAGCTAGGTAGGTAGGTAGGTACGTAAGGTGGTAGGTAGGTCGGTAGATAGACACTAATATAGCTAGCTAGGTAGGTAGGTAGGTACGTAAGGTGGTAGGTAGGTCGGCAGGTTTATAAGTAGGTAGGTACGTACGTAGGTAGGCAAGTAGGTAACACTACAGGTAGACAGACAGACAGATAGATAGATAGATAGACAGATAAACAGATAGGTAGGTAGGTAAGTAGGGAGGTAAGTAGGTAGGTTGATGTGTAGGTAGGAATGTTGGTAAGTATGGCGATAGGAAAATGAATAGAGTCACACAAGCAGGGAGGTATGTGGCTGTAGGTAAGTAGGTAGGTAGGTAAGTAGGTAGGTAGGTAGGTAGGTAGACAGATAGAATGACAGGGAGACAGGCAGGTAGGCAGATAGATAGATATGCAAATAGATATAAACCTTCTTACTTTAGCCTCCTATTCTAACCACAGCACTGCACCGTAACTCTTATAAGCTACTAGAAGGGGTAGCCGGTGTTGCCCGGGTAAAATCCTACGATCGTGCATTGAGACCCTGGATGGCCATTCCTTGTGGGAGAAGACCCTTGTGTTCTCATTTCATCCTTGGGTTCATTTTCCCAAGGACCTATTCCTACCATGGACCTATTTCCCCACTACCCACCCACTCAACCACCCATCCGTCCATCCTGCCCACCCATCGCACCTATCCGTCCACCCACCAACCCTGCCCACCCATCCATCCACCCCTACCAGTCCTGCCCACCCATCCGACCTGCCGTAGCAAAGAAGATGGGTATAGAAGTTTTTTTTTTTTTTTAATTCTACTGTACGGTAATTGGCTGCCATCTTTCCACCACGTTGAGTATTTCTGAGTACTTATATTCCCCCTTGATTTCCATAAACTCTCTCTCTCTCTCTCTCTCTCTCTCTCTCTCTCTCTCTCTGTAGACATGAAACTCCACGGAAACGCCCCGCCGCATTTACCGCGTACTATACGATATGGACGCGATTTAATTAACAACATTTGGGGGTAACCGGAGGACGATTGCACCCGATTTTTTAAACTTTCAATTTATATCGTTTTTCATTTCGATCGTTTTCAATTTATAACTTTTTCAATTTATATCGTTTTCAATTTATATCGTTTTCAATTTATATCGTTTTCAATTTATTTCGTTTTCAATTTATATCGTTTTCAATTTATTTCGTTTTCAATTTATTTCGTTTTCAATTTATATCGTTTTCAATTACGTCGTTTTCAGTTCAAATCAATAACGTACAAAGGGGATACTAAGGTGTCATGTCCAAAATAAATCGCTAAGGAAGGAGTGTCAGGTAATCTCAAAACCCCTTACTCTGTTCACTCTAACTTGGCCTAAAATGTCCACCTCTCCACCTTGAATGCTGGGCTGTGGCAATGGATTTACACTGCGCTAGTCACGAAGAGGTGCAATGGAGGGAATGTAGAGACAAATTTTTTTCGGCTGAGCTACGTGAAATAAGCTGCAAACGGACGAAAATCTGGGCCAAGTTAAGGTGAAAGGAGTAGAGTCAATTTCTCTCTCAAGCATTGAATTCAAAGCCTAAGACGTATTTAAAAGGCTATTTAAAGATACATATAATTGCAATATAAACAGCTTGAGACATTTAAAAAGCCACAGACATTTAAAAAGTCACAAATATTTAAAAAGCCACAGACATTTAAAAAGCCTCAGACATTTAAAAAGTCAGACATTTAAAAAGCCTCAGACATTTAAAAAGCCAGACATTTAAAAAGCCTCAGACATTTAAAAAGCCAGACATTTAAAAAGCCAAAGACATTTAAAAAGCCAAAGACATTTAAAAAGTCAGACATTTAAAAAGCCACAGACATTTAAAAAGCCTGAGACATTTAAAAAGCCTGAGACATTTAAAAAGTCAGACATTTAAAAAGCCACAGACATTTAAAAAGCCACAGACATTTAAAAAGCCCGAGACATTTAAAAAGCCAGACATTTAAAAA